>NC_089583.1:111006554-111344357 GCF_019320115.1 Miscanthus floridulus | reverse complement strand
ACCGATTACAGTCATTAAAACACACACGAACGTTTTACATAGGGGTTCCCCACATGAACTTAAACTTCGTACATTTTACTAACTACTTATATTTAAAAAGGTATTAAACCGACCCGGCAGCATCTGCTGACGGCGCGACCGATGAAGGCGTAGGCTGCTCGCACCCCGGCAGCATGACGCTTGGCTCGATCAGGGCTGAGGTGACATTCCCCCCCCGAACCAAGCTCCATGCTATCTACAGGCTCGGAGGCATCCTCTCCATGCATGCTTCGGGCCATGTCTTGATGGCGAACATCCATCACCTAGTCGGCGGAGACGTGCTCTGACACCGACCACACGTGTGGTAGCAGGCTCACCCCGATTGACTGGATGTCCTCCATGCTCAGGCCTTCAGCATACCCACCACAGATAGTGGTGAAGTCCAAATTCGGGTGGTATGTCGCCACCGAGGTCAACACCCCAACGCTCCATAAAACAGCCCGCTCCTGACAAGTTCCTTGACTGCATCCAGGACCTCCACCAGCTGAACCATAGGCGCGCTGGCACTTGGCGCTGACCCAAAGACTTCTAAGATGACATGCTGGATAGTGTTGCGGATCTGGCTGAGCTCCCCTTCGAGAGCACGTCGCTCTTCACGGGACTTGGCCAGCTCCTCGACATTCCGGCTGAAGTTCGCCTTGGTCGTCTCTAGGTCTCGCTCCAGTGCCTTCACCTTTTCACCCAGCTCTGCAAGAAGGGCGACAAGCTTAGAAATAGGCTGGGGGAAAAGAAATCAACACCACGAGAAACCAAGAAGGTATGCACTAACATGAGAGGCCTCAAGAGTGGAGAGATCCTCTACCTGCCGAGCTGCCTGCTCATGTAGCTAGGCACTCGCGTCCTCCATCCCCATCACCTGGTCCCGGAGCGTGAGCACCTCCCGATCCGCCTCCAACCGGGCCCTCTGCTCTGCCTCTAGGGCCTTCCGTGCCGACTCCAGGGCGGCTCGATCCGGCTCAAGGGCTGCCAAGGCCTCTTGGAGCACCACCTCGATGCTCGCTAGGGATGTCCGCAGCCCCACCTCAGTCTCCGCCTAGCGGACCTTTGTCGCCTCAAGCCCTCGCTCGACAGCAGTCGCCCGCTCTGCCGCACGCTGCTTCTCCGCCTGCGCCGCAACCATCTCGGCCGCCCGGGCCTAGGACTCATGGCAAGCGGACTCCACCCGGTGCTCAAGCTCGGCCATCCAGGCGTGTTCCGCCTAGAGGAAGTGCAACTTGCGGGACGACACCTTCCTTATTTCCTATGAAAAACAGGCATGATAAAAACAACCGACGAAAGCTTCAAAGGGCAAGGAAAGTACCAAAAACTCACCTTCGCAGCGAGCTGTAGGTCGACCTCAACCAGCTGTCAGGCAAACTGAGCCTGCTTTCGGGCGCTCTCCAGCTTCATGGACAACTAGATGAGTTCAGACACCACGGCATGCCCTTGCCCCCCTGAAGGGTCGAGATGGCGACTAGAGGGGGGGTGAATAGTCTTTTCTAAAACTTAATCGCGTCGGCTAACCGATACAAATGCGGAATTTAAACTAACGGTTTAGCCAAGACTACACCCCACTATATATGTTCACTAGCACCTTGCAAAGATAACAATTATGTAACAAAGGTGCCGGGCTAGCTAGAGCTCTCCTAAACAATTCTAGGAGCAAGGTCACACAAACCTATGCCACTAGTAATTTAAACAACAAGGGAGCTCCTACACATGCTAGTAAGCAAAAGCACAAAGCTAACTAAGCTCACTAGCAATGCTCAATAACAAGGCAACCAATGCCTAATTAGAGAGCACAAATACTTAGCTACACAAACTAAGCAATGTGACTAACAAGGTTACTAAAACCAAATTAGCCACACAAGGGAGCTACTTCTATGCTACACAAGCAAGAAGGTAATTAGCAAGCTACACAAGCTATCTAATTACAAGAGCAACTATACAAGCTTAATATGTATAAAAGTAATTGCAAGCTTGTGTAATGGGGATGCAAATCAACGGGAAGAACAAGGTTGACACGATGATTTTTCTCCTGAGGTTCACGTGTTTGCCAACACGCTAGTCCCCGTTGTGTCGACCGCTCACTTGGTGGTTCGGCGGCTAATTAGCATCACCCGCTAAGCCCGCACGTCGGGCGCCGCAAGAACCCACCCCTTGAGTGAGGGTAGCTCAATGACACGCTTTACTAGAGTTGCTCTTCGCGGCTCCCGCGGGGCGAGCACAATGCCCCTCACAAGCACTTCTCCGGAGCGCCGCACAAGCTTCTTGCGGGCTTCCACGGAGACCACCACCAAGCCGTCTAGGAGGTGGCAACCTCCAAGAGTAACAAGCACCACCGGCTTGCAACTCGATCACCTAGTGCCACTCGATGCAACCTCACGATGCAATCGCACTAGAATCGCTCACTCACACAATCGGATGATCGCTATCAAGTATGTGTGTGATGGAGGGCTCCTAAGCACTCACAAGCATGGACACTAAGTCCCTTGAGGTGCTCCACACCAGCCATGGCCGAGGGCCACTTCTATTTATAGCCCCAAGGGCTAAACTAGCCGTTACCCCTTCACTGGGCAACGGTCGGGACGACCGGACGCTCTGGTCGTGTTGACCGGACGCTGGACCTCAGCGTCCGGTCGCCCACAGACGACCACGTGTCCCGGTTCCAACGGTCACTTGACCTGACCGGACGCTCCAGCTTCAACTGACCGGACGCTGAACCCCCAGCGTCCGGTCGTTTCCAGTAAGCTCCCGAGCATGACCGGACGCGTCCGGTCGAACGCGATCGGACGCAGCCAGCGTCCGGTCACACTCCAGCGACTGCTACACTCCACGTCAGTGCGACTGGACGCAGCCTGCCAGCGTCCGGTGCATTCAGATCCAGCGTCCGGTCAGTTGACCAACGCCAGCATCTTCTCCATTTTCTTCACCCTTGCTCAAGTGTGCTAACCACAAGAATTTGCATCCGGCGCAATAGAAAATAGACATTCCATTTTCCCGAAAGCGCCGAATCCCGCCTCGCAAGCTCGGCGGGAGGGAGAGAGGGACCCAAAACCCATCTCACCCCTGCAAACACCACCTCCTTTGTAAATGTGCCAACACCACCAAGTGTACACCACAATGTGTATGTGTGTTAGCTTTTCACAATCATTTCCCAAAGGATGTTAGCCACTCAACTTGCCACGCCACTCGATCCTAGCGACAATGCAAAGTTAGATCACTCGAGTGGCACTAGATGACCGATATGCAAACAAGTTTGCCCCTCTTGATAGTATGGCCATCTATCCTAAACCCGGTCATAAACTTCTCTACACACCTATGACCGGTGGAATGAAATGCCCTAGGTTATACCTTTGCCTTGCGCATTCCATTCCATCTCCTCCAATGTTGATGCAACACATGCACCAACACGATCAACAATGATATGATCCACTTCATATCATCACATGATCATATTGGTTCATCGATCTTGACTCTACTTGCTCTTCACCGTTGCCATCGTCCATCGGCGCCAAGTCTTGCTCAAGCTTCACCGCCACGCGGTCCATCACTCCAAAGCCTTCGACTTGCCCTTCACGCTTGCAACCGGTCCATCAAGCCAAGTCTTGTCTTGATCTTCTCCACCTTGATCACATGACTCAATGTCATGTCTCATGTGCATTTAAGCTCCTTCATCATCACATGTGTGAGCTTTGCAACATCTCCAAGCCATTTTCACCTCCATGGCATATGTTGCTCACACACATGTACCTGTGGACTAATCACCTGTGTATCTCACATAAACACAATTAGTCCACCTAAGTTGTCACTCAATTACCAAAACCAAACAAGGACCTTTCACCCCCAAAAATGTCCTAGAGCTGGTGCTCCCAGGAATCGCGGAGGACGAACCTCACCTTCGATGGGTCCTCGAGGAAGGGCCACTCTAGGTCACCCTTCAACGAACTATTGGAGGGCCCAGCCTCCAACCGGACCACTGCCAGCTCCCGTGGCGACACCGCCAGCTCCCATGGCGACACCGGCAGATCCACCATGGTATCCGCCTCGTCGTCAGATGGAATCTCCACCACCACGTTTGCATGAGACACCACCTGGCGTCCCAACTCTATTCTAGCCATGCTTCCCTCCTGCGACTTCGGCTCTGATGGCAGGGACGGGGCGTGCAGCCCTCCACCTGACGAGGTGGGGAGCTCGTCCCCCCTTGTCTCCTCCACCACGACCGACAGAGGAGGGGCTGCAAGGGTTACCTCCACCACTAGCATCAGGATCGCTGCCAACAACATCGCCACCGCTGTCATGTTACCAGCAGCTGCCTCGGGGGACACCACCCCTGGGAGGGAAGGCTTCACCGCCGCCACCCTGATGCCCCCCTCGCTCGCCGCAACACACTATAGGGTGGGCCTCCAAACCTCCTTCATGAAGGCTAGGGCAACGCTCAACCCCGGTGTCCTCCGGCCACTGACAAAAATCATGGGTAAGCCACACTCCAAAAAGACTCGACCACCAAAAGTCGAAGAAGCAACAAAAAAGAAACATACCGGGTGGAGAGCGACACTACTCTAAAAACAGGCTCCGACGATGATGGGCTCATAGGATGAGGACTGCTCCCGGACTGCGACCCACACCCCCTCGCTTTAGATGGGGTCAGAGTCATCCCAGCCCGCTCCTGCCTGGCCTACGGGTCGCTACGACCTCTGGCTCAGGGCTCCCCGACCAGAGCAGAGGGCAAGGCGTCCCCTAACTATGAGTCACGCATCGACCGGGTGCTAGTCTGCCCCTCGGACTGGCCAGACTGTTTGGTCACACCCATGGTAGGCGGGGCCTCCTTCGGCTGCAAGTTGGGCCATGGCACCGGTCCTGTTGCCACACATTCGCTGGGCCACCCCTCGGACCACCTGGCTTGTCCAGCCACGTCCGCCACAGGCGACGACGGAGCTAGCAACACCGTCGAGGGGCACGGTGACCGTGTCTGCTTCACTATTCGCTCGCTAACAGCGTCCACGCATGCCACACGCTTCCTTGACGTAGGAACCTCCATGCGTCGCGTGGCCTCCTGCTTCTCACCAGCAGACGTTGCCATAGGGTCACGATGCACCACCAAGGTCACAACGACCTCTCGACTCTCCTCCTCATCGAAAAAGACCATGTTGTCTAGATCCATAGGATCATCCGACGCGAGTTCTAACTCAACGTCGCTCGCACATTCCCCGTCTCTCATGCGCCGGGCGACCTCCTTCTTCTTCTCTTCTTTCCGATAAACCTCCTTGGTTTTCTTCTTCTTTCGAGCGTCTGTCGCCTCCTTCTGGCAACATGTCGGGCCTGACCCACCGGCCCCTTGGGAAGGTGCGGCCGAGACTTGTACCTCCCAAGCCCCTATGGAATGAATGAATGAAAATAAAAAAAGAAGAGGGGCAAAGGAGAAAAGCACGAGCAAAGTAAGGGAGCGTACCAGCGTGGACACGATTGAGGCATTAAATGGTATGGGTTTTCCCACCACCGTCTCTTTGGGCCTCAGCTGCAGCACTCGGTCGATGCGACTCCAGATCTCATCGTCCGATAGCTCCTCCGGTGACGCACGGTCTAGGTCCGATAGGCCATCATACTTCCACATCGGGTGTGTCCTCTCCGCCAACGGCGTGACCCGACAGTGGTAAAGGGTGTGGAACACCCACACCTCATCGAGGCCACCCCTTACGAGCTTCCAGAGCTCCTCCTCAATGGCCTCCACCTTGTGCCTATCCGTGTGGGCGTAGCCCCACGACCAACTCTTCTACTTCACCGGCCTCCCATCGGTAAACGCCAAAAACGGCGCCCCTGCCGGATTCCTAATGTAGAACCACTCCCCATGCCATCCCCAGTTGGAGTCACATGGGAGTACATGGGATACGAGCCTCCCACGCGTGGCTTCCTCTATAGGGCGAAGCCTCCGACCGAAGCGATCTCGGCCAAACTCCAGTCCGCCATGGCTCTCCTAGAGAAGAAGAGCCAGAAGAGGTCCACGTGTGGCTCCATCCTGAGGAAAGCCTCACAGACGATGATGAAGCCAGCGATGTGCAGCACCCTCATCGGATTGAGGTGTTGTAGTTCCAGACCCAACTCATTGAGGAGCCCATGTAGGAACTAGTGTGCGGGGTATCCTAACCCACGCTCATGGAAGGTAAGGAAAGACACCACCTCATCAGGACGAGGTTGCGGGAACTCCTCCTCCTTCCCGATGACCCTCTAGTGCACCACCTCCTACAGTGGTAGGAACCCCTTCATGATGAACGCCTCCAGCACCGACGCCCTCACGGTGGACAACCTCCAGTCCAACATTTCAGTGAGTTCCTCTCTTCTCCTTTGCTCTCTCCCCTTCTTTCCTAGAAACCTCCATAGCTCTCAGGAACGCTCATGGCAAAGAGGAGGAGAGAAGGCGACGGCAGATGAAGAATAGGCAAGAGAGCGGAACGAAAACCCTCTCCCCTCTCCTACTTAAGGAAAAGGGAGCGGTAGTTATGGAGGGACGCACCGATCAGGGAAGCCAAAATGATAGGGCGAGATTTTCTCTCTCTCTTTCATTTAATGCAGATAAGATGTGCCTTGCTCGATGGAACGACTCCTGATCAGACGGGACATGGCCTGGCCATGGCCCACCACTACCGCACGATCAACCACTACCACATGATGGGCACAAGAACCAAAGCGCCACCGCACATGGGCGGCTCCCCACTTCCCCAGGCCAGACCTAAAGGAACCAGAACGATAGGTAAGGATAGACACCGACTGACAGGTATGGAAGCGAAGGGGCACCCCTTGTAGGCCACACCGACTCCATCACAGACGATGAGCATAGGTCCCGGTCAGACATTTCCGACTGAAGCTCTCTGAACCCTGTCACTCAGGTCATTAGAGTCATAGTCGAACTTTTCTGACTCAGGCTCTCCGAGCCCTGTCACTCTAGTCGTCAAGGTAAACATTACCAAAACCCCCTCTATTTCATTACAAATCATTCATACATCCATACGTGCATTCATCTCATACGCCTGAACCCCCCAGACGGTTAGGGCATAAACCGCCCAAGGGCTCGGGAACTAAGCATCGCACGTGCAGCGAAATGCACCAAAACGCTCTGTGTTGCGCAACGAAGTGGTGGCTTGCCTCATTCGACATGAGCAACCAAACAGAGCTAGGGGAGAAAACCATAGACGAGCACCGTGCGGCCTTCGCCCGGTCTGGCAAACCGGGTCATCTCAACCTTCTCATTCGATCCTAAACCTCTTGCCAAGCCCACAAAATCTCCATCGAGGGGAGGCCATTAGGCCACCCGGGTCGGTCTATGGAACGACCTAGGCATCTGTCGGGCTGTAGGTAAAGGAGTAGTGGAATGCCACAAGAGGGCTATGCCGACCCCGTCACGAACGACGGACCCGGATTCCGCTCGATCACACCTGTTAGCGAGCTCACTGAGCTAGTCTTCTAGCCCGAGCGATCAGAACAGGCGACGAAACTCAGCCCCTTCGGTTGTGAGGAACCGGATTGGGTAGCGCAAAATGACTCACACCAACCCCCGCGAAGGCTCGACAAGGCTCGGGGGCTCAAATGCCAAGGGACCGCGACTCCAAACTCACATCGACTGGATCAGTGACATCCGACTGTGGCTCTTGGGACCACAACTCTGAACTCACATCAACTGGATAGGCGACATCCGGCTACAGCTCTTGGGACCATGATTCCAAACTCACGTCGACTGGATAGGCGACATCCAGCTATGGCTCTTGGGACCATGACTCCAAACTCGCGTCGACTAGATTGGCAACATCCAGCTATGGCTCTAGGGACCTGTGACTCCGAACTCATGTCGACTGGATCGGCGACATCCAGCTATGGCTCTTGGGACTGCGACTCCGAACTCACGTAATGGCTTCACTAACTAAAACTAACTCTCGACCCATGACACGCACCGATGCCTAGGTCTACTAGCGATTCCACCTTGCCCTGATCCCATGGCGCGCACCGACGCCTAGGTCTACTCACGATTCTGCCTCACCTGATCCCACAGAGCGCATCGACGCCAAAGATCAGTAGGCTCTATCACGTCCAAACTAAACATCCTCGCCCGATCCTCGGCGCGCACCGATGCCGGGATCAGTAAGTTCTACCTCAATCCAATCCCCGTGCTTAAAAACACCTTAGCTACACAATGACGCCATGGTTAAACAAAATTATGTCTCAAAACTCAAAACACGCGCACCCACAGAAACAACACAAAACACAAAGAACCCCCCAGCCGGTTCTGCTCGAACCACCCGGGGGCTCGGCGGCTACACCCGCGGGTGCGCTCACGCGCACTAGCCAGCAAGACAAAAAATCCCTCGGACAATTCGGCTCAAATCGCCCGGGGGCTCGGGGGCTCCTGCCGGGTCCATAAACCCGGGGTCCCTCGAGGACCGGCTTCCACGCCCGGGCTCGGCCAAGGAAAACAACATATAGTTCATGGGCCGGCCCAAGAGTCTAAAACACAACGGGCCAGAAGGGTAGTCCGGCCACCGACCGGAAGGTCTACCCAAAAGAACAAGTGCCCGCTCGTCAGCTTCTTTGGCCCACCTCTCCGATCGGAGCGCTCGCTTCGGGCACCGGCCGTCTCCAAGCAGTTTCTCCAATCAGAAGGCCTAAAACTCTGCTTCCTACTCTGACCCCAGCGACTCCGACCCTGTGACCGGGGCTCGTGGGAACCCTGCTCACCGCTCTTCTCTGACCAGCGCACTAAGAGCCAACTAGAGCCATCCGACCGGGGGCACCCCGTTCGGAAGGAACCAGAAGACGTGCAGAGAAAGGCAAGAACCCTGATCACATGTGGAGATGTTCTGGTTTATGAGCATCGTACATGACAACGTGCTCGAAACTTTTTCAAATTTTTTCCACGGCATACACATACGATATGGTGACAACTCGACAAGTTTCATGATTTTTGGAATTCATTCGTATTTTATACAATTAAAAAACCACTCCCACGCAAGTTGGCGACGTTGCCCCGTGAGCACGTTGATCAAAATTTCGAGATAGTTCCTGGATTTAGCCTAAATTTACACTAAGAAACAAGGATAACATTTTTTGAACGAATGTAATCCATTATTCGATGCACCTGCAGTTCAAGCTTACATTTTCTAGAAAAATTCAACAAAACAAAATAAACTATAGAAATATGCCAAAAGGAAATGAAAATGTCCCAAATTTAAACATGTTTTGTGGTAGTGTACTAAAGCTTTAAAAAAATTGGTGGCAAAAAACAAAAAAAAATTATTTTGCCGAGTGCCTAGGGTTGGCACTCGGCAAAGTAATAACTTTACCGAGTGCCGCCCAGCTGGCACTCGGCAAAGAGCTGCCGAAATTTTTTTAAAACTTCGCTGAGTGCCAGATCACGACACTCGGTGAAGAAAATTGACTTTACCGAGTGCCGCCGATCTGGCACTCGGCAAAGCCACCGTTTCCTTCAACCGTGCCTGGCCGGCGCGCTCTCTGTCTCGCTCTCTGTCTCGCTCTCTCATTTCTCTCTCCCTCTCACCTCTCTCTCCCTCAGCCACCGCCACTGCACCGCGGCGCCCATCTCGGCCATCGCGCCTCCCCGCCCCGGCCACCGTGCCTCCCCACCCCAGCCATCGCACCACCCCGCCCCGGCCACCGCGCCACTATAGAAGAGAGGAGGAGGAGGTAGGGGAGAAGAGAGGAGGAGAAGGAGAAGGAGAGGAGAAGGAAGGTGCCGGCCTAGGCCCGTCGACCCTCACGCCGTTGCGGTCATCCCCGCCGTCGTCGCCGACCCTCGTCGCTGCCATTCTCGTCACGAAAGTATGCCCTACACCTGTAGTAGTTAGTAGTAGTACTTAGTAGTGTTAGTAGTAGTTAGTAAGTAGTAGTAGTTAGTAGTTAGTAGTGTTAGTAGTATTGTTAGTAGTAAGTAGTGATAGTAGTAGTGTTAGTAGTAGTAGTGTTAGTGTTGGTAGTAGTTGTAGTGGTAGTAGTACTTGTTGTTGTACTACTTCGATACTTTCATCTGCATGGAAAGAGAACTAAAGTACATGGCTCGTCTTGGTATATATATGTTTGTTGACCTTCATGCCTATGTTTGGTATATATGTGGTTGTTAGCCATCGCGCCTACGTTTCTTGTAGGTTTTGGAAACCTCCCCGTGCAGGGGAGGTGCTGCCAAAATTTTCAATGGATTCTAACCTATTGCCTTTTTATGTAGGAGAAGGACCCGTGGGAGGGACTCGGCGACCCTGATCGTCTTCATCGGCGCTGCTGGTCTGCCTGCACCGCATCGCCTCAGCCACTACACCGACACGCCACTGCCCCGCTAGCCTGACTCCACCGCCACCCTAGGTATAACCCCCTCCTCCTTTGCATGCATGTTTTATATGGTCACGTAGCCCAGTTAGGCGTCTCCTGTTCAAAAGAGATACGGTTGGAGGTATACAGATCTTTGCATATCTGCGACCGTATCTCTTTTGGATTGTCCACGTATTTTGGACAGTCCACAGATGCGTAGATAAGGTTAGTTTCCATGGTTCGCTCTGGTCCGAGATAGACTTTCGGCATCACCTCCCTGTTGTTCTCTGGATACACACTCTCCCTTGCAGGACTGTATTGAGAGAACAGCGAGGAGGTGCTACCAAAATTCTATCTCGGATAGGAGCGAAGCATTGAAACTGACCTCATCTATGCATCCGCGGGTGGGATTAGGACCTATCCTCACCTATTAGATGGTAGGAACGTCGTGCAGATGCAATTGCTGGTTATATTACTCGCTTACATATGTATATGCCAGAGGATGGAGAACCGTGATTGGATGTACACGGGCCACGCAAGTATGACCCCAGAATGGATGACTAAGACTAATGCTTTCTTAGAGCATTCATTTGGCAAGGTTGCTAGAGGGTCGAGTAAAATGCCGTGTCCCTACAGCAAATGTGACAACCGTGTAAGAAAGAATAGGAAGAACGTGGGGGAAGATCTTTGCAAGTATGGATTCATGCCAAACTATACCTGCTGGATCCACCATGGTGAAGCCGATCATATTAGAGAGGAGGTGGTGAGACCATGCCTCAAGGCTTTTGATGGAGATGAGGGGGTAGCAGACTGGATGGATGACTTTCAGGAGGCACGGTTCGATGAAGGATTAGAGGACAAGCCAGAGGAATCCGCAAAGGCGTACTATGATATGCTGTCTTCGGCACAGAAGCCCCTTCACGAAAAGACAATGGTTTCGCAACTGGATGCCATTGGACGCCTAATGGCATTCAAGTCGTAGTGTAGCATGAGTCGAGACAACTTCAATGGTATGTTGGCAGTTGTTGGATCCCTGCTTTCGGAGGGTCACATTCTATCGAAGAACTTGTACGAGTCACAAAAACTTCTTCATGCCCTTAAAATGCCATATGAACACATCCATGCTTGTCTGAATGGTTGCGTCCTATTTAGGAAAGATCATGAGAAAGCAACGCACTATCCAAAGTACAAATCCTCTAGGTATCTGGAGGTCGACACTAGTGATGGCAAGAAGGAATAGCTTGGTATCCCCGTGAAGGTCCTATGGTACCTTCCTGTCATACCGAGGATCCAACGGCTGTACATGATAGAGGAGTCCGCGAAACAGATGACATGGCACAAACATGGCAAAAGATACAATGCTGACAAGATGGTACACCCATCGGATGGCGATGCATGGACCCATTTTGATGGCATACATCATGGTAAAGCTAAGGAGGCTCGGAATGTACGTGTAGCGCTGGCAACAGATGGGTTCAACCCCTATGGATTGCTAGCAGCCTCGTACACTTGTTGGCCTGTGTTCGTGATCCCCCTCAATCTCCTCGCCCCCCGGCGTCATGTTTCAACCTAAGAACGTATTCTTGTCACTGATAATTCCTAGGACACCCGGGGAACAAGATGGGTTTGTTCATGGAGCCTCTCATTGATGAATTGATCCTTGCTTGGGAAAAGGGGGTACTGACATACGACCAGCTACAAAGAAGAACTTCACAATGCATGTGTGGTACCACTACTTCCTGCATGACTTCCTGGCGTATGGCATATTCTACGCATGGTGTGTTCACAGGAAGTTCCCATGCCCAATATGCAAGACAGTTGTGAGGTTCACTTGGCTGAAGAGGGGTGGCAAGTTTTCTTCGTTTGACCAACATCATCAATTCCTCCCTCTTGACCATCCATTCAGACGAGATGTCAAGAACTTTAGGAAAGGGGTTCAAGTCACCGACCCTGCACCTTAGATGATGACTGGTGCTGAGGTCCTGTGCTGAGATAGAGGCTCTCAAAGATGATAAAGAGAATGGTGGTTTTATTGGATATGGTGAGGAACACCAGTGGACTCATAAATCGGGCTTGACTAGGCTCCCCTATTTTAATGACCTTCTTGTTCCACACAACATTGATGTAATGCACACAGAAAAGAATATCGCCAAGGCGCTTTTTGCAACACTCATGGACATTCCTGATAAGTCAAAGGACAACGTTAAGGCTAGACTAGACCTGGCAACGATGTGCGATAGGCCAAAGCAAGTGATGAAGCCTCCCTGCGTCCGGCAAGAAATGGAGAAGGACTCCGGTTGATTTCGTCTTGAAAAGGGACCAAAGGAAGGAAGTACTGCAGTGGATCCAGACGTTAATGTTTCCTGATGGGCACGTGACAAATTTGAGTAGGGGAGTGAACTTATCCACTATGCGAGTCTTAGGGATGAAGAGTCATGACTACCACATATGGATTGAGCGGCTCCTTCCTGCGATGACCCGAGGATACGTCCCTGAGCATGTGTGGTGTGTGCTAGTAGAGTTGAGCTATTTCTTTCACCAGCTTTATGCCAAGGAGTTATCTCGGGGCGTGATTGATGACTTAGAGAAAGTGGCACCTGTGTTGCTCTACAAGTTGGAGAAGATCTTTCCACCCGGCTTCTTCCTGGCGATGCAACATCTAATTTTGCACCTACCGTATGAGGCACGAATGGGGGGGCCTGTGCAGTCCCATTGGTGCCATACAATTGAGAGATGTCTAAAGATTCTTCAGAAAAAGTGTAGAAATAAAGCCAAAATTGAGGCTTTTGTGGTAGAGGCATTCATTCTGGAGGAGATGTCAAACTTCACAATAGCATACTATAAGGATGGCCTTCCCAGCGTGCACAATCGTCCCCCTCGTTGCAACATGGACGAGAGTTCATCAAACCTCAGCCTTTTCAAAGGGCAACTCAGAAAGGCAAGCACATCGGGCACCAAGACCTTGCAGCATGATGAGTGGCGCACTGTCATGTTGTATGTGTTGTTGAACCTTGATGAAGTGAAGCCTTATGTGCAGTAAGTTCTCAATGAGCTTGTTACATACGCCCTTGTCACTATCCTCCATCTATCGAACCCCCTTATCTCTTGTTTTTTCAGGGAATTTCTAAAAAAATACTGGAGAGGGAATATGGCTCCTTCCCCTCAAGAAGAAGATAGTCTTCTCAAAGATGGTGTGCCTAATTTCATATCCTGGTTCGATACGAAGGTACCATCCAATTTACCTCGTTCAATCTTTGACATCCCACTTTGCTCCTATGAGCGTGTAATGTAACGATCTATCCAGCCTCACCTTACAGGCCCGCAAGGATGTGGAAATGGATGCTGAGTTGAAAGGGCTCGCCAAAGGCTTCGCCTACAAGGTCAAGTCATTCACCATTTATGATGTGAATGGCTATCGCTTTCACATAAGAAACTACGAGCGGAGTCGGCCCAGTCGGAAAACCATGAATACCGGAGTTCGTACGCCCAGCACCGATGAGCGTGACTACTACGACATAGTAGAAGAAATATACAAGCTCAATTTTGAGTGTTGCAAAGCTCCTAATCAAGTCATATTCAAATGCCATTGGTTCGATCCTAATGTCACGAGAACAGCCCCTGAGATTGGACAAGTCGAAATTCGACAGGATTCTATCTATCAAGGAGAGGATATCTATATTGTGGCTCAACAGGCCACGCAAGTTTATTATCTCCCATGGGCATGCCAAAAAGACCCTAATCTTATCGGTTGGTACCTTGTGCAGTTGGTATCGCCGCATGGTAAACTACCTGTCCCAAATGATGAGGATTACAACTTTGACCCAAACACATGGGAGTTCTATCAACTAGAGGGGCTAGAAGGGAGGTTTGACATAGACATGTTTTCACTGATGGGTATGGAAGTAGACAATGACATTGATCAGGACGATGGAGATGAGGACGACGGAGAAGAGGTGCAAAATGCTAAGGACTTACAAATGCTTGAGCGATTACAGTTAGACGATGACAATGATGACAACGATGGAGATGAGCCCGATTTACTCGACAATATTGATAGTGATGATGACACCTATGATCCAGCCGCTGCCGATCGTGAAGAATATTTCTAATTCATGTAATACTATATTATTATTATTATTATTATTATTATTATTATTGCAATTATGTTTCGTTCATTTTGCATCTCTTTATAAGTACTTGTAATTTAACTGTGCTAATTGGTTTACCCTTTGAAATTGCAGGCACTCGACAAAATGCCGGGCGGAAGGCAGGCCCGTCGGGGCGTCAACTCCCTCTACATGAGGGAGCGCTCACCACCCCACGCTGAGGAGGACCCCTTGCCAGAGCTGCCGATGAGGAGGACGAGGAGCAGCTGCCCCCATGGCCGTCCGAGGATGAGGGTGCAGCCGGCTGCCACCCCATCGGTGGACGAGGATGACCAGGCGGTGGGCCTGCACATAGGAGGGGGTGGCACTTATTCTGACTCATCGGACCATGGGGAGGCGGCGATAGCGACACCAAGGGGTTCCACTAGCACTGCCTCTGGCTCTACCTCGTCGGGAGTCTACTTGCGCGGGCCCTCGCAGCTCCTGACACGACCGATCCCACTTCACCGGCGCCCGGTGATTCGACCCAGCGGCGACAAGTAAGTATTATTTCACTACTATTTCATATGACATGTTGAAAATCGAACTAGAGACTAACAATTCTTCTTAATGACTCTTGCAGCAACTGGGAAGTTGTGTCTGGAATGGGCCAGCACATCAATGGCACCCTAGGCCTTCTGATTCGGTAGCACTACCCTGGCATGGTCACCTACACCTCGGTGACTTTGCCGCCCTGGACGTGGGACCACTTCTACGCCATCGAGGAAAGCGAGTTTGGCACCGTTGCGGTGCGGATCAAGGCCGAGTTCTAGGTGAGTCTTCATCGCACTAAATTGGTCAATACTACGCATTCATTGGTCAGTTCTTGAAATAATGAAATGATACATGATGTCTGTATGTAGGACTTCTTCAGGTGCGACGAAGGGTTTGAGGACCGAGCGGTGCGAGTGCAGGACAAGGTCTATAGGTCCCGACTCTCAGACCTGTACCACAAGATGCAGCTCCAGTGCATCATCAACTACAACGCCGACGTCCTTTGGTCAGGTGGTGAGGAAGGCCGATGCCAGGACCAGGATGCTCACCAAGGAGCAGTACCTCTTGGTAAGTATGAAACATTAATACTGACTCCTTCCATGAAGAATAGGTAGGCTTCATTTCATCTTCTGACATATCAATAACTTGATGGCATGCAGCAATGTCCTCGATTGGTGCACCAGGCACCGCCTCTGCTGGGAGGCCATTGTGGACAGGTGGCTCTCGGAGGAGTGGGCGGAGAAGCATAACATCCGTCGGGACTACCGCCTGCAGATGGGTGGGGCGCCACACCACCAAGGCAACCGAAGCCTCAGCGCGTATGCCCGGACATGGGTAATCTTCTTTATGTTTTCATCTTTATTTATTAATTCTAACGCTCAATTCTTATTACTTATAATCATCTTTGTGTTTTCCTCACAGTCCCAGGCGCACCAAGGCCAGGAATGTAATGAGTTCATGGCGTACGCCCTGGCACACAAGGGCAAGGCGACGGCTCCGAAAGTCACCTATAACCCGGCGGATGGGCCCGAGGCGTACACCAGCGTGAGCGTCCACAGCAAGCTTAGTGAGTACACCTCGGTGGCCCACGAGCGCCATGGTGAGGACTTCGATCCAACCACCCAGCCCCTGGACACAGACCTCCTGATGAGGCTAGGAGGAGGGAAGCAGCGCGGCCGGTACTAGATGGTGGACAACACAGTCGACTCCGCCTCTGTTCCCAACCTCATCGAGATTCGAGCAAGGAGCATGAGCTCCTCCCTCCCCATACGCTCTCGGTAGCAGAGCTCACAGCAGCAGATGGTGGAACTCTAGGTTAGTACTGTTTTATTCATCGTTCATTGCTTTTACACATCTACCTTGCCTTTGCATTGTTTAAACATTGCGGGTGGAATATTGCAGGCCGACTTGCGGAGATTGGAGGCCCAGCAGGCGTCCTAGGCAGAGGCCCATCGGCTGGAGATGGAGGCTATACAAGCCTAGAGGGCGGCCGAGACGCAGAGGCTGCAGGACATGTTTAGCTTCATGGCGAGCCTTCAGATCTTGCCAGGTGTGGTCGTGCCCCAGTCGCTGCTCACTCTAGTTGTGGCTCCTCCTCCTCCTGTAGGGACTTCGATGAGTATATATGGTTGTTTATTCCTTCAGCTTGTACAACCCTCCTGTAGATACTCATGAATTCGCTTCTCCTTTGTGTAGCAACAGTCGGTGGGTTCAAACCTGACTCCTCAAGGTGGCCCTTCTCCACAGGTCGGGTGGACAACTGGCCCTCCTCAAGGTGGCAGTTCACACTCCAGGTAGAGAGGCTGGCAGTAGGTACCATTTATTTGTTTCTTTTCATGTTGCATGGACTTGTGTTAGACTTAGCCTTATGTTGGACTACTAGATACATATATATATTGTGATGGATATTAGTCATGGATGATGCGAATGTATGATGGATTATGGACAATGGATTTGTATGTGATGTATTATGGATGGTGGATGTGTATGTGATGGGTTATGGATGTGTATGTGATGGAATATGGATGTGTATGTGATATATCCTTTGCTGTGTGTTGATATATATGTGATTTCTTTATTTGCGCTGATGGAAAGCAAAAAAACAAAAAAAGCATTTTTTCCTCTTTGCCGAGTGCCACACTCGGCAAAGAGGGCTTTGCCGAGTGCCGTGACCATGGCAGTCGGCAAAGCTGGGAAGCAGAGACCAAATTTCCCAGCTTTGCCGAGTGCAAGAGTATGGCACTCGGCAAAGATTTTTTTTAAAAAAAGAAAAAAATTCTTTGCCGAGTGCAAGAGTATGGTACTCGGCAAAGAATTTTCAAAAAAAAGAAAAAATTCTTTGCCGAGTGCTGCTGAGGTGGCACTCGGTAAAGAGGCCGTCAGAGTTGATGTCGGTTTTTTTTACGAGTGCTGACGTGACATTCGGCAAAGGCTTTATCGAGTGCCCGATATGTGGCACTCGGCAAAGAAACGTTTGCCGACGGGTTCTTTACCGACTGCTCTTTGCCGAGTGCGGCACTCAGCAAAGCCTTTACCGAGTGTATTTCGGGCTTTACCGAGTGCCACAGGCACTCGGCAAATTGCCGGTTTCCAGTAGTGCATCTCATAGACACTTTGAGCTCTGCTCGGGCTCTCTTTGAGCGCCCCGGCCTATTACTACCCCTCTATGCGACATCTCGATTCACTCACAAGTTGTTTCCTGGTATATAGCTTGAGGCCATGGCGTTAGCCAAACAATAAAGTAAGATGTAAATGTAACACACATGTCGCTCATGGTTAGACATCTATTTATGGTGCCAATAGACGCTAATGAAGCCATTTACATCAGAATATATGGCAAATGAAGAGTAAAAACAAGTGAGAAGAGTATCGACTAAATTGCATAAAAAATTAGAAGATATACTATATACTAGCTGTTCAATTGCGCTGATCACCATGCCGGTCTGTTTTATTCAGATAACAAACTATTTAAATTAAGGGATATATGGTAGTTTCCTTTGAACGGTATCAAAGTTGGGATTGAAGTTTATGCTATCATAGGCCTTGTTTAGTTCCAAAAACTTTTCTCAAAAAGTGCTACAGTAGCCTATCACATCGAATCTTGTGATACGTGCATGGAGCATTAAATGTAGACAAAAAAAAAACTAATTGCACAGTTTTGTTGAAAATCGCGAGACGAATGTTTTGAGCCTAATTAGTCTATGATTGAATACTAATTGCCAAATAAAAACAAAAGTGCTACAGTAGCCAAATTCACACAACTAAACACAGCCATAATCTAGCCGAGTGTAACTAAAATCACAAATATTTGGTCTCACGGACGTGCGTGTGCATGCCAAAATGGGTTATATTTGTTGAATACGTGATATTCCAGGATAATACAATCGAACTGAATAGAAAGTTTGTTAGCGTGTCGTGATGACTTCAACCCAATAAACATACTCGCGTCCACAACAACAGAACAGCTTCCTCATCTAGCCCTACAGCGGCGCGCAAACATAGTCAAGCCACGAAGCCTTTGGCGGCCAACATCATTCCTGTCCTCGTCTTTCTCCTCGTCGCCATGAATGGTAACTGTACTTTGCTACGCTTATTAGCTTAGAGCTAGCTCATTGCTGATTTATGGTTTACATCTGGATCAAATTAGCTGCGCATGTGGAGTCGCGTCGGAGTGGGATGATGTACCAGCTGTATGAGTTCGGAGATTCGTACGCTGACACCGGCAACGTGCCGAAATAAAATCTGAGTCGTGAGTCGCGTCAATGGTACAAACCCTACGGCAATCCAAGTCCAAGCGGCCGCTTCTCAAACAGATTCGTCCAATCTGATTTCATCGGTAAGCTCAAACAATCATTATTCTCGATGACAATCATCAGTCTATTTTAATTGTCCAATCAGTTGTTTGCATATGCAGATCGATCTTTCATTAATCTGATGACATGTTATTATCTCGATCGATCGTGCTACATGATGTGATTTTTCTTTTTTCTTTTTACATCGATCTAACATAATTAATCAATCCATATATGCTGATCTTTTTTTAAATTTTAACACTTTTTGATAACTAATTTTAAATCTAATACTGTAAGTTTTTTTAAACTAACACTTTTGGCCGCGCTTATTGTCCTGGCGCGGCCAAATGTCTGTGCCGTGCCATGCATGGTGGCACGGCAGAGGTCTGACGTGGCCGCGACCGGTTTCGGTGACCGTTGACGTGGCAGCTCTTGCCGCGCCACCGATCTTGGCGTGGCAGTGCCGCGCCCTGATCCATGGCGCGGCAGAGCCGAATAAATACCGCGTGGCCGGCCGCCCGACCGCACGCACCCTGCCTGCCCGCCTGCCGCCAGCGCCCGCACTCGTCCATCCGCCGCCAGCGCCGCCAGTCGCTGCGCAGCGCCCGCCCGACCACGCCGCGCCCGGCCACTCCAGCCGCGCAGCGCCCCGCCGGCCGCGCCACGAACGCCGGCGCGTCAAGGCCGCCCGCTCCTAAGGTACCTCCTCTCGATTATATATATTTTTGCTTATTATTGATTTAGGATAATTAGTGATTTAGAATAGTTAGTAATTTAGGATAGTTAGGGTTGATTTCATATTTTTTTATTATTATTGATTTAGGATAGTTAGTGATTTAGGATAGTTAGGGTTTTATGATTGGTATTGATTTATGATAGTGATTTAGGATAGTTAGGTTAGTGAATTTGCTTGTGATTTACTATAGGTTTGAGGTCGTGTGTTCTAGTATAGTTAGGATTTTGGGTTTAGGGATTATTTATGTATTTATTATTTAGTTTATAGTTAGTTATTTAGTTAGGGATTTTGGGTATAGATACTAGTTTACTCTAAACCCAAAAGGATTTAGGTATTTTAGGGATTGATTATGTATTTATTATCTAGTATAGTTAGGATTTTGGGTTTAGGGATTTAGGATAGTTAGGTTAGTGATTTGTTTGTGAACTTATTAATGTTAATTTAAATTTTGTTAATTTGAATACCTAACGCTTTGTTTATCAATTTGTAATGGGATGGCTCCTCCCACGCATCACCCGTTGTACCTCATTCTTGAGGTAGAGTACGACGACCAGCATCGAGCACACATCTTGAGTGACAATGACGTAGAGGTGTCCTTGCCTTCTTTGAGGCCCCGCATGCACACCAGGGCGCACCAGTGGGATGAGCGTTATGCGCCGTACATACGGCGTGATGGCTTTCTCGAGCTTGTCCGTGTTGTCAACCACGGTCTTCCGCCCCTTGACCCAGCACTACTTACTGCAGTTGTAGACAGGTGCGAGTGCATTCTTTATACGTAAACTTTCTTCTGACAAATTTAAGGCAACTAACAATCGTTCTATTCTTATAACAGGTGGAGGCCTGAGACCCACACGTTCCACCTACCTTGTGGTAAGATGACCATGACATTGCAGGACGTAAAGGCTATTTTAGGCCTTCGGTTGGGGGGACTTCCAGTGATAGGGATAGTTGACAACGATCACTGGAGGGAGCTGGTGGCTCAATTTACTGGCTTTCTTCCACCGGACGACGATGCTTCCAAGAAAAATAAGTGAGTAATTTAAGCCTATTTAATACTTGCATTGCTTTCCTACAGCCATGGGGTCTCATTGTCTTTGGTCAATTTAGGAAAAGTTCCAGGGTTTCGTCGTCATGGATCACTAGAGCGCTTTGATTACTTGGACCCACAGGCTGAGGAGGCTCTGATCGACAGGTTCGCTCGTGTGTGGCTCTGGCACTTTCTTGGTGCTTTCCTCTTCCCAGACGCCTCGGGCAATACGATCAGCTGGATGTCCCTTGACATACTATGACAACCGTGGAAGAACATAGCGGCGTACAGCTGGAGCAGCGCAGTCTTGGCATGGACGTATCGACAGCTATGCGTTGCCTATCGTCGCACCTCTGGATATGCGAACCTTGGGGGTTGCTCGTACCTACTTCAGGTGTGGTGTTGGGAACGATGGCCCGTTGGGGAGGCCCCTTAATAATGGTTTACCGGTAAGTACTTCGGTTCATTATATTTTTGGTGGCAGTTACATATGAATTCATAATTAATGGCTAATTCATTATCGTGTTCAATGCAGCGATGGAACGGGCAGGATACACTCTCTACAGCTCTGTATATCTGGACGGAAGTAGGGTTAGTTAGAGGGAATGCGAGGTGCAAGTACACAGAGTATATGGCTAATCTCGACTATCCTGAACACAGCACCAGGTTACGCTCTCTTTACTATCATACTTGTGTCTTGTTCGATATACACTATATCACAACCTAACTCAATTATGAAATTTTAGGTGCATTGGTGTCCTTGGGATTCTCTAGAGCTCCAGGACTATCTCAGTCCTGTCACTAGGGATGAGTCAGACGAGTATCGCTGCGACGTCCCTCTTATTTTCTTCCATGTGGTCGAGATTCACTTGCTCATCCGGGTCCGCAAATAGTTTGGGAGAATGACAGGCTGCCCACCACCGCTTTACTCCACCAACCAAGAATTGCATGGGTGCGTTATCAATTAATAACAATGCTACAATCCAGAGGTGTGTGGTACAACTAACATCGTTTTGTTACAGGTATGACCGCAAGAAGAGGTACAAGACCAAGGATTGGCGCATGATACACAGCTCGCGCATCCATTTGTGGCAGAACAGGGTACGACATCCGGTCCATGCAGGGTCCTCCACACGACCGGCATACCTTCGACGAGTACCTACGGTGGCTTCATAGGTCTACGAGGACACATATCAAGCCCCAGTACACTGACGTGGCGATTGACGAGGACTCGGAGGAAGATGTCATCGAAGATGTCTACGACGTTACCACTAGGGAGGACACACAGCTAGAGAGAGCCTCGCTTCAAAGATACATGGTAATATACTTAAATGGTATAATTTGTTATCCTTTTGGTATTAAGTATGTGTACTAAAACTGTCCAACCGCATTTCTGTACCCATGCGACACAATTGTCAAGGCTGTCCAACGAGCAGCGTTCTGGCTTCACGAGTCTAGAGGTCAGGGGTCAGGCAGTTCTCGCGGCTTTTATGTAGGTAACATAAACTTGTTCGTTCTGAAAATGTTTCTTTAGTGTATATGCGTTTGGGTAATGCACTAACTTTAACGTCTATTTATGCAGAAGATGAAGAAGAGCTGCAGGAAGCTAGCTCAGCAGCTGAGCTGCATGGACACTCCTTATGAGGAACCTCCACTCCCAGCAGTGGTCGGGTGGCACGTCTTCAGCCTCTTTGAGGACACCAGCTTGGTCTTCTCAGTCGATGATTTCGGCGCGGTCGGGTGCCACTTTCCGTGGTGCATACACCACCACATCATAGCACCGGGAAGGACCCTACAACCGAGGACAACGAGGACGACGATGACGATGACCCCTTGGGCTTCCGCAGACAGCACGACTAGTGGGACGATTGGCCGCAGCACGAGATCGACATGTCTCAGCTAGGTGGTGCCCCGCTTGATACCCAAAGAGCCTCACAGGTACTATCAAAGATAGTTTATTTAAATACGTAGGCTCCATGAACTAACGATCATAACGAATTATAAGTAATCGTGCGTATCATATACCTGCAGGGTACGAGCCGTACGCACTGTTGACGCGACCATACCGACGTTGGCTACACTCCCAATGTGTTGCCAACAAATCCGAAGAGACAGAGGCGTCCGAGGGATCCTTACACTCCTGGGTCTTAGTTTGTTAGGTCAAACGAATATTGGCGTCCGAAACTTGCGGGGTTATGTTATGTCAAACTTATGTCAAAACAATGAAAATATTATGTGGCAGCTTGTCAACTTGCGCACGGACTTCATTTATCTATTTCATATTTGTTTCTTTGCGTCGCGGCAGCACTGCTAGCGAGATTAAGTACCAACTAGTTCGGGAACCAGCAGTCCCGGCGTATCTCAACTGCCGGTGGCAATTTTTCATAATTGATTAGTTAAATTGGTGGTTAACCGTATTATGAAACACGGAAAACAAATCATTGGCTTATCAAATTCTCTATTCGGCCGTTAAAAAAATTCAATAAAAGATAGAAACAAATCTAATATTGATTTTACGTCAAGCAATACTTAGAATAACTCCCACTATTGGCGCGACGCGTTTGGATTAAACCATTCAGGTACCGCCGGCCAGGCGGCGAGCGCGGTATTTATTCGGCTCTGCCGTGCCATGAATCAGGGCGCGGCACTGCCGCGCCAAGGTCGGTGGCGCGGCAAGAGCTGCCACGTCAACGGTCACCGAAACCGATTGTCGCCACGTCAGACCTCTGCCGCGCCACCATGCATGGTGCGGCACAGGCATTTGGCCGCGCCGAGGCAATAGGCGCGACCAAAAGTGTTAGTTTTAAAAAAAACTTATAATATTAGATTTAAAATTAGTTATCAAAAAGTGTTAAAATTAAAAATCTACGTCAATGTTACTGCATGCAGCTTCGTGGCTAGGGCATCATGAAGCCCCTCAGACTTTCAGGCTCAGAAACAGAAATGACATCAGGCGGTTTGGCATGAACTTCGCCGTGGCCGGCTCCGGCGTGCTTGAGGTGCCCGAGAAGGTTGCGACCCTCAGCAAGCCGGTCGACAACTTTGAGGGCCTGATCAAGGACCGCACCTTCCCACCTTGGCGCCTCAGGTTCTCCCTCACGCTCGTTGCCGCCTCCGGCAACGACTACGCATAGGCAATTTTGAGATTTTAAATGTTAGATTTATAAGTCCCCGGACACACATAGGCAATTTTGCTACAGAGGAACATATACTGAGCCTGTTCGTTTGGCTGTGGCTTGTCGTAAACGATCGTAAATTTCTAGCCGAAACAGTATTTTTCTCTCACACAAACCAGTCAGCAGTACTTCTTCACGAATCAGCAACGATATGAACCAGCCAACCGAACAGACTGACTATTGTTAAAGCGCAAAATTTAAGATGAAATGAATAGAGTTACTTGATGGAATGAATAGAGTTGCCAAGAACTGACAGGTGAAAACTTGTCTACAGATGTCACAGCACTCAATTAGTGAGTACAACGCTATGTTGTAACTAGGAAGATGGCCGTGCAAATAGGTCGATTGCAAGATTAATCCATATCTCCGAGACTTCAACCTACTTAGAGCATCTCCAAGAGTATTTCTAAATCCCATTCTTTAAATCATCATTTGGAGAGTCACTAGCATAAAAATTTATTTATATACTTTTTCACTCTGCAACAGTTTTTCTATATCTCGTACACTCTAGAGAGCAATTCTTGTCTTCTATTTTTTGCTAGCGAAAAATCCGAAATAGAATATTGCTATATTTGGATAACTATTTAGATAAGCTGTTGGAGGGTAATTTTTCACCAAAATCTCTATTCCTATCATTTAGAAAGGATACAGAGAGTCTCTAAGAGATGCTCTATATATATGTAAGAGCATCTTCAAGAGCCTTTCTAAATCTCACTCTCTAAATCATCGTTTGGAGAGTCATTTGCATAAAAATTGCTTTTCATATATTTTCACGCTCTAACAGTTTTTTAAAATCTCATGCGCACTCTAGAGAGCCATATTTTCGTCTTCTATATTTGTTTGGCTAGCGAAAACCTCATAATAGAAGATGACTATATTTGGATAACCATTTAGAGAAGCTGTTGGAGGGTAGTTTTTTACTAAAATCTCTATTCCTAACATTTAGGAAGAATATAAAGAGTTTCTTAGAGATGCTCTAAGTAGGTTGAAGTCATGAACTACAGCTAATAAGCTCTCACTATCGGTTAAGTTAATCTATAAAATCATTTGTGTTATTACTTCCTCCAATCCAGTTTATAAGGCTATACTTTTCTCAAATTATAATTTAGTATTCAATTATTTTATATTATATGTTTTGTGATTACAAACTTATAATAATTGGATAGTGTGTATTTTATAAACGGTTGGCGAGGATGAGGATAAATTTTGTTTACATCGTCTGTACATCCGTCGGGGTTGTTTAGATATCTCAATAACCACCACCGGAATCTTGTTTGTGCATATATATACTCATATTAAACGAGTACTCGAAAAAAACGTATATCAATAACGACTACCGGAATGTTGTTTGTACATACTGCTATCTCAAACGAGTTCTCAAAATGCACCTCGCTAAAACCGACTGCAGCAGCGGCGATAAACTCATCCTGATGTTACGCACTAGCTGCTAGTATTAGGAAATCCGATTGTGCGAAAAATCAGCTGTAGGCCACATGGAAATGAAATTTTGGAGCGTGTATGCCGCGGCACTCGTCACCACTGCCGTCCAGATTAATTTTTGCTAAGATTCATGGGCGGGGTTGTGAAATCTTATTAAGGATATGGAAAGCTTTTTACCAAGAAATTTGTACAAAAAAATACTAAATCAATTTCATATGGAGAAAACACATTCAGTCACTCCTTTTCAACCATAAGAATGTGACAATGAATTCTTGGTCCTAAGGTTCCGTACTTAAGTGCTATAGAAGCATTTATGTATCTATCTACTCATACACCACATGATATTGCATTTGCTGTTAATTTATTAGCAAGATATAGATCTTGTCATACCCGATGACATTAAAATGGTATTGTATAAACATATACTTCGTCATCTTCAAGGTGTCAAGGATTTTGTAGCATATCCAAGGAGGGGACTAGTTGGTTTTTCAGATGCAGGCAATCTAATCACACACAATGGACATTCACAAATCATATATGTATCACTCCAGGAAACTGAACCGATAGAGGGAAAGTGGCAGTTATGGGGCTTTCCTATCACCAGAACCAACGGTGATTAAAACCATCATTGTCGGTTCTTATCCTAAACTGGCAGTGATATCGTCAAGATCACTGTCAGGTTAGAACTGGAAGTGGTAGTGTTGATTTGAAGAACACTGCCGGCTCTGTTGTGAACTGGCAGTGATATACCCCGGCTTATGTATGGACTCAGTAGCCATCTAGTTTTCCCATATTCTTATTTTTTTAATTTATTTATTTATTATTTATTTTTGTGTGATATTTTTTATTTGCAATCGTTATTGGACTCACGTACATCAAAAATCCATAAAAAAATTATAAGGGAGTGTCTAGTTATCTGTCAATAAATTTTATGTGGCCGACAGATTTTTTATAAATGCAACCCAATAGATAGTTGTAACATAGATCCTAAAGCACAATCAAATGATAGAAATATGACAAAATTAGAAAAAAAAAATGTCAACAAATAAATAGCAAAATTCTAAACTAAATTGCATAAAAAATTGGTCGATATACTATACTAGCTGCTCAATTGCGCCGATCCCCATATCAGTTTGTTTTATTCAGATAACAAAACTGTTTAAATTAAGGGATATATGATAGTTTCGTTTGAACGGGATCGAATTTTATAGTTAAGCATATCTAGCTGACTCCAAACGGACGTGCATGGCAAATGGCGTGGATATGCCAGGATTATGGAACTGAAATGAAATAGCAAGTTTGTTAGGGTGTCAACACTTAAACCCTATAAATACATGAGAGCTGCGGCCGCATCCATCATAACACAACCGCTTCCTTTCATCTAGCCCTACAGCGGCCCGCAAACAGTCACGCCACCATGAAGCATTTGGCGGCCATCATCATTCCTGTCCTCGTCCTCCTCGTCGTCGACATGAATGATAAGTGTATTGTCTTTTCTACACTTATTATTAGCTTCAGAAGCTAGTTCATTGTTGATTTCTGCTTTGCATCTGCGATCAAATTAAAGGTGCGCATGTGGAGTCGCGTCGGAGTGGGATGATGTACCAGTTGTATGTCTTCGGAGATTCGTACGCCGACACCGGGAACCTGCCCAAATCAAATCTGAGTCGTGAGTCGCGTCAATGGTACAAACCCTACGGCAATCCAAGTCCAAGCGGCCGCTTCTCAAACAGATTCGTCCAATCTGATTTCATCGGTAAGCTCAAACAATCATTATTCTCGATGACAATCAGTCTATTTTAATTGTCCAATCAGTTGTTTGTATATGCAGATCGATCTTTCATTAATCTGATGACATGCTATCATCTCGATCGATCGTGTACATGATTTTTCTTTTTTTCTTTTTACATCGATCTAACATAATTAATCAATCCATATATGCTCTACGTCGATGTTACTGCATGCAGCTTCGTGGCTAGGGCATCATGAAGCCCCTCAGACTTTCAGGCTCAGAAACAGAAACGACATCAGGCGGTTTGGCATGAACTTCGCCGTGGCCGGCTCCGGCGTGCTTGAGGTGCCGGAGAAGGTCGGGACCCTCAGCAAGCAGGTCGACAACTTTGAGGGCCTGATCAAGGACCGCACCTTCCCGCCTTGGCGCCTCAGGTTCTCCCTCGCGCTCATCGCCATCTCCGGCAACGACTACGCCCGCATCGCCAACATGACCTCCTCGACCTCCTCCAACGACGTGAGTCGAAATGATCTATCAATCTACGTATATATACTTGTTGCTCGATCTGTTGCAGCTGCGTAAGTTACGACGTGCCTATATATGATTGCAGACGTTGGCTTTGATCGAGACCGTGACGACGGGGATCGCCAAGGAGGTGCAGCGGCTGCAGGATCTCGGGATGAACAGGATCCTCGTCAACAACATGCACCCGCTAGGCTGCACGCCGTTCCGGACCAGGCCCAACAATTACACCCACTGCGACGACGTCGCCAACGCGGTCGCGGCCACCCACAACAAGCTTCTCGCGGAAAAGCTGGGCAACTACCGTGGAAACGTCA
The DNA here is from genome assembly GCF_019320115.1 of Miscanthus floridulus. Classification (NCBI taxonomy): domain Eukaryota; kingdom Viridiplantae; phylum Streptophyta; class Magnoliopsida; order Poales; family Poaceae; genus Miscanthus; species Miscanthus floridulus. The sequence continues at coordinate 111,316,653 of NC_089583.1, read as the reverse complement.
TGCTCCTCGACATCAACACGGCCTTCTCCAGGGTCGTCCAGCCCAATCCCAGTATGTCCGCTACGTCCTCAGACCTCAGCTGCTTCTATTTGTTGGTTTGATTTTGCTTTCATCCATATGGGTTCGGTTCGTTCGATTTATTAGCCTATATATATGCTGTTTGTACATGTAGACGCAACGGGAAGTGATGATGAGACTCTGGCTAAGACGTTCAAGAACAAGCTGAGGCCGAGCTGCGAGAGCTTTGATCCCAAGGGCTACTGCGGGCAGGAGGACGAGAATGGCTCTCCTCAGTACAGCGTCACCGACGACCTTAGCAAGGATATGTTCAGCAACTTCTACTGGGATGATGTACACCCCACCCATACCGGTTGGTTCGTCGCCATGATGCAGCTGGAGGAGGAAGCCAAGGCTTTCCTAGATCTTAAAAATTAGGTTGCCAGTTTAATTATTTGCCATGCATGATCGACGATAGAAAGAAGTTGTTTTTAGTTAGGTTCGCACCGTTTGGATTTGCTTAGGTTTCAATAAGGTTTTGGCACTACCTCGATCGTGCGGTGCACATCGGTTTGATCAATTATGTTTTTGTCCAATTATATTTTTGTTGAACGTTACCTTAACATTTGTGTATTATAAATTGATTGTTGCTATTTATCTGTTGATAGATTTTTTTGGTACTAAATCTGTCAGATTTTATATGTTTGATTGTGCTTTAGGATTTATGCTACAATTATCTATTGGGTCGTATTTATAAAAAATCTGACAAATGTGACGACATAAAATTTGTCGATAGATAACTAGACACTCCCTTTAGTCATACTCTTCTCACTTGTTTTTACTCTTCATTTCCTATATATTCTGAATATTAAATGGATTCATTAAAGTCTATTGGCACAATAAATAGATGTGTTTAACCATGAGTCACTTGTGTGTTACATTTAACCTTAATTTATTGGTTGATTAACGCCATGGCCTGAATCTATATACTGGGAAGGAATCTAGATGTCGCATAGAGGGGGTAGTAACAAACTGGGCGCTCAAAGAGAGCCCAGGCAAAGCTCAAAGTGTCTATGAGATCATGTGTTTTTAACATTCCAGCATAGCGCAAAGAGACAAATTCTTTAGCATACGTCGGCACTGGAGCCCGGGCAGGCGTCCAAGGTCCCTAGCCCTGGTCCACCATTGGAGGGAGGGGGTGAATATGCAATTTTGAAAAAAGAATAAAACTTGCAGCGGATAACAGGACCTAAATTTCTTAGTCATAATTTTTAATAGTGGGTAATGCGAAAAAACAAACCAACATAGATTACGTCTACTTAACTGATTCTACTTGCTATCAACAAGGGTTGCTAGACATGTAGTAGGTTCCTCCCGAAACCTGCAAACAAAAACACAAGAACAAGTAGATCAGGGTGAATCACCCAAAAGTCAACAAGAACAATAAGAACACAAGAACAAGCAGTGATGGCATATGATTTGTTTACCAAAGTTCAGGTTCACCTCTGTGAATCCTATGTCTCTGTTGAAGATCTCCCGAGCCAAGTCTCTTTTAACCACTTTAATTTACTGACTTCACTATCTTGATTTCTTCCCTTGCCGAAGCGAAGTTTGGATGGTTTCAAAACAACCAAAGAGCAAATTCGGATGGTTTCAAATGTTGGAGGATGTCCCAGTTTTTTGTTGGCTCAGGGAGCTATAGGGAGGTAAATCAAACTCAAACTTCGACAAAAATTAAGGATGCCCCCCCCCCCCCCCCCCCCGCGCGGCGACCTAGGCCTAGATCTCGTTGTAAACGGCAAGTGGATTTTGCAGTCTTTAAAGCCATGTTTTTGGAGACATCTTTTTTAACCGTTTATCTTATTCAATTTTTTGGTATAAATTACAAAATAAATAAATCATTATTAAAGTATCTGTAATGATAAAATAAGTCATAACAAAATAGATAATATTTATATAAAAATTTTGAATAAGATGAACAGTCAAACAAGATGTTTAGAATTCAAAACTGTCACTTATTTTGGGACTGAGTGAGTACTAGTTTTCTCCAACCCCTTATCTTCATGATATAGCAGTATCATTGAATTGTCACAGAAAAAACCCTTACTGACAGCGTTTCCATTTTCCAATTTAGTTGGGGCATGCATTCATGCTAGTTATTATATGAATTCATGCATGGTGAGTGAAGCAGTGTAGTCATTTAGGTAGTTCTTGCATGCATGAAGAGTGAAGTGATGGCGGTAAGCATGGAGAGTGAAGTGATGGCATGATGCTGACCAGGAATGCAACACAACGCTAGAGTAGTAGAGTGTGTGTGTGTGTCTATATATATATATACACACACACAAGCTATATATAGCATCTATTCAAAACAATAAAAAAGTAGTGTTACGCAGTTTGTATCCTCGATCTCTTCATCATCTCCACAAACTTCTGTGTAGATATCATGGACGAGTTCTTCGTCCATGGACTAGCTATCTCCCCTTTTCTTTTTCCTCTCTCCTGACCAACAATTTAGGATATTGGAGCAAAACAAACAAATCACACATCAACACCAGCTTAGTTGCATGACGATGATGTGCCAGGTTGGGGTAGGATAACTCGACAGGATATTATGTGTACCTTACATAGCAAAGGGAGATGATGGATGAGGAATTCAGGAGTGATTTGAAGCTGTGCCTTTGGAGCCATGTTGTTACTATTGGTCAGGAAATCAAGACAAGAGAACATGTTGGAGAGCTGTTGCGCCGCTGGAGGGCTAGATTAGAGGAAGCAATTCTGTTGTGGTGGACGCGGATGTAGCTCTCATATGTTATAGGGCTCTCATATGTTTATAGGGTTAAAGTCACGACACCATAACAAACTTTCTAATTCAGTTCGATTGAATTATCCTGGCATATCCTCCATGCATTCAACAGATATAACACCATTTTGTCATGCACATGCATGTCCGTGTGTTGCGCACCCAGATATTTGTGGTTTAAGTTACACTCGGCTAAATATGCTTACCATAAACTTCGACCCTGTTCAAACGAAGCTATATACCATATATCTTAATTTAAACAGTTCTATTATCTGAATAAAAAACTTGCATGGTGATCAGCACAATTGAGCAGCTAGTATAGTATTACGTCGTCCAATTTTTTTTATGCAATTTAGTTTATACTCTTCACCTGGTTTTACTCTTTATGTCCTATATATATTCTGAAGTCAATGGTTTCATTAGCGTCTATTGGCACCATAAATAGATGTTTAACCATGAGCGACTTGTGTGTTACATTTACACTTACTTTATTGGTTGGTTAACACCATGGCCTCAAGCTATATATTGGGCAAAAAATTGTCATTCGAGATGTCAACTAGAGGTGGAGGTGAATACGTAATTATGAAAAATAAAAAACTTGGAATAGATAGGAGGACAAAAAAAATTTGTACCGGGTAGCACAAAAACACAGCAACAAGAATTACACATATTTAATCAATTCTACTTGTTATCAAGGTTGCTAGACATGTAGTTGGTCAGTTCCTCCCAAAACCTACAAACAATAACACAAGAACAAATAGATCGGGCCGAATCGCTCAAAAGTCAATAACAACACAAGAATAAGTAGTGATGACATGGTTTGTTTACCAAAGTTTGGATTCACCTTCATGAATCCTACGTCTCTGAAAGCTGCCAAGGGAGCTAGGTCACTTTTAACCACTTTAATTTACTCACTTCACTACCTTGATTTCTTTCCTTGCGGATGCAAAATTATCATAACCTTCACAAACTTCCCAGTGGCTCACCACAAGTTTGGGAGCTCATCGGGAAACTCTAGCCCGTCTAGGAGGCTTCACCTCCAAGAGTAACAAACACTTCACCAAATGCTTGACGAAATCCACAAGTGCTCAAAGACTAGGATTTCTCTCTCTTGCTCCATGTGGGGGTATGGCCCCCAGTATCCACGGCAGACCACATGGGCTGCGCCCTCAGGGGCAGCCCAGCCCATAAGATGAAGCCTTGTGGGGCACGACTCTGGTCGGCGTCTTCCGCAAGACATTTGGAAGATATCCCAAAGATACTACGAGATCTGTTAGGATATGTATGATCCCAAGATTTCTGTAATCAGTTATTACTTTCCTGGTTATCTCTCAGATCTAACCGACTTGTAACCCTGCTCCCTGGACTATATAAGGCGGACAGGGACCCCCTCCAAAGATGTGCAATATCATACGATAGCTAATACAAACCAATAAACCACTAGGAGTAGGGTATTACGTCATACTGACGGCCTGAACCTGTCTAACTCGTGTGTCTCTGTTGCCTTCTTGTTCTTGATCTCACGCTCCCCTGTCGATCAATCTATCTTCGTGGGATACCCCTCGGAGGACTGCTGACGATATTCTGTCAACAGTTGGCGTGCTAGGTAGGGGTTGTGCGTGCTGTTTCCTTGTCGAACAAGATGGCTTTTTCTGTAGGCTCTTTGTCCCTTCCGTAGCCCGGCCAGATCTTCACGGTCGGATTCCATCTCGGGGGTCATCAACTGCTGACAGAGTCAGAGAGCTCCTCGAGCCAGTGCAGATCATTTCATCGCTCGTGCTTCATCGCCAGCGACGTTGGGGACTCCTCGGCGCTCGGTTTCTTCATGCTCGAGGAGTAAGTGGGCACACTTCACCAGCACGTCGCCAGTGATGCCGGGGACTCCTTGGTGCTCAGACCTCGCTAGCTTCGCCTAGGACTCCTCGGAGCTCGAACATCGCCGCCTACGCCGGGGACTCCTCAGTGCTCGGTCATTGCTAGCTACGTCGGGGATTCCTCACTCCTCGGTGCTCGGACCTCGCCAGCTTCACCGAGGACTCCTCAGTGCTCGGACATCGCCAGCTTCGCCAGTTACTCTTCGGCGCTCGGATTCTTCGTGCTCGAGGACTAAGTGGGCACACTTCACCGCACGGACGTCGTGAGCTACGCCGGTGCTCAGACCTCGCCAGCTTCATCGAGAACTCTTCGGTGTTTCGAACATCGCCATCTATGCCGGGAACTCCTCACTGAGCAGACGTCACTAGCTGCGTCGAGAACTCCTCGGTGCTCGGAAATCGCCGCCTATGCTGAGGACTCCTCGGTGCTCGGACATCGCCAGCTACGCCGGGAACTCCTCGGTGCTTGGATATCGCTAGCTACGTTGGGGACTCCTCGGTGCTCGGACATCGCCAGCTATGCCCAGGAACTCCTCGGTGCTCGGATATCGCCAGCTACTGTTGGGGACTCCTCAGTGCTCGAACATCGCCAGCTACGCCGGGAACTCCTCGTTGCTCGGACGTCGCCAGCTGTGCCAGGAACTCCTCGGTGCTCAGAAATCACCGCCTACGCCGGGGACTCCTTGGTGCTCGGTCATCGCCAGCGACGCCGGGGACTCCTTGCTCCTTGGTGCTCGGACCTCGCTAGCTTAGCCAGGGACACCTCGGTGCTCAGACATCGCCACCTATGCCGGGGACTCCTCGGTGCTCGATCATCGCCAGCGACACCGGGGACTCCTCGCTCCTCGGTGCTCGGGTATCGCCAACGACGCCAGAGACTCCTCGCTCCTCGGTCATCGCTAGTGACACCGGGGACTCCTCGCTCCTCAGTGCTCGGTCATCGCCAGCGACGTCGGGACTCCTCGCTCCTCGGTGCTCGGACATCGCCAGCTTCACCGGGAACTCCTCAGTGCTCGAACATCACCGCCTACACCGGGGACTCCTCGCTCCTCGATGCTCGGTCATCGCTAGCGACGCTGGGGACTCCTCGCTCCTCGGTGCTCAGACATCACCAGCAATGCCGAGGACTCCTCGCTCCTCAGTGCTCGGTCATCGCCAGTGACGCCGGGGACTCCTCGGTGCTCCCTTGGTGGTCGGATCTTGCTATGTCTTGTCGATGTGCTATCAAGCTGCTCCATGCTGTTCAGATCAGGGTGCTGATCTTGGGCAGCATGTCTAGGGTCTTGATACGCGCATGTTAGACGACGTCAGTAAGCTTTCAGACTTCTTTTTCTTTGACCCTGCTACAAGATTCATTCTTCATCTTCCAGCAGGCTCGGGGACTAAGTGGGCACACTTCACCTTGCGGTGAATGTGCTTGTTCTCATCCCGTGGCTACGCCCAGAGACTAGCTGCCTGCTCGGTTGGTCTTCTACTTTCTGACCCTGGCACCACGTAACTGCGTCACCTACTATCAGGCTCAGGGACTAGCTGTGGGGGTATGGCCCCGGTATCCATGGTAGACCACATGGGCTGTGCCCTCAGGGGCGGCCCAGCCCACAAGATGAAGCCTTGCAGGGCACAACTCTGGTCGGCGCCTTCCGCAAGACATCTAAAAGATATCCCAAAGATACTATGAGATCTATTAGGATATGTATGATCCCAAGATTTCTGTAATCAGTTATTACTTTTCGGTTATCTCTCAGATCTAACCAACTTGTAACCCTGCTCCCTAAACTATATAAGGCAGGCAGGGACTCCCTCCAAAGACGCGCAATACCATACGATAGCTAATACAAACCAACAGACCACAGGAGTAGGGTATTACATCATACTGATGGCCTGAACCTATCTAACTCGTGTGTCTCTGTTGCCTTCTTGTTCTTGATCTCACGCTCTCCTAGTCGATCAATCTACCTTCATGGGATACCCCTCGGAGGACTACCGATGATATTCTATCGATAGTTGGTGCGCCAGGTAGGGGTTGTGCATGCTATTTTCTTGTCGAACAAGATGGCTTTTTCTGTAGGCTCTTCATCCCTTCCATAGCCTGGCCAGATCTTCACTATCGGATCCATCTCGTGGGTCATCAACGCTAATGGAGTTGGAGAGCTCCTCGAGCTGGTGCAGATCATTTCTATGCCGACCACCCCCGCACCTGCAACTACAGATCCGATCTTAGAACCACTTCCTGAGGTTGCCTTCATCTATCAGAGGCTGCTCAGGAAACTCCAGAGGTTACTGGCCCTACCCTTCAGGTTCACCAACACCGCCGCCGCTTACCAACATGCTCTGAGAGGCAGATTCACCGACTAGGTTGAAGACATCCATCCTCTCGCTGATTAGATAGCGCCATACGCCACCGACCAGACTTTCTGTCTAAAGCTAAGTTACGCTTTAATATTTTTCTAAATATTCTCCAGTCTTCATATATCGCCTCAATGTTTCTCCGAACTATTTTCTCCATATTTGCTCTCCAAACGATTTTCCAAACCCTCAAACAGTCATGTTGATGCTCGAATGCCTCCAGAGACGGCCCTGTCTCCGGCTCCTCTCTACACGTGCTACTGGGCTCCGCGCTCTACGTTATGGGTGGTCGGCAGCGGCTCCTTGATCATGCCTCTTCCTCCTACATGTGCACGGGCTCCGTGCTCCGTATTATGGTTAACGAGCTAGCTTGGGCTAGAGACTCAGCTACATACTAACTGTTCGGGCGGTTTATATTAAATACATCTTCGCTCCAACTGATCGTCAAGCTACATACGCTATTTTTTCTCCAGAGTTCATATATTTTTACATCATGTACTACCCGTTCTACATGTTTGTATTGCAGGATCATCGTCTAGGTGATCGGACCACCTGGTGCTCGGACTTCTCCACCAATCAACTAGTCAGACCGCTAGGTTCATGGACTTCGTCGCCGACCAGTTGATCAGGCTGTTCGCCGGTTGCTTCTACTCAATGCTCACTTCACTGCACCGACCAGTTGAACAGATTGTTCGTCGCTCGTGCTTCATCGCCAGCGACGTCGGGGACTCCTCGGTGCTCAGTTTCTTCGTGCTCGAGGAGTAAGTGGGCACACTTCACCGCACGTCGCCTAGCGACGTCGGGGACTCCTCGGTGCTCGGACCTCGCCAGCTTTGTCTGGGACTCCTTAGGTGCTCGAACATCGCCGCCTATGCCAGGGACTCCTCGGTGCTTGATCATCGCCAGCGACGCCGGGGACTCCTCGCTCCTCGGTGCTCGGACCTTGCTAGCTTCACTGGGGACTCCTCGGTGCTTCGGACATCGCCAGCTTCGCCGGTTACTCCTCGGTGCTCGGATTCTTCATGCTCGAGGACAAAGTGGGCACACTTCACCGCACGAACATCGCGAGCTATGTCGGTGCTCGGACCTCACCAACTTCGCCGAGAACTCTTCAGTGTTTGGACATCGCCACCTACACCGAGAACTCTTCGGTGCTCGGATATCGCCAGCTACGCTGGGGACTCCTCGGTGCTCGGACATCGCCAGCTATGCCAGGAACTCCTCGTTGCTCAGACGTCGCTAGCTGTGCCGGGAACTCCTTGGTGCTCAGAAATCGCCGCCTATGCCGGGGACTCCTCGGTGCTCGGTCATCACCAGCGATGTTGGGGACTCCTCATTCCTTGGTGCTCGGACCTCGCCAGCTTTGCTGGGGACTCCTCAGTGGTCGGACATCGCTGCCTATGCCGAGGACTCCTCGGTGCTCAGTCATCGCCAGTGACACCAGGGACTCCTCGCTCCTCGATGCTCAGGGCATCGCCAGCGATGCCGGGGACTCCTCGATGCTCGGTCATCGCTAGCGACACCGGGGACTCCTCGCTCCTTGGTGCTCGGTCATCGCCAGCGACATCGGGACTCCTCGCTCCTCGGTGCTCAGACATCGCCAGCTTTGTCGGGAACTCCTCGGTGCTCGGACATCGCCGCCTACGCCGGGGACTCCTTGGTGCTCGGTCATCGCCAGCGATGCCAGGGGACTCCTCGCTCCTCGATGCTCGGTCATCACCAGCGACGCCGGGGACTCCCTGCTCCTCGATGCTTGGTCATCACCAGCGACATCGGGGACTCCTCGCTCCTCGGTGCTCGGTCATCACCAGCGATGCCGAGAACTCCTCGCTCCTCGGTGCTCGATCATCGCCAGCGACGCTAGGGACTCCTCGCTCCTCGGTGCTCGAACATCACCAGCGACGCCGGGGACTCCTCGCTCCTAGGTGCTCGGTCATCGCCAGCGACGCTGGGGACTCCTCGCTCCTCAGGTGCTCAGACATCGCCAGCAACACCGGGGACTCCTCGCTCCTCGGTGCTCGGTCATCGCCAACGACATCGGGGACTCATCGGTGCTCCCTTGGTGGTTGGATCTTGCTATGTCTCATCGGTGTGCTATCAAGCTGCTCCATGATGTTTGGAACAGGGTGCTGATCTTAGGCAGCACGTCTAGGGTCTTGATACGTGCATGTCAGACGATGTCAGCAAGCTTTCAGACTTCTTTTTCTTTGACCCTACTACAAGATTCATTCTTCATCTTCTAGCAGGCCCGAGGACTAAGTGGGCACACTTCACCTTGCGGTGAATGTGCTTGTTCTCATCTCGTGGCTACGCCCAAGAACTGGCTGCCTGCTCGGCTGGTCTTCTACTTTCTGACCCTGGCACCACGTAACTACGTCACCTACTAGTCAGGCTCAGGGACTAGCTATGGGGGTATGGCCCCCAGTATCCACGACAGATCACATGGGCTACTGCCCTCAGGGGTGGCCCAACCCACAAGACGAAGCCTTGCGGGGTATGACTCTAGTCGGTGCCTTCCACAAGACATCTAGAAGATATCCCAAAGATACTACGAGATCTGTTAGGATATGTATGATCCCTAATATTTTTATAATCAGTTATTACTTTCTGGTTATCTCTCAAATCTAACCGACTTGTAACCCTGCTCCCCAGACTATATAAGGCGGGCAGGGACCCCCTCCAAAGACGCACAATATCTTATGATAGCTAATACAAACCAATAGACCACAGGAGTAGGGTATTACGTCATACTGACTGGCCTGAAACATTGTCTAACTCGTGTGTCTCTATTGCCTTCTTGTTCTTGATCTCACGCTCCCCTACCGATCAATCTATCTTCGTGGGATACCCCTTGGAGGACTGCTGATGATATTCTAGTCGACACTCTCAGTCATCCAATTTCTCAACCCAACTCTTTAGATTTCACAAGAATCAAGAAATCCTCACAAAGAGGGAGAGGGAAGAGACCAAAGGGCTATAAAGATGTGTTCTTCATGGTTGGGATCGGCTAAATGAGAGAGGTGTGAGTGAAAGCCCTAGTTTGGTTTTGGTAATTGAGTGACAACCATGTGGACTAATGCTTTCAATAAGGTTGACTAAGCTAGCGTCCACTTGATGGTGATGAACAAGGCTTAGGAGATGGTGGAGATAGACATCATGATCATAAAAAGCTAGAGCTCAACCATGGAGAGAAGAAGGAGATGTAAAGCAAACCTGAAGCAACTGGTGTAATGCATAGGAGCTTTGCTTTTGCCAACCAAGGTATAATAGAGTACATGGTCGGGTTTAGGATAGACAGTTGTACTATAAAGAGGCAAGCTATAAAGCGTTTACGATTGTCTAGTGCCACTAGGTGATGTCATTCTTTGCATATGCATCAAGCCTTGTGACATGGTGAGAAGCAATCAAAAATGATTTTTAAAACACTTTGAAAAAAATGCTAACTCGGTGCTCAAGTGTTGGTGTTCAAAGGTTAACTCACTTGAAGTTAGCACGCTTGCATAAAGGGTGAGAAGAAGTACTACAGGGACAATCCTTTTCTACTCACTTGAACTATCTGATGGGGTCACTAGAAAGCCCATCGGAGCTTAGTTGACCGGGCTGACTCATAGGACAATAGGCGCATGCATGTTGCTATCCTATGTGAAAGTCATAGTTTGGTTTTGGCTAATTGATGAAACCATGGTAGACTAACCTTCTCCCTAAGTGTTGTGATTGAAGTAAGGTTGGTTCACATCCAAGGTGGAGCTAGATGGAACTCATGTGATGCAGATGGCCAAAAGATGGTGATCAAGTGCTCCAACTTGAAAAAGAAGAAAGAGAAAAAATAGGGCTCAAGGCAAAGGTATAAAGCTAGGGCTTTTTTATTTTGCCAATCAAGACACAATAGAGTGTGTGATTGGGTTTAGAATAGATAGTTGTACTATTAAGAGGGAAACTATCATCTAGTGCCACTAGGTGATTTAACTCCATATATGTGCATTAGGACCTAGTGAGTGCTAACAATCCTTGAGAAAAGATTTGTGAAATGCTAACTCACGTACACAAGTGTTGGATATACTTGGAGATAGCACATTTGCAAAGGGTTTGATGAAAGAAGATGAAGGAGCTGCTCTGTCTGCATCGGACGCTGGCACAAGCATCGGACGTTGTGCATCGGACTGATGTCCGATGTGTTTTGGCTGTTGGAACACCCGTGTTTTGCTTCATGTTAAAAAACACTAAAAATTTGAACTTTTTTAAAATTTACAACAAATTAAAACTTGATTAGTACAAGTAGGCAAAACCCTTGTAAAAATATTTTCCAAAATCCTGCATTTAAAAATCCACCATATGCATTTGTGTGTCGCGTAGGATTTAGTTGTAGCACTAGAATTATTTTCTAGGATTAGAGAATCGCTTCGCATTTAAATTATGTTGCTTGCACTTTGTTGGATGCTTGCGTGATTGTTCGAATGCTTGTTTGATTGAAATACTTGATTGCTTGATTGTATGATTGTTTGCTTTTCTAGAGTTTATTTGTAGCACCAAAATAACTTCCCTTAATTACCAATTGCATTCTTGAATTATTTAAAACCCTTTCTTTAGATTATAGAGGTTGATAATACATTATATATAGTTACATTTTTCTAGAACTAGAAAATATATTATCAATTCATTATTTACAAAAAGGAAAAGGAAAAATTATACTGTATACGCTCTTCCTCCTACCGATTGGCCCCAACTCGTCCATGTCTTGGCCCGGCCCAGGACACACGGCGATGTCATCGCGTTGCCTCCGCGGCTCCATGTCCGCGCCGCACCCGAACTGCGTCCACACTGCGTGCGTCTTCCCTCGTGGAAAATAGAGCCTTTTACCTGTGTCCCATTATAAAAGATGGTCGCGGTCCTACGTGCCACTAAAAAGTTTGAACGCATCTATGTGGCATGACACTTTACTTTTTTGCCTCCCAAGCCATTCCGTCCACTTTTCCATCTAACGGTGTCAATCTACGTTGGAACAAGTCCCAAATACCCTTGCGTTGCTTCTTGATTGTGCCCTTCTTCAGTTTCCTCCGCCGGTCATCTTTGTCCCGTCCTCCACCATGCGCCGGGGCTAGGGAGCCCCGTGTGCTCTAGGGCAGGGGCGGAGCCAGCCACGCGGGCACCGAGGCCTGGGGGCGCAGCCGGCCTCGTGGATGTCAAGGTCAGGGCAGTGCCTAGCCGCTCGCTGGCTCGAGCCTCCAATGCTGGCCACGAGCTCCTACACTGGGCCGTGTCGCCGCACCGCTGGCTAGTGAGCTCCCTGCCCACCTAAACTCACCGAACCTAGCCTTGGCCTACGCATGCCAAGGCCGCCCCAACCCTACATGCCTCGCACCGACCCTACGTGCCTCCCGAGGCATGGACAGCCCGAAGACGAAGACGATGGCGCCGGGGGGTGGACGGCAAGGTAGAAACCCACGTGGCCTGGCTGCTTGGGGGGAGCTCGATCGCTGGTCACCGGAGCCACGCTGCGTGAGCAGCGACCTACGATTGGGGCCTCAGCTGCACGCTGTCTTCTCAGGGCCCAGCAGTGCATGAGGGCCATGGCTCAGGGCAGGCAGCGAACGCTAGCCTCGTGGATGCCATCGCATCGGGGCCGGGCCGGTGTATCACGGATTTGAAAGGGAGAAGGGAGCCGGGCTCGCCAGAGTCGAGAGGGGCTCACCGGAGTTGGAATGGGGGTCGCTGGAGTCAGAAGGACAGCGCATCGCGGAGACGGCTGCACGATCGAAAGAAGATGCCGATGGAGAAAAAATATAGAGAGTAGTTTATACCTTGACAGATGGGCATTTTGTATGTTTTCACTGACTAGGCCCACGTGTCAGGGCTGGCAAACGGCAAAAATCAAAGAGATGGTGAACGGAATGGCTTGGGAGGAAAAAAAGTAAAGTGTCATGGCACATGGGTGTGTTCGAATGTTTTATTGGCTCATAGGCCGCGACCATCTTTTATAATGGCACCCAGGTAAAAGGCTTCGGAAAATATTGGCAACTTCACTGTGCAGCACTGCCTCTCTACATCTTCATCTTCCTGGTCTGACCTCATCCACTCCTGAAAATCTCATCGACAGCTCATCACCACTCAGTTGGCCACCGAAGATATTTCTCCTGGCCAACCGCCTTACGCTGCATGTAAATAGCCGACAGTCGGTGAGCTCGGGGGGCACATCGAAAAAGCTCGGAGCCGCTCTCCGCCTTGCTCGTTCACCTCTACTTGTGGAGCTGAGACCGCCATCGCGCTCACCTATGACCTCGCCACGGCAACCACCAGGATGCCGCCGAGGAGCGCAGAACACCGCGCCACCCTCTCTCCCTCCCATCTCCCTCCTTCTCCCCCACCGCGCACTCTCTCTTCTCTGCTATGGCCACCCACCCTGCCTACTCTCTCTCTCTCTGCCGGAGCCCAATACCCTCCTGTCTCTCTCCCTCAGTCCCCTCTCCTTGCTACTTCTCCTTTGGAAGAGGATGGCCACAGGCTGCCGGGGGCCATCGCTGGAGCCCCAGGTCTTCACGCCGCCCTCCACTCCCCTCCGCCCTGCTCTCTCTCTCTCTCCCTTTCTCTTTCTCTCTCCCTCTCTCCCCTCTCTTCCTTTTCCCTTCTGACCATGTGGCATCGGAAGCGAATGAAGACCAAGCAAGGCATCCAATGTCGATGCCCCAGCCACGTCGCGTGAGCCTATGGGAGCACGCCACGTCACCACTCTAGGTCCACTCAGCAGCCTCTACCCCCTCTCCCCCTTTCTGAGTAGACACGGTCTACATTGACCAGAGAGAGCACTAGCTGGTCTACAGATCAGTGTTTGGACCATGAGCTCAGTGCGCCGGTCAACCTTGACTCGACTGGGGACCACGCGTCAGCCGCAGGTTAATTGCTAGGTGCACACGGGAATTGTACACAGGATATTATAAGGTAAGCTTTTTAAGTATAGAAAAATTTCCTGAAAAAATTGTAAATAAACTAGAGCCACCCTAGAACATACCTAGATAATTGTCACTCATTTTCATTAGATAAAATTGTAGAAATAAATTGCATGTTCCATTCCATTTACGTTTAGCTGATAAACTTCAACAATTTATATCTTGTTCGTCGTAATTCTGAATTTTGAAATTCTTTCACCATAAATCTTCTAAAATAAAACTCTACTTATTAAAATGCCTTTTTCTAACTTTTGGTGCCCATTTAAATTCTAGATATGATTGCTTTTCATTCCCTTATTTAAGTATTAAATCAGTAGATGCATCCATTTATTAGCACCCCGTAGCCACATATGTCAATGTACAAATATACGCTATACTCCATATATAAATATATGGATAAATATAACATAAAAAGTAGTAATATGTTTGCACCCATGCAAATATATACACGATAGGAATATATATAAACCCGCATAGATAAATAATGTACACGCCGATAGTTACACCTGCACTCTCTCATGTAGATAATATAATACCCTCCGCCATAGTAGTAGTTAGCCCTATATATTCGCGTATGTGTATGCACCACGACACATACACAAATATATCCGTACCCAATCACATAGAATAATAGGAATAATAGGATACTTATACATACAAGGATATGCCTGATACCCGGGTATGCGTCTATGTATGGCTAACTTTATATTCCGCCCTTCTTCGACCTAGCTAACCCAGGCACATACATATGCATGTGTGTATGTGTCACTAACCCTGTGGACCTGTAGAAGTTGGCCAGGTCATTTATGATGACTTGGTCAGGCTTCCACTCTTAGGTTCACATAATAGTGAACCATAATAATGTGGTCTAGTTTTCCATCAGACCAACCACCCACTCTTTACCTTGTGGATGAAGTACCTTCATCCAAACCTTACTTCAAATTGACATAATAATGGTAACCTAAATAACAACCCATCACCCAATAGGACCAACCCATCTTGGATCATTTCCTTCACTTTGGTTGCCTATGCTTGTTTTACATGCCTTGCTTCCTATTTTTCTTGTTTGGATTTTCTTGCTTGTCAACGCTAGACCGCGTAGGATAGAAGACATGGAGAGAACCCGATGGGGTCCAAAAGACAGGAATAGGAGACACACGAATCGGAGAAGGATATAATCGTCAGTAAATGAAGGCAAGTCCTAACACCCACCTATTCTTTCCCCCTACTTTACATGTCATCCCTTAATCACCTCCCATCCACAACCACCACATTTTGCTAGCCTCCCCCATAAACTCTCCATCTCCACCAAATAATAAACTTAACTTATATTACTAAATTCTCTTTTATGAATTAATGGAATTGTAATGGGCCATGAGCCCGGCTATGTTAATGTGATTAATGGTGATAAGGAAATGGTTACCTTGATATGATATGATATGCGCTCCATAATAACTGTGAACTTAAAAATGGTAAAACTGAACTAAACCCCGACAGGGGGCGAGTGAGGAGTAATTTGTGTGGTACAAGTTACCTTGGCAGGTTCACCTAGTGAGGGTTCCTGTTGGGAGATACTCATCTAGGTCACATAAGGACCGGTTCGTAGTCCCTCTCACCTAGTGAGATATTTTGTACAGCCACATGTTTGATATGGGCAGACTTGATCTCACACCCCGTTAAATTGAAGTATAATTTCTACTAGGAGGCCGGTGTTGGCAACGGAATATCTGGAGCAGACATGGATGCTATGTGATCTTCCATGGTCCGGTTGGTGTGGTTGCTATGTGATCTTCCACGTTAAGCCCTTGAGTTTTTGGCCGCGTTCGAGCCCATGATTATTGTTTTGGCCATGTTCGAGCCATGTTATTATTTATTTTGATGATTTGGTATCATCGGCACTAGGCACTATTATGTTGGGATAATGTTGTATCATTTGAGATTATATGATGAGATGACGTGGTGTCATCTAGGAATATGAGATGGGACGATTTGGTATCCTCCCGGCAATTAGTGTGTTTTCCAACCCCTGAGATGCCGCGATAAAATTATATGGAAATCTGAGGATGCATCCCTTCAGGTATGAGGTCTCATTAGACCTATCTAAGCCATAATGATGGTGTCGGAATGTGTCTATTATGTGGGGAAATTTGTACACCTCTCTAGAGTTTATTAAATCGATTCGAATAGCCACGTCCTTGGAATGGGCGGATGCTAGGATGGGATACTATGATTAGACTTCCACAACTGTGATAATATGGTAAGATGTATTTTTACTAATTTGGTAACTATAATTAACCCCAGAAACCTGGTGAGAATGGTAATGCTCTGCCAGAGTCTAACCTATAATTATAGCTACTTCACCCAACCACTTTTACCTCAACCACCTCCACCACCATAACCCACCTCCACCAAATAGCCTTTCCCTTTCCACCTTCCTCCACCCAAAGTTTAGGGCTTACTGAGTACTATATGTACTCAACCCCCTCCATTCTACGTCTTTAGGAGTTAAGCTGCAAGAGGACATACCAGGATGGAACTACTGAAGCTGCACAAGGATAGGACAATAGGAGAACGTACGAGTATGGAGCTATCGAGAACTACGCAAGGGAAGGACACCCGAAGTACACTCGAAGACGGAGCCGTATGACTACACGAAGGAGCTACGCTATGATTATGATGTTGGGGTGTAGGAGTACGCTTAAGGAATAAGTCTAGGGTTATGTCCGCACTCTAAATTGCTTGTAGGAATGGAGCCACGTTATCATAGGACCGCTATCTTAGAACTCTAATATACGATATAAGACCTATGGCCCAAGCTATGTAAACCTGAACCATGTAATATGTTTTTCGATTAGCAATAAAAGTATGGTTTTTTATATCAATCTTGTTCGAATTGTGCATATCAGCAACTAATGCAGGGACTGATACATGATGCACTAGAGGACCCTAAATTAGGGGCCTGACAACTGCTCTCTATTTTTGAAGGAATAATTAATCGGACTCTGCATCGGGCGCGGTGACAACACTGTTCATCTACTAACCGCATAGTCAGCGTGTCCGCCCATCGGATTTGGGGCACCAGATGTAATGCCCCTAGAGTCCAAATGGCTCAGATCCACTCTGCACGCTGAGTGAACCACACCTACCACTATCCCACTTACTGCTTTTGTCCTCGCTTCGCATAAAAGGATTCACCCGGCGATGGTGGGATGGACTCTAGAAGCCTTATATGTTGGTCTAACCCACCCTTAACAATCAAGGTGGGACTAAACCCCCCCACAATATCTCATTAACATGCACATGGGCCACTATGGGCCAAATTCCAAACTGGGCTGGATGTGACACTAGAGCTTGCGCACAGTAACTAGCTCAGCCACTGAGAATTTTGAAAGGGTTCAGCGAATATGTCTGGGGCATGCACCGAAGTGTGCATTGGACCTTAGGTCCAGAGAGCTTGTCTTCTATGTACTTCAGCCATAGAACTCACCAGATAGGTCAAGTGTGACCACCGGCATGGTCATTGGATAGTACTCCAGAGAGGGTGTTTGGGGGGGTTAGCACTAACACTCACCAAAATTATCTGGTAGAGCACCAAAAAATTCGTCGAAGGATGGTGAAAGGTCCTAAATGGCTAGAGGGGGGTGAATAGCTTATAAAAATATCTACAAATTCACTAGAGCAAAGGGTTAGTAACCTAAATGGCAAAATGCAATTTTGCTCGAGCACTACAAGGGTTGCAAGCCACCTACACCACAATTCTAGTTCTTTATAGTCTCTAGGCACACATGAAGCTATGTCACTAGTCTTACTCTAGTTGAGCTAGCTAACAACTGACAAGAGATTAAACAAGCTACTTCAACTAATTAGCAAAAGAGCTACTCTACTCAAACTACAACAAGTATGATTCAGTGTAATACAAGGGAGATGAGTAGGGTGGTTATACCATCCTAGGCAAGCGATCAATCAATCAATATGAATACCAAATGAACACTAGGAGATATCCAATGAGACAAGTGACACACGATATTTCTCATGAGGTTCACGTGCTTGCCGGCAATCTAGTCCCTGTTGTGTCGACCACACACTTGGTAGTTTGGCGGCTAATAGGTCTTTCACAAACCTAGCCCAACACTTGAGCACCGCAAGAACCTACCCACAAGTGATGGTAACTTAATGACATGAGCAATTTACTAGAGTACCTTTTGGCTCTTCACCGGGAGAAGGTCAAGAACCTGCACAAATCACTGGGAGATGGCCACGCAATCACCAACTCGTGCCAATGCTCCTCCGTGGCTCCAAGCCATCTAGGTGGTGGCAACCACCAAGAGTAACAAGAGAATCCATAGCCGATGCAACCATTAGTGCCACTAGATGCGCCAACGAGATGCAAATGCACTTGGATGCTCTCCCAACTCACTTGGATGAACAACAATCAAGAGAGATGAGTGGGAGTGGTGTTTCTCAACACAAAAGGATGTCAAGAATGTCAAATGGCCAAGAGAGACACCCCAAGGCCAGCCATGGTCTATTTATAGACCCAAAGAAAATCCAACCGTTATGCAGTTCGGGGTTGACCAGACTCTGCCTAGAGTCTGGTCCTATGAGTTCGGTCACTCTGCCAGCCAACTAGAATATGCTACATCATCTCCAATTCAAATTCGACCATTGCCCCCCAAGAGTGCACACACAAACCAACGACTGGACCCGACGAAGTCGTGACCAAACTCTGCTCTACGCTGGGTCCAATCGATTCTAGAGAGCTCCCAAAGCACTCAAAATCGATCGGACCGAGTCCAGTCCTTGATGGACGGACACACCCAGAGTCTGGTCCTTTCACTTTCAAACTTCACCATTTTTCACTGCTTCAATCGGACCCGTGATACCTCAAACGACCGGACCCGACGGTGACACTGTTCACCAGAGTCCGGTCAAGGCGATTTTCACACAGAGAGCTCCAAGCGACCTCGGACCGAGTCCGGTCAGCACCGACTAGACTCACCCACTGAGTCTAACGCTCCTGGTGCCGCCACACATCCCTACACCACTAGCTCATGTCCAACCAGACTCTGTTGGCTAGGTCCAGTCCCTCCAAACACCAGGGTCTGATCCGGCGCTAGCACAGCTCGAGGGTAAGGGTTTGACCCTAGACCTACTCACACAGGGTCCATTCCTCTTGAGCCAGAGTCTGGTGGCCTCTGACTTCTTTTTTTCAACTCCAAACACTTCATCCTTGTGCAAGTGTGCCAACTCCAAGTATTCCAACACATGTGTACGTGAGTTAGCAACAATCTAAGTCAAATCCCAAGGGTGCGTTGGCACATTAGATTCCAATGCATATGGAAACGAGTTAGATCACCTAATGGCACTTAACAACCGCATCAACTATGATTTTTCCCCTCTTCATAGTACAGCTATCGATCCTAAATGCACTCACACCCTCTAGGTGTCTTGAGTGCCAAAACAAAAACCTATTTGATACCTTTGCCTTGATCAACACTTGGTTTTTGTTTTTCTCTTTCTTCTTTTCCAAGTTGGAGCTTAATCACCATCATCACATGTCCATCTCCATTTCCATGGACTTCATCACCATGCTCTATCACTTGGTATGTACCAACCTTGCTCTCATGACACTCATGACAAAGGTTAGTACTTAGGTTTCATCAATTAGCCAAAACCAAGCTAGAGCTTTCAGATGCAAAGTGCGACATCTATATTTTGAGCCGATGGAAACTAGTTGCTGGGGATCACTCCGATGCAATCACTGGAGCTATCCGATGCTCACATTTGCGGACAGCTTTTTCAAACGGCTAGATGCTTTGTGGGGGCTATATTTATGTGTGTGGTCGGCGTTCTAAGGACTGTTGGCACCCTTGGATGATAACTTACACCCACAGAGCTTGAGTAACACTTCACACTCGCTTGCATAGCTTAAGATCATGGTTGTGTGAGATTGCGAGCGTTCTAGTGCATTGCAATAGAGAGTTTGCATCTTGTGGCACTAGGTGATTAGTTCTCACAGCAATGTTCTTGTTACTCTTGGTGGTTGCCACCACCTAGATGGCTTGGTGCTACGGTGGATCGTTAGGCATCACTTGGTGATTATGTGGGGGTTCTGATTGGTGGCTTTATGAGGGTCTTTGTGCTTATTCCCATGGAAGTTCATCAAGAGCAACTCTAGTAAAATAAAGGAGGCTTGGAGAGGTCCTTGGTGGGCTTCATGCTAGTGCCCACGTTGCAGGGATGAACTTGTGTGCTCGCAAGGCTAGTGAAGTGGTGACCTAATAGGATCCGCTTCAATTGGGATTGAGTTGTTGGCAAGCAACCAAGCCTCGGGATAAAAATCATTGTCGCTTGCCCTCATTAGTTTGCTTACTACCATTCTTGGATTTACATTCTAGTTGTGTTTGTGGTAGCTCGAGTCGTAGTGGTGGTAGCCTCTCTAATGAGTAGAGTATTTTTTTAGTTGCTTTACTTGTGTGGAACTCATTACTTGTATCCCTTGCCTTTAGTAGCTTGTGTGGTTTAGTTGTACTCCCTCCATTCCAAATTATAAGTCATTCCAAGAATCTTGGAGAGTCAAACCATCTCAAGTTTGACCAAATATATGTGATAAGATAATAACATTTGTGATGTCAAATAAATATCATTAGATTCTTCATTAATTATATTTTCATAGTATACCTATTTGATGTCATAAATCTTTTTAATTCTCTCTATAATTTTGGTCAAACTTGAGATGATTTGATTCTCCAAGATTCTTGGAATGACTTATAGGAGGGAGTAGTAATTAAGCTTGCTACTAGAACTATTTAGGAGGGCTTGACTTGAAGTGGATAGGCTAGGCAAGTTATGGCTATTACGATTGTTTGTTTCTAATCATTTTGCCTAGTGTTTTGTCATTGAAGGAAATTTCAATAGGCTATTCATCCCTGCAGCCATCTAGAGATCCTTTCGGTCAGGAGTATAAATACCAACCCCAAAAACTAGTTGTTTGGGCACTTTTCTACAAAGGAATAGAAATTTTGATCAGGACTAGAATTTTTGAGACCTGGAAAGCACACTGATTCTTGCACAACTTGTATGTGAAGAAATAACATGTACTAAAAATTCCAGTCAGGATAAAAAAAATCCATCCCGAGACGTGTGCTCGGAAATTCCGACCATACGTGAAACTTTCAAGTCTCAGCTAAAACAACCATAACATTTCACTCAAACTCCAATATAGGTGATCTTGGACTACAAAAAGCTTATTTAGTGGGCTATCCGTCCAACTAAAAACAAGCCCCAATGCAAGACCACCATGTGCAAGTGTTGTGACAAGTGTTTGTCTCAAGTTAGCACTTGGGCTTAGTTGTTTTGAGACTGAGACTTGTCAACACACTCAATGTTGCGTCTCTCTTAATAGTATGGCATACATATAACCAAGACTAAAGATAAATCTTCATATGCCATTTCTTCTCACTATCTCTTCATAAGGGTTTGCAACTATCTTTGTCTTATTCTGTTAAGCAACCATTTCAACATGTATGAGTCAACTCATATATAGCTTTAAGTCACTTCCCACTTATGATACAATAATGATTTGATGCTTCACCAAGACTGAATTCTCATGGCTTGATTAGTCCATCATAATCCCCAAGTGCTTCTTCACCTTAGCCTTGACCCCTTGGAGTCAAGATGTCGCTTACCCTTCATCTTCGCTTAGTGTCTCAAAGGCCCAACTTAGTTTATTCCGTCACATCATCTTCGCACCTTCAGTCAAAATTTTCTTTGCACCAACAATAATTTCTCATATGAAATCCATCAATCCCTTTTCATAAATCATATCCAAGTCACCGTTACAAAGAGCATTGATCACCTCATTTGACTTAGCATGCCTTCTCTTGTGTTAATGATATAAGCACATCCCGAAATAATGAGACCACAGATATGGATATGACCATGTCTCTTTCCACTGTTACACATTGGCTTGCCATTTCTTCATAGCATCATTGCTCTTGATAGTTTCCTTCTTCATGATTCCAACTTGATCAATATCAATGCATAGTGATTTTTCAAGTCTTATCCGACTCATTCTTCAAACTTGGTCAATATCAATCAACTACTGGTCTCTTCTTATTCATGCAAAGAAAGCCATTGTTGAGACCAAATCATATACAATACCCTTTCTCTCTTTTTGTCTTATCAAATATGCTTCTTTCATCTTCAGCTGAGATATGACTGAGTTTGATATGAAAATTTGTAATGAGACCTATTCAAAAACTAATCAAGCTCATTAGCCCTTTCATTGTTTTGACATTCAACCACCAAAATCCACTAGGGGGCCTAGATGCACTTTCAACTTGGTACATCTCATATCCTCTCGAACAATTCACTCCGATATCTCACTTTGTAGATAAATAACTTATCTACATTTCTTTTTTTAGTTAAATACCAAAGTTTACCACTACTCCTATCTTTGTAGATTATGACATCTTTAGTTGCATAGTTAGCTCTATCAGGTTGTCTTTTGTACTTTTTCTATGTTTATTTTTAAACTCTCATAATGAATTGTTTTTCTATTGTATTTGATATAAGATAATTTGAATTGTAACTTTACATCTTCTTTTATTCTAAGATGAAGTTCAATTACTTAACCAACATAACGAAGCTATTTTTTCATATAATTGCATGTGTTGATAATAGAGAAATAGATGTAATGATATTTTTGGGTTAATGTTTGTGTAATAACTGGGCAATTTATCAGCATAAAGAGGAGTACTTTGATTAAATTTGTTAGATCCATGTGGTGATTTCTAGGCCATGAGGATTAATGTGAATTATAGGTATGATTGGTTGCTTCCATTAGCCTTAGCATGTATTAGATCTTATGCAGCATAACTTAGGTCAGCATAAACGTGTACAATGTCTTGATATTTTGTTGTCTTGCACAGTCAAGCCATCTTTTATACAATTATGTTTGATTGCTTTCATTTTGTCGCATGAGTCACCTCCGTATTCTTGTAGAGGTTTCATGTTTTCATAAGGTGAAAGTTTTTTTTTATGCCCTATCAGCTTTTTTTTAGAAAGGGACTGGATTTCATTAAATTAAAACCCTTTTACAACTAAGACCTCAACATAAAATAAAATTACATTGAAGCACACCACTAGGTCCCTATACTTCATCTTCCTTGTGTCCGACGGCGTATACCCCTTCAGGAAGCTCCATCGCGACCATGGAAGTACACACGATCTGGACCCGAGAACCACAGTCTCTACCAACAGAAGACTCCACGAACATGGAGACCGCAAAAGAGGCGCGATAAGCTCAACCACTATGGGGAGTAAAGGGCACCGAGAGCGCATCGGCCATATCTTCTGAAGGTTGAACCGAACATAAGATCCGACGCCGCTAGCATCACAACCAGCAACCGGAAGGGCAGATCCGCTGCCGCCAGTAGCATCACCGGCGGCCGGAACGACGATCCCGTAGAAGGGGAAAAATAGATCCAATCACCCCTCGAGAAGGACTATGCCAACATACCTCGATCTCTCCAGGAAGAGCATGCCATCACCGAAGACGACGACGCATCCACCAACGATCCAGTATGAAATAGAAAGCCAGATCGAAAACATCAAAACAGCCCACCAAAACCTAGCCCGAATTATTATGGAGGAAAGAAAAATAAAAGAAGAAAAAACCTAAGAAAACAGTAGATCTGCTAAAAGGACGGACCCCCGCTCCTCACCACCGGCAGGGAGGCCAGAGGCGAGGGGAACGGGGGCCGAAGGCGGCGGCGGCGGAGTCGCCCCTGGGAGAGACGTGAGTTGGGAGAGACCGAAAGAGAGACATGCCCTTTTAGCTTATGCAAATGTGGATTGACTAATACGACCAAATAATATTGGCCTGCTTTAAGTGTTTTGCAAGCCTACGTAAGAGCTTGTATGAATAACCACACACGAACAAATTGTATTACATAACCTTTTTTTAACATGGAAGAAGATCTCCATTACTCATGACCTGATGCCAAATCATTGGCCACCAGAACATCAATACAATTTGGAATACAATCCTTGATCGGATTAGTACCCGGACTTAAACTTGCCACAAGAGCAGCTAAACAATGAGAAACAAGATTGCAAGAACGAGAGATATAAGCTACATGACAGCTAGTGAAATTGCTACTCAAAGATTCTTTCAATTCCCACAGCAGGCCACTTGCCGAGCTTCGATCGAAAACCGACGAATTGACAGCTTGGATTACCGTCATAGCATCAGATTCCAGAATTAACTTCTGAACCCCCAAATCAATAGCTCTCCGTGCTGCCTGAAGGCAAGCAACAATCTCAGCATGGGACGCTTCAAGCACTTTCCCTGGCCGTCCATAACCAGAGCCGATTACATCGCCATCGTCCCCTCTTATAACATAGCCCCATCCACCAACCAGCTGCTCCGGGAAGAAAGCTACATCACAGTTGATCTTGACAAAACCCTAATACAAGCTAATGCAGGCAAACAAACTAGCCCTATATTCAGAAGAAAAGCGCACGCAAAAAAAATGTTGCACACGCTTCTCCCCTCCACAGAAGCACCCATTTGAAATGTCATAGATTCTCCCTCCATTCCAAATTGGCTCTTCAATATACATAACTTTTTATATGCACCCATACGCTGGCTAAATATATAGTAAAAATCATGTATGTGAAAAAAAATCAAAACAACTTACAATTTAGAACAGAGAGGGTATAATATGTTGTTCTATTGCCATCGAAGTTCAAAGCAGTACATCACTAACATTAGAGGCACTATATTCAGAAATGACTCGCTACATAATTTACGTATCTAAAGATCGATGACACTTTGCCATCATCTCATCTCAAATGATGTGAGCCTCATTGTTTAACACTTTTGGGTACAAGTGTGATAACTACTCTCTTCGTTCCAAATTATAAGCCGTTAAACTTTTCTAGATATGTAATTTTTTATCTAGACATAAAACATATTTAGGTATCTAGAAAAGCTAAAGCTAGAACAACTTATAGTTTGCATCAGAGGGAGTACATTGTACGTATCAGTGACACTACTGATCTTCCCCGGCTGTTGGAGTCAAAGGTGATCCTGACTGTTGAGTCCTAACTGAACACGGGTGTGCTCACCTCTCCCCTAGTATGATGTTGTTTAGTCAGTCATGGTGTACATAGAGCGGTACGTATGGGCATCAGGTCATGCACTTTGTCTGCTCGAGATTACATATTATTATGCCTTCATCTCATATTTGCCTCTAAATCCTTTAATATTTTGTATGTCATTGAAACACGCCCATAAAAAAGGGCATGGACAACCACACAAACTATTAAAAATTATCACATTTGCTGGCAGTATCCAACCGCACCTCAAGTCAATGTATTGCTCCTCTAAGTCCAACAGAATAATACACAGAAGTCAATTATTTCACATGCACTTTCTTAACAAAAGAAAAATCATCACACTGACTAATTACAACATCACACATACTAAAGTGCCGATATTTCTTTTATGACCTGCTCCTTGTCTGCTTCAAACTGTTCATCCTCTGATTCATAATATAACAATAGGTTAGTTAATGTCAAACTGTTATACTGGCAGATTAAACCCAAACAGTAAATGACTACAGTGACTTAATTCGATCAACACAAAAAAAACAGCTCATGCGGCTGAAAATATAGCTGAACCACAAGTCCACAGCTAAGGTATTGTGAGAAGATTAGCAAGCAAGTACACAAACGAAAGTTAAAGCAGGTATAGTACCTTTGTCAATCTTGAATCCAGCAAAAAACCTAAGTAGCTTGCTTCTATTGGTGACCAATATGTTCACGACCTCAGGCGGTTTGTTTTTATTCGCAGCAAACAGCTGTGATGCATAATGTACAATAACCAAATGAGTTTATGCGAACTTGTTGACAAAAAAATATTAAGGCTGTTGTACATACCTTGAACACGTGAAATGCCTCAATTTGAATATTTTTACTCGAATCCTGACAAAATAAATAAAACACTAAAAAGTTGAGAAAGGGTGGCAAATAGTACAAGGAGTCACTGGTAGAGCACTTCAAGCGTCGACATGTAGATTGTAAGCTCAAGTTGCCACTAGTGAAATGAGGTACACTGACCCTTAAGAGATTCATAAGAATCATGAGATTGTCTTTGGAACTAACATAGCGCATCATGACTGCAGCATTTGATCTATCCAGCAGCATATCTCCCAACAACTGAAAGGAAAAGATTAATACATGAGAATCTTGATCAATAAAAAAAAAATTGCTCCCTCTGTTCTACAACATTTGTCCATGGCACATCCGCATGGACAAAGTATGGTTTAAAGGAAAAGAAATAGTGTGAAATGGCCATCCATACCCCTATAAAAAATGGAGCCATCTCTCTTTTATCAGAACATTTAATTTGTGGGGAGTGGAAATACTATAATAACTACACCATTGGTATCTTCACTGGACAGATATTGTAGTACGCTTTTCTCCCGAGGCCATGGACAATTATGGTAGATCAGAGGGAGCATAGAAGATTTTGAAATGCAACAACAACAACAACGTAGCCTTTCAGTCCCAAACAAGTTGGGGTAGGCTAGAGTTGAAACCCACCAAGATCCCCACGTCACGGTTCAGGCACTTCAATAGCTGCTTTCTAAGTACTCCTATTCCAACATAAATCTCTAGGTATATCACAAGCTTTCAAATCTCTTTTTATTATCTCCCCCATGTCAATTTCGGTCTTCCTCTACCTCTCCTCATATTATTAGCTTGGCTTAGGACTCCACAATGCACTGGTGCCTCTGGAGGTCTCCTTTAGACATGGCCAAACCACCTCAACCAATGTTGGACAAGTTTTTCTTCAATTGATGCTACCTCTAGGCGATCACGTATATCATCGTTCCGAACTCGGTCCATTCTTGTGTGACCGCAAATCCATCGCAACATACGCATTTCTACAACACTCAGTTGTTGAACATGTCGAATCTTTGTAGACCAACATTCTGCTCCATACAACATAGCTGGTCTAATGGTCGTTCTATAGAACTTGCCTTTTAGCTTTTGTGGTACCCTCTTGTCACAGAGAATGCCAGAAGCTTGTCGCCACTTGATCCACCCTACTTTGATTCTATGGCTAACGTCCGCATCAATATCTCCATCCCTCTATAGCATCAATCCCAGATACCGAAAGGTATCCTTCTTAGGCACTACTTGACCTTCCAAACTCATATCGCCCTCCTCATGTATTCAGTTTTAGTTCTGCTCAATCTAAAACATTTAGACTTAAGGGTCTACCACCATAACTCGGGTTTTCTATTTACTCCCGCCTGGCTTTCGTCCACTAACACTACATCATCAGCGAACAACATACACCAAGGGATATCCCCTTGTATGTTCCTGATAACCTCATCCATTACCAAGACAAAGAGATACGGGCTTAAGGTTGACCCTTGATGAAGTCTAATTTTAATCGGAAAGTAATATATGTTACCATTGTTTATTCGAACACTAGTCACAACATTGTTGTACATGTCCTTGATGAGGATCACGTACTTTGATGGGACTTTATGTTTGTTCAAAGACTATCACATAACATTTCTTGGTATCTTGTCATAAGTCTTCTCCAAGTCAATGAAAACCAAGTGGAGGTCCTTCTTCTGCTCTCTAAACCGCTCCATAACCTGTCTTATTAAGAAGATTGCATCTGTGGTTGACCTTCCGAGCATGAAACCAAATTGGTTTGTTGATATCTGTGTCGTTCCTCACAGGCGCTGCTCGATGACTCTCGCCCGTAACTTCATAGTGTGGCTCATCAACTTAATTCCCCGAAAATTAATACAACTTTGGATGTCTCCCTTGTTCTAGATTGGTACCAATATGCTTTTTCTCCACTCCTCAGGCATCTTGTTCGATCGAAAGATATTGTTGAACATCTTGGTTAGCCATACTATAGCTATATCCCCGAGATATCTCTACACCTTGATTGAAATACCATCAGGGTCCATCGCTTTGCCCCCTTTCATCCTTTTCAAGGCTTCTCTGACCTCCGATTCTTGAATCCTCCACACAAAGCGTCTGTTAGTGTCATCAAACGAGTCGTCCAGTTGAACGGTGATGTTCTCGTTCTCACCATTGAATAATTTATCAAAATACTCTTGACTTCTATGACTGATCTCATCCTACTTTACCAAGAGCTGCTCCCTCTCATCCTTTATACATTTGACTTGGTTGAAATCCCTTGTCTTCCTATCGCGAGCCCTAGCCATCCTATAAATATCCTTCTTCCATTCCTTCGTACTCAAACGTCAGTAAAGGTCCTCATAGGCCCGCCCCTTTGCCTCACTCACCGCTCGTTTTGCAGTCTTCTTTGCCACCTTGTACTTCTCTATGTTGTTTGCACACCTGTCATGATACAAACACTTATAGCACTTCTTTTCCTTAACAGCCTTTTGCACATCTTCATTCCACCACCAAGTGTCTTTCGAGTCGCATCCACTCCCTTTGGTCACTCCAAGCACCTCTGAAGCAACCTTCCAAACGCATGTTGCCATCGTCTCCCACATGCTGTTTGCATCGCCTTTATCATTTCAATGGCCCTCTTCAATGACCTTTTCCTTAAAGACCTTTGATGCCTCCCGTTCTAATTTCCACCACTTCGTTCTAGCAACCCTAGCTTGTTTGTTCCCACGAGCTTGCACCAGAAAGCGGAAGTCAGCCACCACCAGCTTGTGTTGAGCGACCACACATTCTCCAGGTATCATCTTACAGTCCACGCATGTTCGTTTATCCCTCCTTGTAAGGACAAAGTCAATTTGACTAGAGTACTGACTGCTACTAAAGGTCACTAAATGGGACTGTCTATTATGGAAAAAAAAGTGTTAGCTATCATCAGATCAAAAGCTGTGGCGAAGTCTAAGACTTCCTCTCCCTCCTAGTTCCTACTACCATATCCGAACCCCCATGAACCGCCTCAAAACCTGCACTTGATGTACCTACATGGCCATTAAGATCACCTCCTATAAAGAGCTTTCGCTACTAGGGACAGCTCTAACCAAGTGATCTAAGTCTTCCCAGAAAAGCCGCTTAGCACTCTCATCATAGCCTACTTTGGGAGCATACGCACTAATTACGTTTAAAACCATATCACTAATGACAAGTTTAACTAAGATAATCATATCCCCTTGCCTTCTCACCTCCACCACACCAAAATAATAGAAGATTTTGAAATGATTCAAAATAATATATATTAAAAAAAAGCTAATTATGGTGCAAGAAATCAATGATTATATGTGTTTTCTATGTATCTAGAAAAGCCAAAATGACCTATAATTTAGGACGTATGGAGTACATAGAAACAAAGCACTGACAAACCAATCATAATACAAAGGTAGCAGTACCTTGATAGCTTGCCTTTTTGTTATGTAGTTGGTTGATGACAGCAACCTAGAGTTGAATTCTTCAAAGAACTAAGGAATGTAAATGCAAGAGGGTTAAGATTAGAAAAGTATAATTGCACAAAAAATAAATCATGGTGCTAATTATGACATATAGGCTTATGACAAGATACCAAGAAATGTTATGTGATGGTCTTTGGACAAACATAAAGTCCCATCAAAGTACGTGACCCTCATCAAGAACATGTACAACAATGTTGTGACTAGTGTTCGAACAAACGATGGTAACACAGATTACTTCGTGATTAAAATTGAACTTCATCAAGGGTCAGCCTTAAGCCCGTATCTCTTTGCCTTAGTAGTGGATGAGGTTACCAGGAACATACAAGGGGATATCCCTTGGTGTATGTTGTTCGCTGATGATGTAGTGTTAGTGGACGAAAGCCAGGCGGGAGTAAATAGGAAACTAGAGTTATGGCGGCAGACCCTTTAGTCTAAAGGTTTTAGATTGAGCAGAACTAAAACCGAATACATAAGATGCGATTTTGGCGGAGTTGTACAAGAGGAGGGAGATGTGAGTTTGGAAGGTCAAGTAGTGCCTAAGAAAGATACCTTTCGGTATCTGGGATCGATGCTACAGAGGGATGAAGATATTAATGCGGACGTTAGCCATAGAATCAAAGCAGGGTGGATCAAGTGGCGACAAGCTTCTGGCATTCTCTGTGACAAGAGGGTACCACAAAAGCTAAAAGGCAAGTTCTATATTACGGCGATTAGACCGGCTATGTTGTATGAAGCAGAATGGTGGTCTACAAAGATTCGACATGTTCAACAACTGAGTGTTGCAGAAATGCGTATGTTGCGATGGATTTGCGGTCACACAAGAATGGACCGAGTTCGGAACGATGATATACGTGATCGCCTAGAGGTAGCACCAATTGAAGAAAAGCTTGTCCAACATCGGTTGAGGTGGTTGGACCATGTCCAAAGGAGGCCTCCAGAGACACCAGTGCATTGTGGAGTCCTAAGCCAAGCTAATAATATGAGGAGAGGTAGAGGAAGACTGAAATTGACATAGGGGGAGGCAATAAAAAGATATTTGAAAGCTTGGGATATACCTAGAGATCTATAATTGAATAGGAGTACTTGAAAGCAGCTATTGAAGTGCCTAAACCGTGACTTAGGGATCTTGATGGGTTTCAACTCTAGCCTACCCCAACTTGCTTGGGACTGAAAGGCAATGTTGTTGTTGTTGCTGCTGCTGCTGCTAATTATGACATATCAAGTAGACTAGAATAGTCTATCATGCCAGCCAAACTAGGGATTGAATTAACCAATTATTCAAAGGGTCATCTATATAGAATTTCTGATGGTTCATAACTAAGACTCATCGATACAAAAACTTCTAGTAGTTTCACCGCTACGGTTTAAGCCTCTAAAGAGGGCAATACAGTGAATTCAGCTTGCCAACAATTCGACGATGTAACCAATTCAATCAGGTTAGACCTAACTAAAGACAATATTAAAACCAGGTAGATATTGACACATTTGACCACAGAATTTAATGTTGCACTACAACTTGACTAAGATCATATATGGTTTGAACATATACAGCGAGAAGAAGGATACAAAATTTTCGGAAATGAAATAAGTTTGAATAATTGTCCCCAAGGTAAAATACCTAACCCAATCATAATTGTTGGAGGAAAATTTCAGGCCACGGTTGCTTTATGCCTTGTCCAATAGTTCCTGCTGCTGACAGTAGAGTATATCATATGACGACGAGACTAGACCCAGCAATGATGGATGAGGTCATAAACAATACTATTTAAAGGTACAAAAGTGCAATGCAACTCTCGCCTTAAAGGGTAAGCAGGTGAGTAGCATCAGAAGCTATGTCCAAATATTTTTGGGGAAGCGGTTATATAGTCGAAGAACCTTTTTCTCATGTGTTCAGACCTAAAAACATACCTGTCAATGAACAAATTAATTAAGATAATAGCAGGCCAAAAGTCCAGGAGGCTTCCAATTTCAACACAATATTTCTTGCACTATGGGATGTCCAGAGTGGTAATCATTATTTTAATTTAAATTTTGTTTTGATATCCTATAATATCCTGGGGGTAAATAGAGTCCATGGAATAAACCACTGACCTAATCTAAAATCATTCATAGTGATTCTAGATGTGCACAAAAACCGTCCGCAAGAGCTTGTTTAGTTCTGTTTTGTTTGCCTTTTGGCCTTTTTAGGCCAGCTCCTGCTGTTTGGCATCTTGCCAGACAGGTTTGTACATTTTTTTGCTTCTTTTAATAAAATCTCTAAAAAATAAAAGATCACACTATGCACACCCCTTGTTGAACTGGGTGTGATCAGACTTCTATCAGATAGGAAAACAAATAACAAAACTTGATCAGCTATATGAAAGACATCACCCAAAAAATGAAATCTGCAAAGCAGGCATTCTGCTACATAAATTATTCAAAATATTTCCTTTTATTAATTAGCAATTTTGATGTTCTATACTGCTCAAAGACTTAGAAATGGAATTCTATTATGGCAAACGAGAATGTATATTTGACTAATATAGGGATTTCCATTGGCGGTTCTTGAATGAGCATTTCATGGGTATGGCCGTCTTTGCTAATGATACAAATGATGTGATGCTTGAATCTTGATTAATCAATTAACTGTGATATAATATATATTGTGTTGTATTAACGTACTATCAACATTTAAAATCAGTAGTATCACCTTGCAATGCTTTGGTGGCGAATACATTCCCTCAACATAGCACCATAATGTAAAGCAATGTCCATATTCTCATACCTGTATGGTGAAGAAATATATAGTGGAAGATGAAATAATAAGTGAAATAAATAAAGCCCATCCCATATTATCAACACTACACAACTAATTCCAGAACAAGCTAATGAGACATTACAAAACTAAAACACATATTTTGTGCTGCAATGCTATACATATATTTTAACCTCTGCGCACATATTTATAAATTCAGGTGTTAACTAACATGCATGAACAGTGCTATCAAGTCGTCTAGTCAATCCTAGTCGCCATGGGACCGACCAGGCAACTAGTCGCAATTAGTCATCGACTAGGCGACTAGTCGGCCCCTAGTCGTCCTATATATATCAGGACTAATATACCAAATATATTACTAATATACTATATGTTCTAGAGTATAAATCAAGCATGAAGATAACTCTAGGGTGGTGGCTGCATGTAGGGTTGCAAATTGGGATAAAAAACATGAGCCCAAGTGCCCTAAGTCATCCCAGATGCAGCCCATGTCCACTGCTGCCCACCAAATCCATTTTTGTTCCTGGTCGTCCGACTAATCATGATTAGTCGACAACTAATCAGGCAACCAGAAAACTAATCGGCCTAATCGAGTCGCAGCCCCTAGTGGAGTCCAGGATACCGACTAGGACGACTAATTGTGATTAATGGGATGACTTGATAACACTGCATGAACATACAAGTAATCTAATCTGTCAAATGACGATAAGTTGGTTACTGTACAGTGTTGAGTTGAAGTGTATAAGGGGGGGAAACATTCTCAAATACATAGATTTAAGCACCAATAAAGTATCTGGGGGAATGAAATGCAACCCACATCAGACCAAAAAAAACAGTCTTAAGACTGTGAACATGAAAATTTATGTTTCAATGACTTCATTTGGGTATTCAGTTTTACAAATCAAATAGTCAGGAACACGTGGATCAGTGAACACATGGATAGCACTAACAATCTCAAAGATAAAAGTGAGCTAAACAAGCAATATAATAAACGTTTCCAATGATTTATTTTGATAGAAAAAGGAGAGAGAACTAATCATCATTAGTTATTTTTAATTGGACAATAATCTTACCCTAAAATTAAAATGTCCAAGAGATCTTTATTTGACTCTAGGTACTCAGACGCAACTATCTTTGAGGATACTTGCTGTCTTTGCAAGTTTGCAACAACTTGAGTAGCATCTTTCCTAGTCTGAAACAATCAAAAGTAGAGATACATCCATAAGAATGTATCATGTTTTTTGTGTAAAAACGACAACAAGAGAGGTATATATTATATATGTAATAAAAGTTATTCCAGTAGTACTGTCAATCTACATTCAGAAACAGGTCAAATTCCATACCTCCAAATTTAGTTTTGGAAGATGTATGATTAATAGCCGTAAAGTGTTCTCCCTGAAGAATTCTTGGGTCAGTTGAACACATGCTTCAGTTACAGGCTCTGATTCACCATTGCCGTAAAGGATAGACTTCATGTCCCTGATATTTTTGCTTAGCTCTGCCATCTGCATAAACTAATCCTTAGGCCAGCTCATTTTAATGGATATAAGACATTGCACATTAACAATATATTTTTCTTCTTCTATAGATGGCCACAGGCATCAACAAGTATCCAAAGGTTCACATATATAGCATATAATTCTGAATATGAAGCTGTTCGTACAAAGTCCAGGTTGGTGGTTGGCTTGTGGCAACTTCGACAGAACTTAGGTGCTTACGGTATCCAAGTATTACATACTTTTGCATACAGATGGTGACACCTAATAGTAACTCCACAGTGAGCTAGGATGACAAGTTCATGGATAATAACCTACAAAATGCTCATATTTGCACCAACTATTATCATAACTATGTAGCTCAGTGCTGTTGATACACCCAAAAACATATTTCCAGAAGTTCCATGGGATATTCCCTTTATATTTGCTACAATTTGATCATGAATGACATCAAGGAAACTAGGGCACCGTGGCTGCCAGCACTATTTCCAACGCGAGATTAGTGTTATGCATCACAAAGTAAGTAAAGATCAGCCCACATTCGCGCGCAATCAGGGCGGAACCAGCTGGCACAAATGGGGAATCGAAGGCACGAAATCCCTAGACAGAGGGTGAGACCCGATCTCACCTTCTCCTCGCGCTTGGCGTCGCCGCTCCGGGAGCCCGAGTGGAGGTCGAGCTGGACGAGGCCCTCGCGCGTCTGCCGCACGATGTCGACAGGCGTCCGCGGCTTGGACTTGAAGAGGCCCTTCATCTTGGCCCCGTCGTCCGCTGCCGCCGCAGCCGCGGCCACAGCGGCGGTCAGGCGCGGCGGGGAGGGCAAGGGCGAGGCCTTGGGCCGGCTCCGCCCCGCCGACCCGAACGAGAAGCAGCCGCGCAGGAACGCCACGGGGTCGCCGCGCGGGAGGGCCCTCGGGGGGCCCTGCTCTCCTCCGCGCGGGGCCGGGAGTTCGATCGGAGCGCGGCGAGGGAGAACGCGGACGCGAGGGTACGAGGAGGGCTCGAGCTCGTCGTGCCCGTGATGCGCTGGGGAGGGGACGAGGGGTGATCCGGTGATGTGGGCAGACAGGGCGGTGGGGCACGAGAGGCCGGTCGAGTTTCGCGACGCTTCCTAATCCTGCCTGTGCCTGTCAGCGTCTCGCTGTCCCGGTCTCAGTTCTGCTCTGCTGTTTCTGCTCCCCTTTTCTGCCGCCTTTTTCTTCGCACGCCATCTTTGCATTCGTGGCGACGACGAGATCCTCCCTGGAATGAATCAACGGAAATCCACGGCTCCACGGCCGTCCGTCCACGAATATGGTTTGGTATTCATGTCACATCGTGATTAATTAAGAAAAAAACTCGTGCAAACGGCCGTCAATCAAATCAAACTAAAAACAGAGACAAAACTTATGGAGATGTGCTTTTTTTTTTGGCACAAGATGGAGATGTGCTTTAACTTTCCCTGCTTTAGGCCCTGAGCTTTAACTTTCTCTGCTTTAGCCCCGTTCGCTTCGCTGAAAAAACAAGCTGAAACACTGCTCCGACTAATTTATTATGAAAGAAAAACACTGTTCTAACTATAAAAAATAAGCTAAAAATACGAATTATAAAATAAACGAACTGGTCGTTAGATTCTTAGGATGTCTTTTGTGCTTTTCCTCCTTGCACAGCACGGGTATTCCGAGCATTAGCCCACGTAGAATTTTGATCGATACATGTGCCCTGATACAGTAGTGCACCTAGGATGCTCGAACTCTGGGACCAGCACGACGAGACGGAACAGAGGTCCTGTTCGCTCGGAGGAATCTAGAGAAATCTGGAGAAATTTATGAGAGGAAAATACTATTTTAGATAGAAAAAAAGAAGCGGATCAAGTCGGGTTTAAGGACACGCGAATGAAGCTAGAATATACGCATGGGTGGTGGGATATGTCCTGTGGCTCTCACCTGCAGTCTGTGTAGATGCCTTCTAAAGTTTGGAGCAAAGCGAAAACTCAACCACTTCGTACCGCAAAAAGGGCGCACTCGTGTGCTGTGTTATAGTATATTCGATCTCAGATTTATTTTCTGTCTACTGGATGCCCGTGCGTTGCGAGGGTTTCACAAATTTTTATCTACGTATAATAAGACCACGCACGTGGCATGCAGGTTAGACCAACATATTGAATCTACAAATATAATTACATAGAAAATATAAAGCCCGTTATAATTACATAGAAAATATAAAGCCTGTTTCATGATCTTTGCCACGTATATCGTGTAGATCTAGTTTATAGAAAATATAAAGCATGTTTTGTTTTTCTATTACTAGTATATTTTATTATTATGCATTTTACAATTCTAAGTTGATTTGCATTGGGAACCTTGAACTATTTTCAAATCTATTCAGACCTTTTTTTTCTCTTTTTGTCGCTGTTTGTGGCGGGGCCTCGGCAGCGTGCGCCGTTGTCATGGCCTTCCTAGCCATCTCCGTCCGTGTTCCACGCCGAGAACCTGGCCTACTCCAAGTTTTGGCTCGTCGGTAATGGCAACCGCTACGACCGGAGACGAAGTAGCAGTAGCATGGCACCGACATGGTCCTGCTGTCGAGCCGACTCGGGATGTTGCTGCTCTACGCCCCGGCTTTTGTCGCCTCGCTCGCGTCCTTTGTCCGGCAAGTGACCAGAGCCATGGGCAGGCCGTGTGGATGTGGCCAGGGCGTCGTTATTGGCAGATGTCAAGGATGGGCGTGATCGGTGGCACGATGTCCTGTGGTGTTGTGAGATCTGATGCCGTTGGTGCGTGCGGCCTGGTGGCGGACTTCGCCATGAGGTTGTCCATGGATGTTAGCACGTGATCTTCAATAAGGGCAACATTAAAGGATGTGCTCCCGCGATCAAGGATCGAATCAATATGTTTTTTCCATAATTGGCATGTCACGGTTGACCCATAGAGTCCAATGAAAAATCATATGTTGCACATGTGGGATTGACTGGCTAAAAACGGGTGAGCGGAGCGAAGCATTGCCACGCAGATGATTCTATTTTATATTTTCTTTTGCGTTGCAAAGGAAAAATACCATAATAATTCAAATTTGAATCCAAGCGACGGCATGCTTCAGCTTAAGAAGTTGAAGGCCAACTGCAAGAAATGGGTGTCTTATCTTAGACTTGAAAATCATCTAACTCATCTTTGATCGGTGATCAGCTGCAATTTGGTGCACATACAAAGCACATTTATCTCCTGGTCAAACTATTAAAAATTAGATTTTAAATCTCTACACCTAAAAATACCTAAGGGTGCGTTTTTATCTTTGTATTTAATTTTGTATATGCTGGTTGAAAATTTTCCTTATTTTAGTAGAACATATTTTTATGCCGTATCTTTTTTTCTGTTTTTTTTTTAGCTGGGATCGATTCTGTTTCCGTGTTTTTTTCGTCTTTTTACTCGTTTTCTTATTTTAGTCGGGTCTTGTGATCGGCCAAGCAATCCGGTGGAACAACCGAGCGTTGATGCGTTGAGTGATCTAGATTGCTTTTGCATGCAGACATGCAAAGTAGCAGGCGCTATGGTACTCGATTCCGTGGCTGCAAGCGTTCGTATCCGGTTTCTACGGGCCGGGTAGTGCGGGTTGGTTTCCTGAACGGGTGCGACGCCGTGACGGGAGCTGAGCCGAGGCGGAGCG
This sequence comes from Miscanthus floridulus, assembly GCF_019320115.1. Lineage (NCBI taxonomy): Eukaryota > Viridiplantae > Streptophyta > Magnoliopsida > Poales > Poaceae > Miscanthus > Miscanthus floridulus. The sequence goes on along the minus strand of NC_089583.1, from coordinate 111,279,338 downwards.
AAAGGCGGGTGATCCGACAATATATAGAGATTGAATTTGAGGAACAATTTTATAATACATATTTATTACTTAATATTTAGGCAACGAAAAAACCTCACATTAATTCTCAACATCTAAAAAATAGTTACCATAACCAAAGAAATTAACTATGTGAATGTCGATAAAGTACAGGAGTACACCACTGCCATTACGTAAAAATTAACCAACAAAAACCGTTAAGCCTATATCTACGTACACACAGCACATAGAATTCCTAGAATTTAGAACATGCCCTCTTCGAGATACATGTTTTTGAATGTTTTTATATCAAATCGAATCGATTTTTTATAAGATAACTACATAATTCTTATGAAATTTCTTGGCTCTAAAGGGACCCTTAGACTTAACCGGTGGTTTTGGGCTCTTTTACTCAAGCAATAAGATGGAATGAAAGAGATTGTGCGGAGGGGTTGAATCGCAAAATATGATTTGAGCGGATAGATCAATCAAAGATGAGATAATGGGGATAAGGATCGAAGAAGGATAATCGCCAAACTAAAGTGAATGGTGGGAAGTCTAAATCAGTTTTATTTATTTATTTTTAAATTAATCTACCTGAAAGACTAAAAGTCTAAATCAGTTGTATTTATTGTTTTTTAATTAATCTCTCGTAGTCTCATTTATCATATGCTTTCCTAGCTATCAAATTGTCCAAACTCCATAGAGCTGGTCGAGATCTCTAGTCTCTAAAGAAAACCATAAATTATGCACCCTTCGAAGTTCTGAAGCAGTTAACAAAACTAAAAAAACCGCAAACACTCGGTGTAAAAATCTAGGGTGTCTTTGGTCTCGTTAGAGTTACTTGAGCACATAGACACCAACAAGACGCTTGTCAATGATCTCCTTGATAGTATGCCATTCTGTATACTAGCTATCAAAATAAAATGTGTGTAAAATATCAATTATCATCCTATCATAGTAAGTTTTAACATTTCTAGAATTGGGAAGTCGCCAATAGCCATTACCACTTCTCTTTGTATTTTATTCTACACAATGCTTCATAAATTTTACTGTCTAAGACCTCAATCTTGAAAGATTTCTTCACTCGGTCACCATTCAATGGTATCGATGTGGACAGTGGCGGATCTCTCGGTGTGCCAAGGTGAGGCCACAGCCATACCTCGACCTTGCACATGTCTACTGTAGCACATCATTTCATAAGCTAAATTGTAGTATAAATTACAGTTCATCATTATGTCGGTGCGTCTATGCCGTATCTCAATTCTCAATTGTTCTCCGCCACTAGATGTGGACAAAGAGAGGAGAGCAAATAGCAAAAAGCATATCACACATCGAAAGCCAAACCCAAGATTTTTGGAGCGCAATTGAGCTGTTAATTCAATTCAAGCCATTTGCTAGTCTTCTCGATGAAAAGACAATGACAAAGAAGTTGAGCTAGAAATGAACCTATGTTCGTGACTACGTGTGTCCTGCAAGAATATATGCAAGATGCGCGCGGAACATGGACCATGAGACTTAAAAATATCATGTACAGTAGTAGAGTACTACTAGAAAAGAGTGTGGTGTGGATACTGGCTAGGACGAAACAAGCAAACAAAACAGGACACGGTACAACGATTCTTGGAGCCAATTTCTAGTCGGGATTTCATCGGTTAGGTGAAAAGAGGGCATCATGGTGTTTGTGCGAAATTCTAAGAAATTGACCTTTGTACTCTTAGCTATGCCTGGTTTAGATTGTAAGTTTTTTCACTCTTTCTTCATCACATCAAATCTTTGGACATATGCATGGAGTATTAAATGTAGATAAAAAAATAACTAATTACACAGTTTGATTGTAAATTACGAGACGAATCTTTTGAGCCTAGTTAAACTATGATTGGACAATAATTGTCAAATACAAATGAAAGTGCTATAGTGCCAAATACTGATTCCTAACACTCATCTAAACAAGGCACTAGTGTGTGGTAGTACCAGTAATGATAGTGGAGTAATCATGTTGTGGCATCGGATATGTTTGAAAAACAAGAATCTTGCATTGCTAGACTTCTGTTAGAAATTGGAACGCATGGTCCTTAATTATAACAAGAATAGATGGAAAAAGTCTGTTATTTTGGCTCCGTTCGGCTTACCCATATTCAGTCAGAACAGTGTTTTTTAACCAGTTTCAACCAAGATTCAGACCAACGAACGGGACCAAATTAAACGACAGTTTCAGAAATCAAAATAATAGGACTACGGAACATTTTGTCAGGACTCAGGTCTTAGAAATTTTCGTTATTATGTCGTATATGCTGTGGTTAATTACATAAATCCACGTCATAGTGCCACCAGCCAACAAGAATTCAGTGTTTGCCTACACCAATCCGCGGCACATCCTAATCAGAGCCGTCCGATCATGCAGGAACCGATCTAATTTAAGTCCGCTGTGCGTCTCGCGTACTTGCCCACTGCCTATATAAATAGCGCCCCCCTCCCCCTTCAAATTACCATCCTGTTTGGTTGGCTGGTTCGTTTCGTTGCTGGTTGCTGATTTGTGTAAGAGAAAAATACTGTTCCGACTGAAAATTTACGATCATTTACGACAAGCCATAACCAAACGAAGTACTACTGAAGGGGGAGGGGGGGCGCTATTTATATAGGCAGTGGGCAAGTACGCGAGACGCTACGACTGAAGATCGAGCGACCTAGCTACGACTACAATACAAGGCATCTTCAGTAGTGTAGCAGTTGGTAGCACACACGATCTGTGACTGAGAGGTAACTAGATAGACCGTACCCATCTCCTTCATGTTTTATTATTCTCTTTATTACTACTTCAATTTGTGCAGTACTAACAGATTTGGTTATCTATATTCTTGCTTTATCGGCTATCCATGTATCTAGCTACATGTTGGCCATTGCCACATGCTTTTGTTATTTGTATAGTTCATTTTCATTCAACTGGCTGTGTTTGGGCGACCTTGGTTGTTTGTTTTATAACGTGTATGTGTTTCTAGGGTTTTAGTGTGTGCAATTATGGATTGCAAACTCTAATATGATTACTCTAGACAGTACGTAATCTATCCCCACTCTGCTCAGGGTTTATTCATCATTTTTGCCGTACAAGTGTTGATAAATAATTTCTTCGCTGCATGAGTACCGAGTACACATGATTTTGTTTGCACTAATTCGCAGTTCTATTCTCTCGACCTTACACTCTTAACATGTTTGATATTGTAACAGAGAAGAAACGGGCAACTCAATAGTAATTAGTGCTCCTTTAGTATCTACTAGGTGATGGATTAGGTTTCTGTTCAATAATGCTCGAAACATCATGAAGCCCCTGCTGATTTGCCTGTATTTGCACTGTGTAGTTCCCACATCTGAATTCATGTCTGTCTTTATCTGCATATATATACGTGTAATCAATTTATTTTCCTACTACTACATGACATGATTCAATTAGGCATATGCTAGTGTGTGACAGTGGTTCTGTGAACATTTCAATTAGATGCAGGATTTTATATACTACTGCTATATATAATACATACTTATTTCTGTTCCTCAGGAGCATCTTATTTTCAATTACGGTATACTCGATCAGGATTTCTTTTGTACATGATCAATCATCAATTCAATTACTGTTTTGTATGCAAGATGGCTCGTAGTAAGTCTTGGGCTCGTAAGTCGACCGGAGGAAAGACACCAAGGAAGCAACTCGTTCGAACGGTCTTTGTATGTGTATGTGTAAAATTTGTATGTTAAGTACTCATCAGTATCATCAGTACTTGCGTGTTGAAACTTGTTCTAACATTAGTACTATGGCTTTGTGTAACCATAGGCTGCTGCTCTCAAGCCAGCGCCAGTAACAGGAGTGAAGAAGCCTCGTCGTTACCGCCCTGGAACCGTAGCTCTTCGGTACGTGCAAGTGCAGCACAGCTGATTTTATCTCATGGTTGCTTTGCTTTTGCTATCAATTCAACTGTACGGCTGTAATTTTCATGCAAGTAACCGTGTGTCACAACTGAGTCTGAACCTCACATCTATTTATTTTCTTGCAGTGAAATTCGCAAGTATCAAAAGGGCGCCGAGCTGCTCATCAGGAAGATGCCCTTCCAGAGGCTCGTCAGGGAGATCGCCCAGCTTCACAAGGTACGGTTGCTAATTTGATCACCAGTTCACCACACACGCACGATCTGCAATTTTTCCTTGTTTTTCTTTTCTTTCTTTCAAAGCAGTTGTAATATCTGAATGCACATGCAGAGTGGCCTGCGTTTCCAGAGCCATGCGACCCTTGCTCTGCAGGAGGCGACAGAGGCGTATCTCGTGGGTCTCTTCGAGGACACCGACCTCTGTGCCATCCATGCCAAGCGAGTGACCATCATGCCCAAAGATGTTCATCTGGCTACCAGGATCCGTGGCGAGAGGCACTAATCGTATATTCGTATTGCGTTGCGTTGCGCCGTTAATAGAGCTACCGAGAATTTTTTATTATTTTTAACACTTTTTAAAACTAATTTTAAATCTAACACTGTTTGTTTTTTCTTCCAAAACTAACACTTTTGGCCGCACCTATTGCCATGGCGCGGTGAAACGTCTGTGCCGCGCCATGCATGGTGGTGCGGCGGGAGGATGACGTGGCGTCGTCGTGGCAGGGTCTGCCGCGCCATCCATCTTGGCGCGGCTGTGACGCGCCATCGCTGGTGGCGTGGCAAGGCCCAATTAAAAGCCCGCGACGCCCCACTGCGCCCGCCCTCGCCCTCGAACGCTGCCGCCGTCGCCGCCTCGCCTCGCCTCGCCAGCGCCCCCGCTCGCCCAGCCCCTGCCTACGCCCCCGCCCGGCCAGTCCCTGCCAGCGCCGTCGTCGCCTGCCAGCCCAACGCCTCCTCGCCTGACAGCGCCGCCTCCTCTCCTTCGGCTCATATCAAGGTAGCTCTCTCTCTCTATTTCTTGTTATTATGAATATTATTTTAATTAGGGTTAGTGATTTAATATAGTTAGGTTAGTGAATTTGTTTATTTAGGTATGTAGTTTTTAGGGTTTATGTTGCGTGTTGTAGTATAGTTAAGGTTTGGTTAGGTAGTTAGGGTTTAGGTTACTGTTAGTTAGGCCTTTGGGTTTAGGGATTGATTAGATATTTATTATTTAGTTAGTTTATAGTAGTAAAGGTTATCCGTATAGATATTAGTTTTCAAGTATTGGTACTTAGTAGTGCGTGATACGACGATTTAGAATGGTTTGATGAACCTCTTAGCTTCAATGGCGTTTGTGTTCGTCTGAATACATAGAAGTTGCTTGTTTTTCAAGTGAACTTGTTTAATATGTCTGTTAATGTTACTTTGAATATATACATATGCTTTCATATTATGTTCCTATTGCATAACAAGTAGTTTAAATTTTGCATTGCTACACAATGTTAATTTGAATATCGTTAATTTGAATACTCTAACCATTTGTTTATCAATTTATAATAGGATGGCTCCTCCCACGCAGCACCCGTTGTACCCCCTTCTTGAGGTGGAGTATGACGATCTGCACCGAGCACACTTTTTTAGTGACACCGACGCAGAGGTGTCCTTGCCTCCTTTGAGGCCCTGCACGCACATTAGGGCGCACCAGTGGGATAAGCGTTACGCGTCGTACATACAGCGTGTCAGCTTCCTTGAGCTTGTCCGTGCTGTCAACTATGCATTGCCTGTCGTCGCGCCTCAGGGTATGCGAACCTTGAGGGTGCTCCTACCTACGCCAGGTTTGGTGTTGGGAACGATGGCCTGTTGGGAGGCCCCTTGCTACTGGTTTACCGGTAAGTACTTCGATTCACTATATTCTTCGAGGCAGCTACATATGATTAAATTATTAATGGCTAATTTATTATCGTGTTCAATGCAGCATTAGAACGGACAGGATACACTCCCTACAGCTCTATATATCTGGACGCAAGCAGAGTTAGTTAGAGGGAATGCGAGGCGCAAGTACAGAGAGTACACGGACGGTCTCGACATTCTGACACAGCACCAGGTTATGCTCTCTTTACTATCATACATGTGTCTTGTTCGATGTACACTATATCACAACATAACTCAATTACGAAATATTCAGGTGCATTGGTGTCCTTGGGATGCTCCGGAGCTCGAGTACTATCTGAGTCATGTCACTTTGGATGAGTCAAACGAGTATCGCTGTAACGTCCCTCTTATTTTCTTCCACGTGATCGAGATTCACTTGCTCATCAGGGTTTGTAGGTAGTTTGAAAGAATGGCAGGCTACCCACCACCGCTTTACTCCACCAACCAAGAATTGCATGGATTCGTTATCGATTAATAACAAAGCTACAATTCAGAGGTGTGTATGGTACAACTAACAATCATTTTGTTGCAGGTATGACCGCAAGAAGAGATACAAGACCAAGGATTGGCGCGTGACACACAACGCGTACATTTAGTTTTGGCAGAACAGGGACCGACAGCCGGTCTATGTGGGTCCTCCACACGACCAGCACACCTTCGACGAGTACCTACGGTGGCTTCACAGGTCTACGAGGACACATATCAAGCCTCCGTACACTGAGGAGGCGATTGACGAGGACGACGAGGAAGATGTGATCGAAGATGTGTACGACGTTGCCATTAGGGACATCACACAACTATAGAGAGCCCTGCTTCAAAGATACGTGGTAAGATACTCGAATGGTATAATTTGTTATCCATTTGGTATTAAGTATGCGTACTAAAATTGTCCAACCGCGTTTCTGTACCCAGACAACACAATTGTCCAGGCTGTCCAACGAAGCAGCGTTTCGGCTTTACGAGTCTAGAGGGCTGGGGCTAGGCATTCTTGAGGCTTTTGTGGAGGTAAACATAAACTTTTTCGTTTCAAAAATATTTCTTTAGTGTATATGCGTTTGGGAAATGCACTAACTTTAACGTCTATTTATGCAGAAGGTGAAGCGGAGCTGCAGGAAGCTAGCTTAGAAGCTGAGCTACATAGATACTTCTTGGGTGGAACCGGCAGTCCCAGCGCGGTCGGGTGGCACGTCTAATGGCTCTTTGAGGACACCGGCCGGCTCTTCTCAGCAGGTGACAGGTGCCACTTTCGCAGTGCGTACACCACCACATCATAGCGCTAGGAAGGATCCTGCAAGCGAGGACGACGATGACGACAACGACAATGACCCCTGGGCTTCCGTAGACAGCACGACCAGTGAGATGATTGGCCGCAGGACGAGATCGGCATGTCTCAGCTAGGTGGTGCTCCGCTTGGTACCCAAGGAACCTCACAGGTAGTAACAAATGTAGTTTCTTTAAATACGTAGGCTCCATGAACTAACGATCATAAAGATTATAAGTAATCGTGCATATCATATACTTGTAGGGTACGAGCCGTACGCACCGGCAACGTGACCATACCGATGTTGGCTACACTCCCAATGTGTTGCCTATAAATCCGAAGAGATAGAGGCGTCCGAGGGATCCTTACACTTCTAGGACTTAGTTTGTTATGTTGAACAAATATTGTCGTCCGAAACTTGCAGACTCATGAACCAATGAAAATGCTATGTGGCAACTTGTCAACTTGCGCACGGACTCCATTTATTTGCTTCATATTCGTTTTAATGCGTCACGGTAGCACTTGTAGTTGTTTACAGCACCGACAGCAACATCTACACGCACGTTGTCTCAGACTGCAAAAGGTTGGTTCCGATTAGACGGTATGACCAGTCTTGCGTAACTAGAGTCAGCAACGTAGTGCTATGTCAAGTTACGATAAACCGATAAGATGGGATACAGTATATGCAGCGGCATTGAAACAAGAGATAAAATCTAATAGGACGAGTACAACGACATAGAAGCGAGATACAAAGTTTGAAAAAAGGTACATTGAACGAAGAACAGACCATCATTACGGCAAGGCAGAAGACATCTGACGAAGGGACGTGCCGTGAGCCGAGGAGCGGCAGTGCCGCGCCATGCATGGCGGCGCGGCAGCTCCTGCCACGTCAGCGGCCATGGCGCGTGGAAGTGCCACGTCATCCTCCCGCCGCGCCACCATGCATGGCGCGGCACAGGCGTTTCGCCGCGCCATGACAATAGGCGCGGCCAAAAGTGTTAGTTTTGGAAGAAAAAATAAACAGTGTTAGATTTAAAATTAGTTTACAAAAAATATTAAAAAAAACGCTACTGACAACCTGCGCGTGCTGCTTAGTTTATTATGTCGACAAGCATTACCTTTAAGTTTTGCCCTGATAGCTTGGCTGATAAGCCATGGTTGAAAGTACCGTTGGTTGTTTTATTATGAGAAAAAAATATTGTTCGTTTGTTGAAAAAATACGACTTATAAGGCAAGCAAACAGGTTGTGTGTCAAACATTCTATATGTCGAATAAGCAGCCAAGTTAATGGTAGCCTCCGCTAGGTTTTCTTTTGCTGGTATAAGACATTAAGTTTTACTTAACTCAAGTTATATCAGTCACGTTCGTTTTTTCTGCTTATTTTCCTGGCTGTTCAATTTCTTTTCTTTGTTTTTACGTAACTGCAGCTGTATCTGTCACAATTTTCTGCTTGCTTTCCTGACTGTTGAATTTCTTTTCACCAAGTCGTGGTACAAGAAAAAATAGGCGCGTCAGGCTTTGGATCCAGTCCCAGTAATAATTAAAGATTTAAGCCGGCACCAAAGAGGAAAAACTCTGGCACCAAATAGAGAGCACCAAAGATTTAAGCAGCCATACGTAACTTCAGTTATATCAGTTACATTTTTCTGCTTGTTTTCCTGGATGTTCAATTTCTTTTTACGTAACTGCGTCACTATTTTCTGCTTTGTTGAATTTCGTTTGACGAAGTCGTGATACAAGGAACAATACATAGTGCGTCAACTTTTGGACTACGGAACATTTTTTAGGACTCAGGTCTTAGAAATTCGTGATGAAACTTTGTCCGGACACTGCAAATCACAATATAAAGGACCCAAGAAGTGAAAACAAAAGGATGGATTAAAAGACGGGAGGAGACGAAAAGATAAATATCCCTACTGTTTGGTTTATAAAGCGTAAGGGTCTCCTAAATTACAATTTGCCTATTCATTTGATGAGAATATGCTTGTGTGTGACGAAGGTGCTATCAAGTGAACATCTAGGCCTTGCTAAGGACATCCGCGACCATGCCCCAAGGGGATCTAAGGTTATTTTTTATAACTTCTCTCATGTTCTAAACCATTGCACACATGAGCACCTTAAAAACCGGACTGTCAGAGCATGTTGAGGTATTGGAAACGGAAGGCGCGAAGAGAATAAGAAATTCACACTGCTACAATACCAATTTCGTTCATAACTGGAACCAAACAGAAAAAAACTAAAACCAAATTTCCTTGGCTCTCACTTTTGAAAAGAACCATTTGGTTCAGTCAACCAACCCACCCCTAGAGAGAAATAAAAAGGAAAATGGCATTGAAATCCACACAACTACTATCTCTATCCAAAAAAAGATACAATTCTACCTTTCTATCAAGTCAATCTTTCTTAACTTAAATATGAAAATATTATTTATGAAAGTAAAACGAGGGTACATGCGTCTTTTATGTTCTCTCTTAATTTATTCTAAAATTTTTAGAATGCACTATATTGCATGACAGAGGGAGTAATCAATTAGATTACTATAAACTATATTTTCATAGTATAATTTTTTGAAGTCATAAAATATTAATAATATTTTCTATAAACTTAGTTAATTTTTTTTAAAAAAAATTGGCTCTGCCTAACCTAAAATTACATATTTTTTCTGTTGAGACGAGGTAGTAATAGGTATGGTTCAAATACTTCCAGCTATTTTTTAGCTATAGCTATCAATTAATTTTAGAGAATTTAAAAATAACATTTATCACTGATTATAGGTATAGGAGATCACTTATTTTAATGGCGTGGAGATGATATAAGACTAGGAAATCACGTATAGACGTGCACAGGGATCCAGATGCGAGTGTCCATTATATTGTCATTTTGCAGAGTGGCACCTCTGTTCAACCAACCGGAAAGTCCGGTTCCGGCGGTTCTTCCACCGGCACCGTACTCCGTACGGGATGGTAGGTAAATAAAGAGAGTGATCACCGACGAATTCTGAGAATATGGGTATGGTTAGCTCGTTTAACAGAACACCAAGGAGCTAAATATTTGTTACTAAACGGAAACGCTATGCGTCAACCGCATGATTTACTTGTCACTAACAACCAAAATTCGCATGATTTACTTGTCACTAACAACCAAAATTTCCAGCGTTGGATCTTGACTCCTGCCCGAGAGCTACTGTTCGATACAGCGTCACGCCGCCCTAGCCCTTCGAGCGTTGGATCTGATCAATTGCGTTTCTCATCTCTGGGTGGACTTGTTGCTTGTAGATGCCACGGTACATGTACAGCCCGGGGTACGGCCCGCGCGTCGGCCTCCTCGCCGATGATGATGAAGCAGCTGTAGCAACTCATGCCGACGCAGCAGCAGCAACAACACATGTGGCAGTACCATGTCTCGGAGTACCAGTCGAGGCCGGACGTTACGCCTTCCTCGACGTCGGTGGTGGCAGCGTGGCACAACATTTTTGTGAAGATTTTGTATTTTTTTAATTTGTGAAGAATTTGTGAATAATTTAACCTATATTTCTCTAATGTCTGGAATCCATAGAAATAATTTATAATTTTTTAAAAAAAATGGTATATATTTGTGTTATTCCCAACTTATATCACTCTGTCCAATAAAATTACACTAAAAAATCATTGTAAATATAATTTTAATACAGTATAAATATAGCTAGAACGAAGTATAGGGAAAAAAATTCAGTTGACAGGAGTAAAAAAACAACTGGACGTCACGTACACGTACTAAAACAGAGAAACAAAACCATTTTTCATAAGTACTGACCGATACATTAAGACAGAGCAACTAATTCCCGATCTGACAAACCTAGAACAAGAGCATGAGAAGGTGTTATTCCTCTGCGCTAGTAAAAGATTCAGCTGAGGCGACTGCAAATGCCGTCTCTTTGCTTCGTTACTCGACGGCTGGAGCGCTGTGCTTCCGGTGATCCAGCGGGTCGGAGATCAGAAGAACGCCCGGCTGCCATAGAACACCTTGGGAGACGGCTTCTCCTGCTGCCCTGCGGCGGCCGGCTTCTTCACCGCGCTCGAATCGGCCCCAGTGGAGTCTGCGTCGGGTGTGGCTGCTGCGGGACTGCTCTTCCCGCTGCTACCGTTATCTATGTCCAAGGCAGGGAGCTTCATTTTGGCCAGGGAATCCGTGAATTGCTGCATGCTCTTCATGTACATGTCCATGATCTGGTTCCCGTCCACCTTCACCTCCTGCTCGATGTTGACGCTGATCACCGGCTTGTCCACGGCGACCTCCGACGCGGCGCCGGGCGAGTTCGCCGCCGGGACCTCCTGGACGGTGCGGGACGAGTCGACCTCCGCGTCGGCGGTCTCCGACGCCGCCTTCTCCTTGCGGTCAGCCGACGAGTGGGCGTTCCCGGACGGCTCCGAGCTGGAGTTGTTGGACTGAGGGGTGGCCGGGAACGCGGCGGCAGTGAGGGACTCCGTGGTGGACACGCTGCTGACCGGCGTGTCGCTTCGGAAGGCGCCCACCGAGTCGGCGGTGCTGTTGTCCGTCGAGAAGCTCTCCACGAGGCGCACGCCGGCGTCGTGGCTCATGGTCGTGGCGCCGTCCCCGTGCTCCGAGGTGAGGAGGCTGTCGGAGCTCTTCGTTTCCACGGCCGCGCACGGCAGCCTGGTGTACTCGGAGACCATGATCTGGTTCTCCTCCACGAGATTCAGGTCCGGGAACTCGATCTTCTCGTACTCCTTCCCGTTCCCGACGCCGTCGGCGGCGTTATTCTCCGGCTCCTCCTCCTCCGGGTCGGCCAGCGCCGGCTTGGGCGTGGGCGAGATGGGCACGACCTCCGGCACGACCCCGATGTAGGAGAGCTCGAGCTGCAGGAACCCCGAGGGGGTCTGGAAGAGGTCGCTGGTGGTGAGCGGGAACTCGCGGGCGAGCGTGCCGCCGTCGGCGGCGACGACCTCCGGGAGCGGCACGAGCGCGAAGCCCAGCAGCTGGTCCTGCAGGTAGTTCTTGACCCGGCTGAGCATCCACACCTCGCAGCGGAGCGTGGCGTCGACGTCCCCCGCGCGCACGCCGAGGCGCAGCGACTGGTCGAACACCGGGTTGCGACCCCCGCCGTTGACCACCTGCGTGGACGCCGCCGGCGCGCCGTCCCCCGGCAGCGAGAGCCGCGCGTACACGTCCTGCTTGTGGTAGATGCAGATGTTCTGGATGTCCCGCGCGCTGCGCACGTGCACGTCGACGTAGCCGATCAGCTCCGCGCCCCCGGTCCCGTTCGCGGGCGCCGCCGCCGCAGACGCCGCTCCTCCCTTCTGCTGCTGCGGCTGCTCCATGACAAGACCACACCTTTACTCCTCCAAGCCTTCAACTCTGTGTCCACAGCAAAAGGGGAAGCAACAAATCAGACGAAACCCATATAATAATATCACGCAAATCTTCTTCTACGGAATTCAGCGCCGGTGGGAGGGGCAGCTGCATAGTCGAAATCCGAGAAGTAGGTGAAGCGAAACTGTCGGCAGATGCTCACTACAGTGCGCCGAGACAGACTAACCGGAACTGCACCCACCTCCACAAGCTTCTTGAACAGACTGGTGATGGAGGTGATTCCTCCTACTCGATTCAACGCAACAACGCAACTGCTGAAATACATATACCACGAGAACCCACTGGAGCTCCGGCAAAAGCGCTGCTACTGTCATCACTTAAAGAAAGGAGTTCACGATGCGTAGGTTTCCATCCCGATAAAAGCGAAGTGAAGGGAAAGCGCGAGAAAGAGCTAAAATCCCAGGAAGAAAAGGCGAGAGATCTCAGAGCAGGATAGGGAATTGAGGCAGATTCGCGATGCCGCTTACCCTGTCCGAAGTGCCGGTGCTGCTCTCGACTCTCGAGAGAGGGACGACGACGAGGAAAGCAGAGCCACTGGAATCAAGCGGAGGAGAGTGAGCGAGCGAGCGGCAGGGTGGGGGCTCGAGATATAACACGAACTCCAAAGGGGATTAGGGCAGTACTAGTAGTAGTAGATTTTTTTTTTTCTCTAGCTGGCTTTGCCATTCTTTTCTACCCCTTTACCTAACTAAGCTTGCTTTGCTTTTATTGCCTTGTTTGGCCGAGCCGTAGCGTTAGCGTAGTCTACTACTGCTGCATGTGCTTCCCCGACTGGCCGTTGGTAGTAGAGCCGTACGGTATTCAAAGGCGCTAACAAAATACTACACCGTTCACCCTATCCTGACCGCATACGTAGCAATCAGCCTACTGTTAAGAACACACGACACGGTAGCATTTTCGTTGTTATTTGGCAATTAGTGTCCAATCATAATCTAATTAGGCTTAAAAGATTCGTCTCGTGGATTTCGTCTAAACTGTGTAATTAGTTTTATTTTTTATTTATATTTAATGCTTCATACATGCGTCTAAAAGATTTGATGTGCCAAAGAATCTTAAAAAATTTGATGTTTTGGAGGGGAACTAAAGAGACCCTAAGAAACCCCAGCTGGATAGAGTTGAAGAAGAGGCCCCAGGAAAGGTCGCGAAAGGGGTCGCAGAAAGTCCGCGGCCGGGAGCGCAGCCCCCGGCGGGTCACGGACAGCCCGAAAAGTCAAGGTTGTTTCGCAGCGGCCGCGGCTGCGCTCGCCTTGGCGCCTTGTGGCGGCAGCGCGTGAGCGGGGGCGGCCAATGGCGCGGCACCACCTCCGCGGGAGGGCACACGGGCAGGACCCTTTTGATGGGCATGCCGCGTTGTTTAATCGGGGACCGGGGCCGGGACGAACGAACCGGGGCAGGGCGTGCGTGGGCCGCGGCCGGCCGGGTGGGGGTGGGTGGGCGCGTGCCGTGCCCGGCGTCGCTGTCCGTCCGCCCGCGCTCGCACGCTCGCGCCCGGTTTTTCAAAGCGGATATCATCTCGCCGGGCCCTTTTCCGCGTCCGTCCGCCATCATCGCGAGCGGCCGGGCGGGTTCGCGGGGCGGGTCGGCGTGGCCTGGCAATGCCCGCGGCGGGGCCGGGCCGACCGCGCGCGTGCGCTGCGGCGCCGGAGCCTGCAGCCAGAGGTGGCGACCGGAACGAACGACAGCTTCGGCACCAGGCATCACCTCATCAGCCGAGTACGCTGATCTGAATATCTGATGAGCAAGGCGGGAACCGAATCTGACCCATGTGCGGTGAGAGGCAGATGGATGGATTCCGTGGTGTGGCGTGGCGTGGTGGCGGCAAGCTTTTTAGACCGTTTCTGCCTTGCCTTGCGAATGGTCCCGCGACCCTCTACCATGTGTCGGTTGCAATTTGCAAAGCGTGTCCATGGACTCATGTATCATGGTGGGCGGACGACAGGAGAGTCATCCATAGGGCAAGAGACTGGACTGTTGAACCTTAGCTCAGCATGCATTTCTGGCTGTTTAAATAGAGAAGCAACTTAGACACCATTTGGCGTCAGCTGCCGAGAGCATGTTAAGCCGATCCCATCATTTGTTGCTTAGCAGACGATCGATGTCGATTTATAGCTTCAAAATTTGGCAAGCGGTCCAATTGCTACGACGCAAGTAGTATCCATTTGCTCAAGAGCAAAATCTGAATCTCCATTTTCACGAGCCAGTGCAAGCAAAAACTGTCTTTCGAAGCTAGCTATAGCTCATGCGATCGATTTTCCAATTCCATCGTGATGTTGTGGTCGCACATGCGTGCGGATGTAATGGATTGACCAAGCGAAAGTAAGAGAAGGGCCGAGGACACATCAACGTGTACTTGATTGCAACTTGACTACTTGAGTGCAAGTATCTTGCTTGTAGATCCAGCAGTTGTCATAGTTGTGACCACAGTCCACAGGGAAAAGCGCCATCAGATTCCCGTTAGCAATGACCTCTCCTTAGTGCAGTTTAATCATGCATGCGTCTTAAAACTGGCTCTCCCGCTTGGCAATGTTTGCTGAACCCAAGTAGCCAAAAAGCCCAATCAAAGCTATACTGTGTCACATATAGTAGCCACCACTTGATACAATAGTATTAGGACGGGATTCCCAACCTAGAAACCGTACGATTTCTACAATTCTTAGTTTGAAAGGGCTAGCGCCCGCACATCCAGCCGCAAGAGGTGTCCGGACGCTGCTCTCGTTCGAGCACATCCACCGCGTCCCGTCTCGTTCCCGCGTAATAGAAGCGTGCCCGTAACCCCGCAGCGCCATAACAAACTGGAGCGTGTCCGCCTCACCCCGCCTGCAGATGCACGCCACAGAGGCGTCTGCCATCCTCAGGCGCCTGGATGGTGACCCACGCGGCGCCACAGCAGCAGCAGGGGCTACGGCAAGCGAGTCACGTCGCAACATGTGCAACACCCGATGTACTTTGAAATATTCGAATATAACATTTGCAATATACGCCTGAAGACAGATAAAACACTTGAAATATATATCTGAAACACTTGCAGAAGCATCTAAAAACATTTGAAAACCATTGCAAAACATACGCAACATCCATATAAAACACTTGCAACATATATGCGAAACATATGCAACATCTAGATAAACACACTTGCCAAATATGTCTCAAAAAACAGATGAAACGTTGGGAAGAGAAGTTTGTAACAAACGTGTACAACCATTGCACCATATACAACATCTCGATCTACTTTTGCAACATCCATATGAAACACTTGCAACATATACCTCTAAAACATCTAAAACACTTGAAACGTACGCTTGCAACATGCGCTTTCAGCAAAAGCTGACGGGCGGGCGGGCGGAGCACTGCACAGCGAGATTCAGCGCTAGTCACGGTGGAGGAGGATGGCAGTGGGCAGGCGACGGCACCCCCCGTCTAGCGACACCCGCGGTGGAGGCTGCAGCGGTGGTCGGGCAGGTGTGGCTAGGGATGGCAACGGGCGGATTCGGATCGGGTGGAGTCTCTGTGCACCCGAACCCAAAATCAAAACCCAAAACCGCACCGAACACCGATTCGGGTGATAATCCGTCCCCAAAACCGAACTCGCGGATACCTGAAACCTGAATGGATACCCGAAACCCACTTTGTATGACAACGTAGTAACAGAAATAAGGATTTTCTATAAAGATATGCATGATATATACACATATTCACATGTATAAATAAGAGGCAACAAATAATAAATATTTTCATGAGTCAACTTAGAATAAATTTAATAATATAAGTAAACAAGTTATTATTAGCATATTATAAAACATGAGTTTTAATTCCAAATGATTTATTTCGGATATCCACGGGTGAAAAACCAAATCCGAAACTGAACCCGATTGGTTTCGGGGCCCCGAACCCGATTGGTTTCGGGGCCCCGAACCCGAAAACCGTGGGTGAGAAATCATTCCTGAACCCAAACCCACAAGACCCGAAACCCACGGATATCCGACCCAAAACCGCCCGTTGCCATCCTTGGGTGTGGCCTCGCGCGGCAAGGCACCCCCGCGTTGAAAAAGGTCACGACGGGCAGCACCCCCGCGCTAGAGAAGGCCACGGCGAGTGGCAACCGCGTTGGAGAAGGCGAGCAGCGGGCGAGCGTTGGAGAACGTCGTGATGGCGGTGCGAATTGGAAAATGTCACTATCTTTTTTTAGAAGTCGTGAAGGAAGGTAGAGGGGAGCAGACTTGTTGGGCTGATAGCGCGCGGGCCCATGAAGCACGGTGTCCAGGCAATCGGACGCCCGCACCATAGCATTTCCTTTATTAATTAAGGCGTCAACTTAAAAAAAAGATAATATGGCACTACAATTAAAGAAGAGATAGCAGAAAATGGTTTCTTAATAAGAAACTAAATCCACAAAGGAAGCAAGACACGAAGATATATGATAGGTAAATAGGGGAGAGAGAAGACATGTGCTGTAAAAATTATCCATTGAAAATATAGTTTTATGTGTAGTGTTTACATAAATTAATACACAAAAACTAAACATGGTTTTTAGCATTACGAGTGCCATGGAACTAGCCCTAACAACCGTGTTGTCTCTTTTTTGTTCATATATAACATAGGACTAGACCCGGCTTATATATACAGAAAAGCCAATATAGACTTTACATCGAACGTTATATGCTGCGGACACCAGCGGCCAAAAGAGGCAAAGACCCGACCGTGTCATCCACTCATCCTTATTCAGGGCCGTGCATATCAAATGTTGTCTCTTGTGGTGGTTGCTAGCTAGACGTGGCATATCATTAGTCTGTCTTTTCTGCAACATCACAATCTGAAAAATGGCACAAGTGATCTACCTTATAGGTTCAATGACAACTCCGAAGTTGATGCCACATGCTAACTGCCTAACTCTCGAAAGGAGTAATTCAGGCTTGAAAAGAAATGACAGAGCAGTGGCATCCAAGCAGCTGATTTGGGCCGGCCGGCCCAATACTAAGATCCACTAATGTCTAATGATCACCCAAGTACGAAATCCGTCACCCAAAATCTCCACTTGGAAGAGTTCCATGGCCCTCAATTAAGTTTTGTGCTGAGATAATAGTTAAAGGGACAAGAAGTTCACATAGCTTTCATGTGAACTATCGCCATTACGCCTCTTCAGAGTTCAGACGGCAGCTGTTCTGCTACAGCAAATTTGACTGCAATTGATCTGCCTTGGCAGGCAGGTAGTAGTAGTATCTCGGGGTGAAGTCAGATGTAGCACAGCTCTTATCCTGTTGTAGGGCACGAAGAAATGGTTCAGCATCTGGTATTGTGTGGCCGTACGATGCTTGATCCATGCATAACAGGGGACGCCGTTCTGAAGATTGGGCTATCTGCGTCATTGAGGCCCGTTCACTTCGTTAAAAAAATCCAACTGATTTATTTTTTTGAAAAAAAACACTGTTTCAATTAAAAAAAACAAGCTGAAAAGTAATAAGAGAAGCCAGCAGGCTAGTCTGGTCCGGGCGTCCGGCCTCCATGGCCGATCGACCGACTGTTCGAGCCGTCGTGATTGAACGTTTGACGTAGTGGGGGAAGAAACAAATGCTGACGGTGCGAGCTGAAGGAGGCCTGTTTGGATTGTAGCCACGTTTTTTTTTTTTTGGTCATGAGCCCTGACTGATTGGGGCTGCACATCGTGGAAATGGAACGCACAACTACGTTTTTAGGGCCTGTTTGATATAGACCGTAGGTGTGGCCGAGCCTGTCAGCCAGGCCCTGGTCAGTCACGGCCTGGTCAAGAGCACGTATAAGGATGTGTTTGATTTTCTGCAGCTAGGGAGATGACCCATCAGAGATTGTGCTTGTTTTCTTTTAGCCAGCCAGATTAAAGATGGCAATGGGACCCCGATACCCGATACCCGACGGGTATTTGATCCATTAGGGGACGGGGATGGGATCATATCTTTACCCGCGGGCATCTAAATGGGCAAGAATCCATACCCAACGGGTATAGCGGGTACGGGAACGTTCCCTGTTTACCCGTCCCCGTTACCCGTTGGGGAACCCGACTATTTGAGCTATCATGCGAGTATTAGGCTCAAAGAAGCTCAACATAGGTATTTTGGTTCAAATCTGAACAGTCATATATATAGTTTGTGTGTTCTAGGAACCCTCGTTCAATTTTTTCTCACCATCTCCGCCGGCAGCACAAGCACGCCTGTCTCACGAGCGCTCGTGCCCCTCGCTTCCTCAGTTCGGTCTCTCTGCCATCTTTGCTCGTCCTCCTCGCAACCTCGCTCCTTCTCCTCAGCATCTCCGAGACTCCGACACTTAACCTGGGTGAAGAAAAAACGTCTCCGATTGCAAAGCTGCGACCCCAAGTGTCCTTGTTTATCGGGTATGCAGTACCCGTCGGGTATCTGTTACCCGACCAATACCTGACGGGTACGGGGATGGGCAAGAATCTATACCCGAGACAGTTAATGGGGATGGGGACGGGATGAATTCTCCGTAGCGGGGAAGAGAACGTTCCGGCGATACCCGACGGGTATATCCCCGTTGCCATCCTTAAGCCAGATCCAACACCAACTCCCACCAGCTACCAGATAGAGATTTTGTTTGATTTTGGCCCGGCTAGCCATATGCTAAATACCACAACCAACAGTGTATAGAGAAAACAACAACATTTTTGAGACTGCAAATGTGATCAGACAAGAGGATACAACAACAGCGATATGATTTTGATCAGATTGGCCTCATGATTAATTATTGTTGTAATGCATTAATTAATCGTATATGCCTCGAGATAATTAAAAACCAATGTGACAGAGAGATCAACAGCACAAAGGTGAGGTCAGTACATACAACAATAGTCCAAAAGCATATCAAGCTAAGACATGGGTTCATGAGACACAGAACAAAGCATGAAGGCAGGTAATGAAAGCTAGGTTGTTGTCATCATTGGCCTACACATTTGTCGGTGTTTCGGATCGGGGGGTCCTCAACCGACTAGTGAATTTGTTCTGTGTGCTCCCGATTCCGGATGGTGATGCAAAGAGACACAAGATTTATACTGGTTCAGGCAATCGGTGCCCTACGTCTAGTCTGAGAGATCGAACTCGTATTCCTTACACCAAAGTGCTCGTAGTAGGGGGTTACAAGGCTAAGGGAGAGAGGAAACTAGTCCCAGGTCTCGGCAGGGTGTCGTGTGGGCCGTCTGAGACGTTGCTCTCAAGCGGCAGGAATGTGTGCGTATGTGTTACCAAGTGTTCTTTCTTCCTCGTTCCTCTCCCCTCTTAGTGGCCCAAGTCCTCTCCTTTTATAGTTGAAGGGAGGACAAGGGCAGTACATGCATTACTATGCGGCGTCGTATCAACAGGGGTGGCATGTCCGAGTCCTATGGCCTGTTCCTGTGGCAGCGTGGTCGTCGGAGAGGTCCGTCCTTGGAGCACTGAGGCGGCGTGGCCGTCCCATCCGATCCTGTGTGTCATGGGAACCCCGAGACGGCCTTGGAGTGGGTGGGACGGTGGACGTGCAGACCACTACGGACGGACTGTGCGCGAGGCCGAGGCTTGATCGGCGTCGAGATCGCACCGCAGTGGGGGGTCTCGGCGGGCACGAACCCCAAGATAGCCGAGACCTTGGTGTACCGTACCGAGGCCCCGAGTGGGCGGCTGGTCTGATGCATCGGCTTGGAGGCGGTGATGATCCGGGCCAAGTTGTCCGCGTGATGTTGTTTCGAGGCGGGGATCGCAGGGCACAGTGTAGTATGGGACGCTGATCGTGGGCATAGTGGCAGGGCACAGTGGCCGGTAATCCCCGCCGTACCCTGTCCCAGCCGGAGTGGGTGGCTGATCGTGGGCACAGCGTTAGGACACAATGGCCGGTAACTCCCGCCGTGCCCTGTCCCGACCGGTATGGCGCTGATGCGACCTCGGGTCCCGTCGGCCCTTCCATGGCGTCGAGCCATCGTCCGGCTGAGATTGCGGGAGTGGTTGGAGTATTAATGAGACGTGACGCGCTGTCGGGAGGGTCGGCCGAGGCGGGGGGCGACGGGCCGCGGACGACCCAGCCTCGAGTGACACGGAGAATGAGGCCTCGCGTGAGACAGAGATCAGGCTCCTTGCCAAGGCCTCGCGCGAGAGGCCTCACGCGATACGGAGAATGCTCCTCCTACCGAGGCCTTCCGTGGAGAGCCTCGGGCGAGGCGGAGACGGCGTTCCTTACCGAGGCCTTCCCTAGGGGAGCCTCGCACGAAGCGGAGTTTGCGTCAGGATACCGAGACCTCATGCTTGAGGCCCGAGGCGAGGAGGAGGAGGACCCAGTGGGCTTGGTCAGTGGCGGGTGAGGGGCCCACGACTTACCTTCTAGCTTTTATTTTTTAGATAGGGACTTTAGCGACCCATTTGATGTTTGCTTAGGGGTATCCCATTCTAAGGTACCCGACAGTAGCCCCCGAGCCTCGGGGGGAGTGCGTGCACTCCCCCTGAGGGTTTGCCGAGGCTTGGTTTATACCTGCCCCGTAGGAATTGGGGTTCGTTTTTTGAGGTTCCGGTGGGTGCGCGCGAGCGCACCCAGCGGGGTGTAGCCCCCGAGCCCCTGGAGGAGTGGAGTTACTCCTCCAGGGGCTTTCTTCATTTTCGCATCTGAACGAGTAGTTCTTATTGCATTTACCGAGCCCCCAAGTGCAAGTTCGGGTTGCGGGGGTCTCGGCGAGGCTGCAGGAAAAAGCCCTCTAGCCTCCGCACGAAGCGAGAGGTTCGTCAGGGGTCCCCTGACTTTGGGTATGATCCTCACGCTTCCTTTCGCTCGGAAGGAGGGGTGGAATGTGCCAGGCTACCCTCGATGGGCACGAGCAGTGGACACTTCCGGTGAGCTGTTAGCAGGTAGTCCGAGTGGAGGCCCGAGCCCCGTTCGCTAGGGGATGGCTAGCGGTCCAGAGACGCACTCCAAGAGTACCAGGGGGTTTCTCTAGTGGGTGCCGAGGCCGTTCGCTGGCCTCGGTGGCTTGGTGCCTCCCTACGGTGGGATCCCATTCGGATACTTCCCCGCCGATCTCGGACACGACTTAGGACGCCCCGAGCGACCGTTCGCTCAGGGCCTAGGCCATTCGTAGGCTCGCCCCGATGTCGTCCCTGACTCTGTTGCCCTAGGGCAGGCTGTCGAAACCTCTTGGAGGCCCAGCCTTCGAACCCTTGGACCAGTAACAGGCTTGGTGCCCTTTATCGTGTTTGTAGTGAAACCTCTAGCGCAGTTTTAGACCCTGTTTGTCTTTGTCTTGGGTGTCCTAGCCCTTTCATCTAATCTTCACATGTCCTTTTCGTTCGGACGGAGGGTTAGTTTGCCGAGCCCATTCTGGTCTCGGCAAGGTTGCAGGAAGAGCCCCTAGCCTCTGCGTGAGAGGGCCGTCGGGAGTTCCCCTGGCTTTTTATACGCCCCTCGCGCGTGAGGATTTGTTTGCCGAGGCCCCTTTAGGGCGCGAGCCCGGGTCGTGGGGTCTCGGCATATTTGCAGGAGGAGCCCCCTAGCCTCTGCATAGAGCGAGAAGGCCGTTGGAGGTTCCCCTGACTTTTTATGCGACCCTCATGCTTCCTTTTCGCTCGGAAGGAGGGGTGGAATGTGCCTCGCTACCCTCGATGGGCACGAGCGGTGGCACTTCCGGTGAGCTGTTATCGGGTAGTCCGAGTGGAGGCCCGAACCCCGTTCGTTAGGGGACGGCTAGCAGTCCAGAGACACACTCCAAGAGTACCAGAGGATTTCTCTAGTAGGTGCCAGAGGCCGTTCGTTGGGCCTCGGTGGCTCGGTGCCTCCCTACGGTGGGATCCCATTCGGATACTTTCCTGCCGGTCTCGGACACTGACTTTGGGCGTCGCTTGCTTGGGCCTCGGCCCCATATAGGCTCGCCCACAGTCGTCCCTGACTCTATTATCCTAGGGCAGGCTATCGAAACCCTTTGGGGTCCAGCCTTCTAACCCCTGGATCGTAATAGGCTCAGAGCCTGGTTCCTTCCTACGAAAGGAACAGGTCCGGGGGAATATCTTCCCTATTGGCTCAGCAACGGGTGGCGCGCCTTTTGAGGCGGTTTCATGGGGAGGTGAAACGACACCTGCTGCCATAGTGGCCGAGCGTGATGTGATGGACGGGACGTAACTGTCCTCGTATTTAATGCTGGGAGACGTGGGCGTGTGGGCCGACTGAAATCAGGCTCGTGGTTAACCGCGCCAGGACAGGGGGAAAACCTCCCCGATTTCATCGCCTATTCATTTCGCCTCCTCCCTGCATAAATACCCAAGGAGTCTCGCCCCTCCTCATCTTACCTTGCCTGCATTAGCACCGCCTCCGTCGAGCCAGTCGCCAGAGCAGCGGGTGCCGGGAAGAAGAGGAGAGAAGAGCGAGCCTAGGGAGAAAGCGAGAAAAAAGCGAGAGCGTGGGAGGGAGAGAGAAAACTCACCTCCACACCCGATTCCTCCATCGCACCCATGGCCGGCAACGTCATCATTGCCGAGGCGGACCCTTGGGATCCATCAGACGTCACCGAGGAGATGCTCCAGTCGCTTGTCGATGGTGGACTCCTCCACCCGGTGATAGACCCTAGTAGGTCGGAGTGGATTGCTCCGTACGGCGAGCCGGAGCCAAGGCCTCACGACGGCTACGTCATGAGCTTCGTCTCCTTCCACGAGCGCAACCTTGGTGTCTCAGCGGACCGGTTCATGTGGGCGCTCCCGCACTACTACGGCGTGGAGCTCCACAATTTTAATCCCAACTCCATCGCTCAGGCGGCTATCTTCGTTGCCGTCTACGAGGGGTATTTAGGGATCGCTCCCCATTGGGAGTTGTGGCTCCACCTGTTCCGGGCGGGGCATACTACCAAGCCGACGGGCACGTCGGGTAAGAGGAAGGCATCGAGGGCCGGAGGCTGCACTCTCCAAGTGCGTCAGGACCGCCTGCACCTCTACATCCCGGCCCAACTCGCGTCCTCCAACCGCCGGTGGTACATGAGTTGGTTTTACCTCTGCAACTGACGACGGAAGGACTTCCCCCCTACACTGGGCGGATTGTGGGGAGTTGCCCAGAGAAATGGAAGTGGGGTGTCCCGAAGGTTGAACCAGCCCAAGCTGGAGCCGCTCCTAGAGGGGCTGGCGAGGCTGCGGGGCCATGGCCTCACCGTAGCTATGGTCGTGGCCGCCTTCCACCACCAGAGGGTGCTACCACTGATGGCTCGGCGGACGGCGGCTGTTCGAGATGAAGCCGAGTGAGCCCATTGAGGGCACCTGGATGTCCTCCTCCGCCCTCTCCGACGAGGAAATTCTCCGTCGGGTGGGGGAGACGGTAGATGCGAAGTTGAGGGGCGGCAACTTGACCCCCTTCGCAATGCGACCGTTGTAGGGGTTCCTTTCGTTGATAAGTCGAGTGCCGCTATAGCCTCTAAGCCTCCTTAATCTCCCCTTATCCCTTGTTTCCTTATGCGCGTTTGTCGTTCCTTCAGGGGATGAGGGACGTGCGCTCCTCTCTGCCACCCGTTCCCGAGGACGCGGGGCAGCGGGGCGATCAACCGCGCTCGCGCCGATGCGCAGAAGAAGCGAAAGGATGCTAAGGCGGCGAAGCACACGAAGCACATCCTCGCGCGCGAGGAATTGGATAAGCGCCGCCGTCAGCAACGGAAGGATGGTCTCCCGTTGGAGGAAATCCCCGTCGACGTCGTTGTCGACGGAGGCCTCGGACAGGAACGACAAGGGCGAGGGAGGGCGAGGTCCCCTAGACCACCTTCCTGAAGTCGTGGAGGTGGCGCCCGGGGCGTCGGCAAGCAGCCCGGCACCCCCGGGAAGGGGAGGAGAAGCGGACCCAGGGCCGACGGTTGCCCGCTCCAGGGGCCGAGGCCGACACGCCCGGGGTGTGGGTGTTAGGCAAATGCGCCGTTAGCCCGGTAGGCTCAGGCGGCCGTGGTGGAGCAGGGGGCGGTGGAGGCAACGCCACCTGCCCCTGCAGAGGACCGAAGGGGTGCTGGGGTCCGCTGAAGACCGACCGGTGCCGATGGATACGGATGTGACGCCACTATCCGCCGCCTCCGCCGTTGCGGATGAGGTTTGCTGTGGTGAAGCGGGGGCCGCCCCGTTCAAAGTAAGTGTATTTTTTGCAGGGTCATGGTGTCTTTCGTTCGCTTTTTTGGTCTCGCGCTGACCCTGTAGGTTAATTTTCTTTAGTCGGAAGCGGCCTGCGGACGACCTCCCCTTGGCGCCCCTTAAGGCGAGCCCTGGCTCCTCTGCCCACTGGGTGGCGGAGGCACAAGCCACTATCCAACGCGGCGTGGCGTCGGCGAGGGTCGACCCAAAGGGACCGGCCGCCCAATGAGGGGTTGCCGAGGCGACCCCTACACAGTCGGATGGGGCCGTCGTGCCCTTTGTTGCCGAGGCTCCCGGGGCCTCCGAGGCTGAGGCGATGGATGCCACGGCACCCACGACCGTCGAGACCACAGTGGCCACAGTCGGCGTCTCTGCGTCTGCCGAGGCCACAATGGCGGAGGTCGAAGCCCCCGAGACCGCCGAGGCCGTGATTGCAGAGGCTGGAGCCCCCGAGGTCACTAAGGCCATCGTGATGGCGGTGAGGCCGTCTGTGTAGGAGGCAGGGATGCAGACGGTGAAGGCCTCGGTCGTGCCCTTGGTTCAGGGCCCATCGTTGTTGCGGGAGAGCGCCCGGGAGACGGAGGTCTATCCGATTTCCTCCGATGATACTTCCCGGGCACGGGAGGTGGTCGACGCCGAGGAGACCGATGCCGTGGAGAAGCCGGCGCTGCTCTGGGACGAGGGAAGCTCGGCCCTCATGCGGGTGCGACCCGAGCCTCGCGGGTGGGATCACCCGTAGGTACTATAGCACAGCCGGGACGACCCTGAGGGGGAGCCTCTATTCGCCCTCGAGGATGCGGCCGAGGGTGGGCACTGGAGCACCTTTGAGTAGTACCACGAGCTGGCGGAGCGGTCGCTATGGACGACGCTGTCCGTGGTGGCCGACGAATTGCCCGGAGTCGCCCAGGTTCGTGTTTTCCTTTCTTGCGTGACGTTGTTCTTTTCTCGGTTTTGTTGCAATCGACGACCTCTGTTCTGCCTCCTCAGGAGCTCGAGACCCGATCCCTTAGGAAGTCGGTCTTTCTCCAGTGGGAGAGGGGCATCTGGGACCAGCTTCAGCGGCAGAGGGGCCTTCTTACCGATGCTAACGAGCTTCTGTCGACGCGAAGCGCGGAGGTGGAGGACCTTCGCCTTCGCTGTGCCAATGCGAAGGTCGAGGCAGCTGCAGCTCAGACGCAGCTCGCCCCCTTGGCGGCGTGGGTCAAGGAGCTGGAGGAGGAGCTTACCCGCGCTGTCAGCGATCGGGATGCCTTCAGGTCCCGGGCCGAAGAAGCGACGGCCTCGAGCAAGGCCCTCACCAGGTAGCTGGGGGCAGAGGAGAGTGTGCACTGGCTGACCACAGGTGCTCTGAACAAGGCCCTTGCTGCAGTTGAGGCCTTGCAAATCGAGGCTGTGGTTTTGAGGGGGACGGTCGAGGGTGAGTTCCAGTCCCCTTGTTTTGTTTCCTTCTCCTTATGTTCGCTCCCTAACTTCCTTGTATGACACAGAGCTAGGGAGTGAAGCTTCTAGGGCGGTCGAGGCCTCTTGGGTTGAGGCCCAGCGGTTGAAGGAGAAGGCCGAGGCCTGCCAGGCCGAGACCCAATGCTGGGAGCAGAAGGCCAAGGGTGAGTTCCGTGGGCTTCCGTCCCTAACTTAGGTTGTTTTTTCTCTAGCTCGACCTCATTCCATTTTCCGCGGTGCAGAGTCAGAGGCGAAGTTCACTCGGGTCGCCGAGGCTTCCAGCGCGGTGTAGACAGTGCTCGACACCGAGATCGAGGAGCACGAGGCACTGAAACGTGCCACCCTTTCTGCCTGCGAGGCCTTGGAGGTCGAGGGGGTTCAGTCAGGCAGCTCCCTTGGGAGTCGCTTGATTGCGCTGAGCAGCTAGATGTGCGAGCAGCTCCGAGGGGCGCTAGACACGGGTGTCAAGCGGGCGATGGCCGTCATCTCCTCTCACTACCTTGGCATTGACCTCTCGGCCATCAGCGATGGCTATGTTCTGCCTGATGATGACGAGGAGTCCGACGCGGCGGTCGCGAAGCTGATGGAGGCAGCGGAAGGCCCTGGCACGGCGCTGGCGACACTCTTCGAAGAGGAGGTGGTTCCTCCCCTACCATCTGCCGGTGCTGAAGGCCCCGAGCCTTAATCTGGGCCCCGGGAGCTATGTAAAGATAGAACATGGGTTATTTTTGTATCATAACATTTGTGGCCATCGAGGCCTCTATTACTGAAGTATTTGTGTTTCTTAGTTGTTTTTCTCATGTTTCCGAGCCTTTGCCCTCTGTTGCTTCTGATCAGATTTCATTTGCAAAACACCCCTTTGGGGCCTAAGCCGTCCCTTGAGCAAGAGGTAGTGAGGGAGTGCCATAGCCCGGGGGCATAGGCCGTCTTGCGACTCTACCGGCCTCTTGCTTAAGAAACAGACCTTGGTCTGAGGAGTTTTTACAACTGATTCGTCAGAGCCTACTAGAGTTTGGGCGTAGGAATTTTTGCGACAAACAACTAAAGAATGGTGCGTGGGACCTAGGGGGGATTCCCCCATCTAGCCCCCGAGGGAGGCTTGGTTCTGCCTAGGCAGAGCCGAGTCTCCCTTGTCGTGTTTATTGTGCTGCCGAGACCTACGATGGGCTCGGGGGGTTTCTCGAAAAATAAGACCAACTAAAGAATGCTTTTTAATTAGTATTTCGAGAAACGACATATACAATGCTTGGAAATTTAGGGATAAAAGCGACGTAGCTGTTCTATGTTCCAAGCGTTGGTGAAGATTTCGCCCTTCTCGTTGGCCAGCTTGTAGGTCCCGGGCTTCAGTACTTGGACGATGATGTACGGTCCTTCCCATGGCGGGGTCAGCTTGTGGCGACCCTTGTTGCTCTGTGCTAGCCTCAACACCAGGTCGCCTACCTTCAAGTCTCGGCCTCAGACGCGTCGGGCCTGATAGCACCACAGGCTCTACTGGTACTTGGCCGAGTGTAGTAGCGCGACATCTCGGTCTTCCTCCAACCGATCAAGGGCGTCCTCTCGGGTGGTGCGGTTACTTTGTTTGTTATAGGCTTATAGCCTCAGGGAACCATATTCTAGGTCGGTGGGGAGGATGGCCTCGGCCCCATAGACTAGGAAGAAAGGTGTGAATCCCGTGGCTTAGCTTGGAGTATTCCTCAGGCTCTAGATGACCGACGGGAGTTTGGCGAGCCATTTCTTGTCAAACTTTTCAACCGGTTGTGAATCCTTGGCTTGAGGCCTTATAGGATCATGCTGTTGGCACGCTCTACTTGGTCGTTGGTCCTTGGGTGTCCTACGGCTGACCAGGCCACACGGATGTGGTGGTCGTCGCAAAACGTCAGGAACTTTTTGCCGGTGAACTGCGTCCCGTTGTCGGTGATGATGGTGTTGGGGACCCCAAACCTGTGGATAATGTCAGTGAAGAACAGCACCACCTGCTCAGATTTGATTCGATTGATCGGACGAGCCTCGATCCATTTGGAGAACTTGTCGATTGATACCAGTAGATGGGTGTAGCCCTCGGGGGCCTTTTGCAGAGGCCCGACCATGTCGAGCCCCCACACGGTGAACAGCCATGTGATGGGGATGGTTTGAAGGGCCAGGGCCAGGAAGATGCGTCTACCGAGCATAGTACTGGCATCCTTCGTAGGAGCGTACTAGCTTGGTAGCGTCGGCGACCGCCGTCGGCCAGTAGAACCCTTGGCGGAAAGCGTTCCCTACGAGCGTCCGAGGCGCCGTGTGGTGCCCGCAGGCGCCTACGTGTAAGTCCCAAAGCAGGGCTTGGCCCACCTCGGAACTGATGCACCGTTGAAGGACACCTGAGGGACTTTGCCTGTACAATTTGTCATTGTAAAGGGCGTAGGTCTTGGCTCGGCACGCAAGCCATCGCGCTTCGGTTCTATCATCAGGGAGCTCCCCCCCATCAAGCCAATCGAGGAACGGGACTCGCCAATCCGCATCCTGATCAGTCTATGGAGGCTTGGCGTTGACTTCCATGACCTCAGGCTCGGTTGAGGGGGTCTCGGCAGCAGAGGGGGCGTCGGGCTTTGCCATGGGTTCCCCAGGTGGGCCCTCCTCTGTTGTCGAGGCGCAGCCAATGGAAGGTTTGTGGAGGTCTCTGGCGAAGACATTCGGGGGGACCGGGGCCCATGCCGAGGCCATCTTTGCCTAGCTCATCGATGGCCTCAGTTGTACTTCCGTGCGACGTGATTTAGTTCGAGACCGTTGAACTTGTCTTCTAGGCGTCGTACCATCTTGCAGTAAGCTTCCATTTTGGGGTCGAGGCAGTTTGACTCCTTCATCACTTGATCTATGACGAGCCGCGAGTCGCCTCGGACATCGAGGCGCCGTGCCCCAAGTTTCGATGGTGACTTGTAAGCCGTTGATGAGGGCCTCGTATTCGGCCACGTTGTTGGAGGCAGTGAAGTGGAGCCGCACCATGTAGCGCATGTGTACTCTGAGGGGCGAAATGAAGAGCAGACCCACGCCTGCCCCGGTCTTCATTAGGGATCCGTCGAAGTATAGGGTCCAGCACTCCGTCTGAATTTGAGCAGGTGGCAGTTGGGTATCTATCTATTCAGCCACGAAATTGGCCAAGACCTGAGACTTGATCGCTTTTCGAGGCGCAAAGGTCAAGGTTTCCCCCATAAGCTTGACAGCCCACTTGGCTATCCTGCCCGAGGCCTCCCGGTTATGAACTATCTCACCCAGGGGGAAGGATAATACCATAGTCACTAGGTGCGACTCAAAGTAGTGGCACAGTTTGCGCTGGGCCAGGACCACGGCATAGACCAGCTTCTGGATGTGGGGGTAGTGTGCTTTGGTCTCGAAGAGCACCTCGCTGATGAAATAAACAGGTCGTTGGGTGGGCAGAGTATGCCCTTCTTCCTGCCTCTCTACCACTACGGCGGTGCTGACCACTTAGGTTGTTGCGGCGACGTAGAGTAAGAGGGCCTCGTCCATGGCTGGGGGTATCAGGACGGGAGGATTGGTGAGCAGCGTCTTGAGTCTATCGAGGGCTTCTTCGTCCTCGGGGGTCTAGGAAAAGCGCTCGGATTTTCTCAATAGTCGGTATAGAGGCAAACCTTTTTCACCGAGGCGCAAGATGAAGCGGCTCAGGGCCGCAAGGCATCCCATGACCCTCTGCACTCCCTTGAGGTCTCTAATTGGTCCCATGCTGGTTATGGCCGAGACCTTCTCTGGGTTGGCTTCAATGCCGCGTTTCGAGACTATGAATCCCAAGAGCATGCCTCGGGGGACCCCGAACACGCACTTCTCGGGATTGAGCTTGATGCCCTTCTCTCTAAGGCATTTGAAGGTTATCATCAAGTCGTCGATGAGACCCTCAGCCTTTCTGGTCTTGACCACGATGTCATCTATGTAGGCCTCGACGGTCTGTCCAATGTTGTCACCAAAGACCTAGGTCATGCACCGTTGGTACGTGGCACCTGCATTTCTGAGGCCGAAAGGGCATCATCACGTAGCAGTACATGCCGAATGGTGTGATGAAAGAAGTCATGAGCTGGTCGGACTCTTTCATCTGGATCTGATGGTAACTAGAGTACGCATCAAGGAAAGACAGGGTCTCGCACCCTGCAGTGGAATCAACAATTTGATCAATTCGAGGTAATGGGAAGGGGACCTTTGGATAGGCTTTGTTCAAATCGGTGTAGTCTACACACATCCTCCATTTCCCATTTTTCTTCTTGACTAATACGGGGTTAGCCAACCACTCTGGGTGGGACACTTCCTTGATGAACCTGGCCGGCAAGAGTTTCTGCACCTCCTCTCCGATGGCCCTGCGCTTTTCCTCGTCGAAGCGGCGCAGGCATTGCCTCGCCGGTCTAGATCTAGCCTAGATGTCCAGGGTGTGCTCGGCAACCTCCCTTGGTATGCCCGGCATGTCCGAGGGACTCCATGCGAATATGTCAGCGTTCGCACGGAGAAAGTCGACGAGCATGGCTTCCTATTTGATGTCGAGGGTGGCGCTGATCCTCAGCGCTTGGTCGTCGGGGTAGGCGGGGTCGACCGGGATGAGTTTGATGGTTTCAGCGGGCTCGAACGCCCCCGTGCGACGCTTGGAGTCAGGCACCTCGCCACTGAGTTGGTTGAGGTGGGCGATGAGGGTCTCGGCCTCCACAAGAGCCTCGGCGTACTCGATGCATTCGACGTCGCAGTTGTATGCATGTTTGTACGTGGACTCAACCATGATGACACCGCTAGGGCCTGGCATCTTGAGCTTGAGGTAGGTATAGTTGGGCACTGCCATGAACTTAGCGTAGCACGGTCGCCCCAGGATGGCGTGGTAGGCTCCCCCGAACCCGACTACCTCGAAGGTGAGGACTTCCTTGCGGTAGTTGGAGGGGTGCCGAAGCAGACAGGGAGGTCGATGCGCCCGATGGGTCGCGTGCGCTTCCCTGGCACGATGCCGTGGAAGGGGGCGGCGTCTCCTTGGAGCCTCGATCGGTCGATCTCCAAGAGCTCCAGGGTATTGACGTAGAGGATGTTGAGGCCGCTGCCTCCGTCCATCAACACCTTGGAGAGTCGGGTGTTGCCGATGATCGGGTCGACAACCAGTGGGTACTGCTCAGGATTCGGAACATGGTCAGGGTGGTCATCTCGATTAAAGGTGATCACCTCTCAAGACCAGTCAAGGTACTGGGGGTGGCCACCTTAACCGAGAAGACTTCTCGGCGTTGCCTCTTGCGCTGTTGCGCCGTAAGGCATGCTGAGGGCCCACCAAAGATCATGAAGGCATTGCGTACCTCGGGGAACCCGTCGTCCTTGTCTTCGTCCCGGCCGCCGGCGCCCTTCTGCTTGGCGTCATCGTCGGGGAGCCCGAGCCTGGCGTAGTAGCGCCGCAGCATGGTGCAATCCTCGAGAGCGTGCTTGACCGGGCTCTGGTGGTAAGGGTAGGGTTTTCTTGAGCATGTCGTCGAAGGGCCTAGGGCCTTTGAAGCCTTGGGGATTCTTGCGCTCTGTGGCCGCGACCAGATCAGCCTCTAGGACCTCTTGCTTCCCCAGGTGCCCCTTTTTCTTTCTCTTGGGGAGGTGGGAGGCTGAGGCCTTGGGGGCCTCGTCCCTCCGCTTACCCTTAGTGTTGGTGTCAGGGAAGATGGCTCCGACAGCCTCTTCACCCGAGGCGAAGCTGGTGGCGATGTCGAGGAGCACGGCAGCAGAGCACGGCACATTGCAACCTAACTCTCGGACCAAGTCCCGACAAGTGGTGCCCGAGAGGAAAGCTTAGACGATCTTCGAGTCACCGACGCTAGGCAGCTCGGTGCACTGTTTGGAGAAGCGCCGGATGAAGTCTCAGAGAGACTCGTCTGGCTTCTGGTGATAGCTCTTAAGATCCCAGGAGTTCCCAGGGCGCACGTATGTGCCCTGGAAGTTCCCGACGAAGATCCTAACTAAGTCGCGCCAGTCGTGGATTTGCGAGGGAGGAAGGTGCTCGAGCCAGGCTCACACCGAGTTCGACAGGAGCAAGGGGAGATTGCGGATGATGAGCAGGTCATCATCCGCGCCACCTAGCTGGTAGGCCAGGCGGTAATCGGCAAGCCAGAGTTCGGGGTTGGTCTCACCGCTGTACTTCACGAGATTTGCCGGTTGTCGAAACCGGGTGGGGAAAAGAGCGGCACGGATGGCCCTACTGAAGACCCGAGGGCCTGGCGGTTTAGGGGAAGGACTGCGGTCCTCCCCGCTGTTGTAGCGAACCCGCCTCGGTGTGGGTGGTAGCCTTGAGTGGGCCCCTCATTGTCGTGGCGTCATCGCCTGCTGACCACCTCATGGTCTCCCTACACCTCGCGCCGATTGCCGAGGCTGTCCAGAAGCATGGGGACCCTATGGGCTATTGGCGCTCGGTCGGGCTCGGGACGAGCCGGGGCTTCCCTGTCCTGCCGAGGCGGTGCCGTGGGCAGGTTCGAGGCACCCCTGTGTCACCGGGAGGCGGAACTCTCAGCCTGCTGAACCGTGCCGGTCTCTAGGAGATCCCGGAGCTCGCCGCGGACCCGCCCGCCCCCCGTGGTAGAAGGCTCGGGCATTGCGTGGACCAGCATTGCCGCAGCCGCGACGTTCTGGCTAGCGCGATTGAAGACTGGGGGTTGCTCACTCCCTTCATCATCGTGGATGCGGTGATGCACATCGTGGGCCCTCCGTCGGGCTCCCCCGTCTTCGCCGCGGCCTCGCTGTTCTTGTTCGAGAGAGTCTCAAAGCTGCTGTAGAAGGAGTTGGTCTTGTTCGACCTTGGCCTAGAGCTCACGGAGCTGCTCTAGGTCTGGGCGCTGAGGTCGTGCAAGAGTGACATTCTCATTTCATGTGGCTGGCAGGACATTGCGTGGGGGCATGGCGGCGCCTGCCCCTGGACAAAGCGGGGAATGGCTACCTGCCCCCTCATCCTCTTTGCCGGCCCTCGGCATCCTGAGCCCGACGTGAAAACACTCGCGAGTGGGGTCATAAGTGCCTTCATCGTCGGAGTCGGAGTAGCCGAGGCAGTAGTCGCTTATGGCCAAGAACTGGCGCAAAGCCCCAGGGTCGTGGAGTCCAAAGAAATCCACTCTGGGCCATGCCTCGTCTTCATCCGAGGAGTCAGCATGGGTGCTCAGGTCAAGAGCGAAGTGCTGATGTCGTTTCAAGGGATTCTCGTGAGCGGTAGTGTAAGCGTAGGCGTAAGAGGTGGCGGCATTTCTCAACCCAAAGGGGTATGGGGATGGTGCCATCGCCAGATTCTGCTCCACCGGGGTCAGTTCTTCAGGGAGTGGTGGAGCAGAGCTTGATGACTGGGCATCACCGCGGGTCACCGGCGATTTTCCTTTGTCCAAGCTCAGGCTAGACAGCTCCCCAGCCAGGGACCCTGTGCCAACAGCTAGTCATAGGATATCGGCGAGGAGTGGCGTGCTGCCCCGGGTTCGCGTAGTGTCGGGGTGGCCTTGCTCGCGTCATGCCTGGCGAGCGCGGCGAGAGCGGCCGCCCGGGCGCCGCCTACGCATGGGCTGTTGGTGCGTAACTTCATCGTCGGACGGTGAGGCTCGAGGTGTGAGGAGTACCATGTCGTACTCATGCCCTAGAGACATGAACTCTAGGCTCCCAAACCAAACTACGGTGCCGAGACGCAATGGTCGTACGGGGTCTGCCATCCAGAACCTGCTGGGATGATGAAACTGACACGCAGAGGCCTCTACCTGGCGTGCTAACTGTCGGTGTTTCGAACCGGGGGGTCCTCAACCGACTAGTGAATTTGTTCTACGTGCTCCCGATTCTGGATGGTGATGCAAAGAGACACAAGATTTATACTGGTTTAGGCAATCGGTGCCCTACGTCTAGTCTAAGAGATTGAACTCGTTTTCCTTGCACCGAAGTGCTCGTAGTAGGGGGTTACAAGCTAAGGGAGAGAGGGAACTAGTCCCAGGTCTCGGCAGAGTGTCGTGTGGGCCGTCTGAGACGTTGCTCTCAAGCGGTAGGAATGTGTGCGTATGTGTTACCAAGTGTTCTTTCTTCCTTGTTCCTCTCCCCTCTTAGTGGCCCAAGTCCTCTCCTTTTATAGTTGAAGGGAGGACAAGGGCAGTACATGCATTACTATGCGGCGTCGTATCAACAGGGGTGGCATGTTCGAGTCCTGTGGCCTGTTCCTGTGGCGGTGTGATCGTCGGAGAGGTCCGTCCTTGGAGCACTGAGGCGGCGTGGCTGTCCCATCTGATCCTGTGCGTCATGGGAACCCCGGGACGGCCTTGGAGTGGGTGGGACAGCGGACGTGCAGACCACTGTGGATGGACTGTGCGCGAGGCCGAGGCTTGATCGGCGCCGAGATCACACCATAGTGGGGGGTCTCGGCAGGCATGAACCCCAAGATAGGCGAGACCTTGGTGTACCGTACCGAGGCCCCGAGTGGGCGGCTGGTCTGATGCATCGGCTTGGAGGCGGTGATGATCCGGGCCAAGTTGTCCGCATGATGTTGTTTCGAGGCGGGGATCGCAGGGCACAGTGTAGTATGGGCGCTGATCGTGGGCACAGCGGCAGGGCACAGTGGCCGGTAATCCCCGCCGTACCCTGTCCCAGCCGGAGTGGGTGGCTGATCGTGGGCACAGCGTTAGGACACAGTGGCCGGTAACCCCCGCCGTGCCCTGTCCCGGCCGGTATGGCGCTGATGCGACCTCGGGTCCCGTCGGCCCTTTCGTGGCATCGAGCCATCGTCCGGCTGAGATTGCAGGAGTGGTTGGAGTATTAATGAGACATGACGCGCTGTCGGGAGGGTCGGCCGAGGCGGGGGGGCGACGGGCCGCGGACGAGCCGGCCTTGAGCGACACAGAGAATGAGGCCTCGCGTGAGACGGAGATCAAGCTCCTTGCCAAGGCCTCGCACGAGAGGCCTCGCGCGATATGGAGAATGCTCCTCCTGTCGAGGCCTTCCGTGGAGAGCCTCGAGCGAGGCGGAGATGGCGTTCCTTTCCGAGGCCTTCCCTGGGGAGCCTCGCACGAAGCGGAGTTTGCGTTAGGATGCCGAGACCTCATGCTTGAGGCCCGAGGCGAGGAGGAGGAGGAGGACCCAGTGGGCTCGGTCGTGGCGGGTGAGGGGCCCACGACTTACCTTCTAGCTTTTATTTTTTAGATGGGACTTTAGCGACCCATTTGATGTTTGCTTGGGGTACCCCATTCTAAGGTACCCGACAACATTGTAATTACACGAGGGACACTTGTTTATCTTCGTCCAAAGAGCAAACGGTAGGACAGAAAGAGCCAATATAAGCACATTCTTCCAACAGCCACTCTTACCGATAGATGTAGGAATTCCTTCACAGCATTCATCTGTGAGCAGCTAGGAGGGGAGAGGAGTTGCTGCTCCCAGAGATGCTTTGAAATCTCTAAGTGCCTCCTCATAATTTTTATACTTCAAATACCTTGCATTCTTTAATCCAAGACCCTGTTCACTATATTCATACCAGGTTCTATAGATTTCAGGTTGTTTCCCATGGAAAACCACATAGCAAGATGCTATTTTCTTTGAAATCAGAATTGTCATTAGCCTTGGTCCTTTGTGAATCATGAAACAAGGCATGAGTGAGACATTGAAGTTCTAGGGATCGATGAAAGAAACAACCCATGATCCTAAATGCCACACCGATGGCTTGGTTCATCTTGTTGAAATGAAACAATTGACATCATAGGCTAAAAAAGTGGCCTCAACTCTAGAATTTGGTGCTACAATTCATGGAAGTACTCATCACAGGTGGTTGCACATGTAGCAAACAAGTCTAGAAAAAGCAACAACTTTGAGACTGCAAATAAGTAGGAATAGAACATCAAGGCTGCTATGGAACCCATCTGGCCATCCATTCTCTGCCGTCATCCAACTGGTGTTGCAAGAGAATGGATGGTTCATATGGATTTGATGACAACGATGAAAATAAGCAAGAACAAGCCATGAAAAAACAATAATAATAGGAAACAGTTGTGCAGCCACCTCATTATTTTTTCCCACACTGTGCATCATAGGCCAGATCAGAAACCCACTTTAGGCACCAACTCATGGAAACACATGTATCAAATCCAAGAAATGATAGAAATATATGAAAGCATGAAGTGAAGATTCAAACAAGGCCATCCCTAAAATCATGAAAGCCATGAAATCCATGGGCACATCCATTCACTGCCATCAGCATGGTATGAGCATGTTGTTGCTAGGGAATGGATGTGTCCCACGGGTTCATTGACACCCATAAAAAGCACAATGTAATATAGTCCTCCCAATACAACAGGAACATAAAAGTGACAAATATAGTAGCAGTAGCAGTAACCAACAGAGGTTACTAATTAATACATCAAGTTTGTCTTCAAATAAATGTTCCAGTGCTCGAAATCAACATTCATAGCAACTACACAAACATCATATATCCAAACAATCATTCCACAGAGATAAATCGAAATCAAAATAGGGCAACAGGAAACCTTAGAATGAAAGCAAAGGGGATTTTGGGGGGGGGGGGGGATTTCACCTCGGGGGAGTCGACGGAGACAGAAAGAAGCGCAAGGACGGAGAAGAAGAAGAGCCGCCGTGGAAGCAAAAGCAGATCCGGTACGGGACGAAGCAGATCGACCCCAACTGAGACTAGCCGCACCACCGAAGGAAGAAGAAGACGAAGCAGGAAGACGACCGCGTCCACGAAGCCCGGCGGGAGGCGCAGCAGTGCCGCGGCCAAGCGGATCCTGACCGCTTGAACGGAAATGAAGACCGGAGAGGAAGAAGCCCGCCGCGCCGCATCACCACTACACCAACACCATCGGTCACTCAACGCGAATGTAGTGGGGAAGACAAGCTGGAGGGGGGAGAAGAAGGCAGCGAGTGAGGAGGGCGGCATATAAAAGGCAGCTGATTTCAGCGAGGATGAGCGCGGGAGAAAGTTTCATGGTTTCCGCACGAGCCCGCGCGAGCCGCCGCCGCCGCCCCGAAATCGTCAGTGTGAGGACGGAGGGAGCCTAGCTCTAAAGAAACGAACCCTCGGAGCATCCCCCAGATGCAGGATTGCGAGTGCGTTTTGCACGCACAGAGCCGGACCGTCAGCCGAGCCCAGCAAATCAAACAGGCCGGATTGCAGCTGAGGAGCGCCGGCCACCCAGGCCCTAGGCTCTCCCTCAGTGTCACTATCTAGTACTCTACTGGTATATCGGTATGTCGCTCTGAAACTAGAGGATTGTACTTGTACCTCAGTACATGGCACCATGCAACCAGCATGGGTAGATTCGATGGTCGATGCCCTGCGTGCCATCTTGGTGCAATGGACGGGACGGTTGGGGTCCATTGACATGCCTACACGCCCCTCGCCCTTCTGCGAGGTGCTAACTGCTAACACAGTGCCTGTGCGGTGATGGTACAGCACGGCTGCATCGCATCTGTCCTCGCGCCCGGCCGGCGCACATGGCCGTGCCGTTACGGGCGCCAACACCTCGTCACCGGACCATGCAGCCGGGGCCGCTTTCGGCTCTCTGCGGCACGGAACCGCAGAAGACAGCACACCACAGCGGAGCGTCCCAGCCTCCCTGGTCGATCGACGGCGACGGACGGCCGCCAAGATTTCTACAGCCGTTCCTTTCAGGGCGCAGGACAGATTTTGAGTTTTTTTTTTTCTTTTACAGGTCTCGTGCTGCACTGTTGCACCCTGTGTACAGTCTGTAACGGGACGAGGACAGGAGCTAGCGGACGAAGGAGTGGCGGGAAAGGAACAGTGCACGCCGCTCATTTTACAGATCATGAAGCGAATAGCTTTGCAAGTTGCCAGCAGACAGCGTCAGCTACTTGTCTATGGCAGGGGGTCTCGCTGTGTCTGTGCGGTATGGCCGTTGGCGGCGGTAGGGTATATCGGTCACCTGGCGACGTTTTTCTTTGAGCTTTTCTATACGCTGACCAGCTGATATGGTCCATACGACGGATACCGACGCGACAAGCTTTGCAGCGGTTTTAGCGTTCAGACGGAGCTTGCCCGTGCCTCTTCTTTTTTTATTCTTGCACGAGTGGTACACGATATGACGTTTGTTAAGATTTGTCTGTGAAGACTTGCTGTTGCAAGCTGTTAACGCTTCAGATACAGAGACGGGGCCAAATCAGATGCAAATTTGGCTCGTAGGCTGAGGATATGGCCCTGCTCTCTCAAATATGGCTCCTTGCGTGGCGTATGACCTCTGTTGGCACTGGTAGTTGGCCATAGAACAGCTCTCCAGCGTGCAATATGATGAAAGATATGCTACACGCTGACCGGTCCATCCACATCCTGTTCGTTTGTTCGTATAGGATCGTAGATTATAAGCTGAAATAATATTTTTTCTCTTACATTAAATCAGTCAGCAGTAAATAATCCATGATCGTTTACGACAAAACGAACAGGCCGCCAGTTTTCTAGATCATGACCATCCGGGGCGTCGGAGTAGCTAGCTTTGAAATGGTTGCTTGATTCTGACGGAGCTTGTTGATGACTCTTGTTTCTATTCTACTGCTCCCTTCGTTCGGGAAAGAATGAAATTCTAACGGTGTTTATGGTTTTGTATCCTAAGTTTAATCAATTATAGATAAAAAGTATTAATATTTATGATATCAAATAAATATATTTAGATTAATTATGAAATGTATTTTTATAATAAATTATTTTGTAGTCGTAAATGTGAATAATATTTACTAGAAATTTGATTAAATGTGAACTACTTTTGCTAATGTGCAGTACGTAGTTGCATTCTTTTCTAAACTCCTCAACATACTCCCTCAGTCCAGAAAAAAATGTAATTATGAGAAGCGTGCCAGTTAAACTAACTCAAGTTTGACCAAGTTTATAGAAAATAATATTATCATTTATATCTTCAAATAAATTAATTCTAAAAATATATTCTATAACTAATCTAATGATACTTATTTTATTTAATGAGTGCTAATACTTTTTTATATAATTTTAGTCTAAATTTAAATTGTTTGACTTCGCATGATGTAAGAATTGTATTTTTTTTTACGGAGGGAGTACCACGTACACTGAATATCTGCAATCCAGTTGTTGCAAGCTGTTCACCAAATCAGAGGCAAAATTTGGCGTCTGGCCTATCGGCTCAGCTAGGGAGCGTTTGGTCTTACCTCTAAATTTTAGTTGATGTCCCATCAGATATTTAGACATATGCATGGAGTATTAAATATAGACTAATTACGAAACTAAATATACATATTGAGATTAATTTATGAGACAAATTTTTAAAGCCTAATTAGGCCATAATTTGACAAGGCGGTGCTATAGTAAACATGTGTTAATGCCGAATTAATTAGGATTAATAAATTCGTATCGTGAATTGCTAACAGATTCTGTAATTTATTTTTTATTAGGATCCAAACACCCGATACGACATCTCATGTGATGTCCCATAAAACGTCTTAAACTTAGTCCTGAATCAAACACCCCTAACGTTCCTCAAATTTCAGTCCGGTTGGTCGAGATCTCGGCAAAAATGGCGACGAAAGCGAGCGATCGACCCGATCGAATCAACGTCGTCGTCACATCCTTCATCCCTGGCATGCATGCATGCGCCAGGAATCGGCACTGAACAACAGGAAAGCCCAACTGGATCGCGTCCGCGAGTCAGTCTCGAATTAATTCGTTATCCTGCTCCGTCAGACAGGTCATATTCTGATGCTGCTATAAACAAGATGATGGAGCGAAATTTTCTCTCCTAAACAGCGCCATTGCGTCAATCATCTGCCAAGGAACAGGGCACCGGCCACCGGGACACGGGCCAATGGCGCCTGTCTCAGCCAGCTAGCCAGGACAGTGACCTGACCTGAGGTTATGCAGCCTGTGGAGCGCAATGGGGTGGTGCCGATCAATTATGTCCAGCAGAAGATCCAGGATTGCACTGTCGTTGGGATTTTGAGCGAGCGCTTGCACATTTTGGGTTCGTGTGTTGCGTTTCTGATAGTGATAAGAACTGACAAGATAGATGATTGATAGATCTAGAGCAGCCATTAAAAGGAGTCGCTGTTCGTGACAGCTAGCCAAGCCAAATGGTTGGCTGATGTCGTGGAGTTCAGAAACTTCCATCGGTGGCATTCATATCCCGTCAATGTCAATCTGTGTAATGTATGTTTACAAAGTGCTAGCTCGAACTTTTGATAGTACATTAGAGTTCTTACGGTATGGCTAACCAATACACGGATTCAGTAGTAACGAAACAACTGAGAGCAAAAATAGAATCACGAAATGTTCGCAAAACATGTGACAAACTGAGTAGATAAAAAGGAGCAGAGGAATTTGGACTCGAACCTCAAGCAAAAAACACATGGTTGACGATCCAACATTCCCTATAACCTGACAAGACAAAGCAAGCATACCCTAGCATCCTGTACACAGCTACAATCCAGCATCATCGTCATCACCGCTAAAATCTGCTACTAGCATACCCTGAGACCTTGAATCCTCCCTTCTTAAGCCATACTCTTAACTGACGTTACGTTAGTAACCAACCAAGCATCCTCAGTCGCAAACCACATGTGTATTCACATAGCCAAACCAACCAGAACCAGCTGTTATTTACAGATGATCTGAACATTGCACCCCCTGGAGTAGCTGATCTGCTCTCAAGACTCCCCCAGAGAATGGAGCAGATTTCGACCACATAATTCTTGCTTTACCTAGCCAAGCTAGTAGCTGCAACTGCTCCAGCTCTGCAGCCAACCCCTTGTCGCTGCTCCCGCAGGTATCCAAGCAAAGTCTCAGCCTGCAAATTATGCAAGAAAACCTTAGTGACTCCACAACTTCTAGAATTTGGAAGCACTTTTCAGATTCGCTAAAACCGATTAGCACATGCGTTGTAACTTGTAAGCCAGACAAATGAGGGGACATTGTTCCAAGCTATTCCTCTTCTCTCTTTAAAGAAATTAGGAGTTTTCTTAATTTAACAGGGTATGTTGTTTCCTCGAAGGACCAAGCTAGTAGCAAAAGCACTGCAGTGTTGGCTTGCAGTGCAGAAAACAGCAAGCGAATCCTCCTGTAGTCCTTGGAACAGCCTGTTCGGGAGGCCGTAAACGATCGTGGATTATTTACTGCTGGCTGGTTTGGTGTGAGAGAAAAATACTGTTCTCGGTTAGAAATTTACGACCGTTTACGAGCCAGCGAACAGGCTAACAGATCCTCGAGTGTACTCGACAAATGTAAAAAATAAACAAGTGCGTGTCTCCACAATTTGAATGGAATCCAAAGGTCAACACCTGACTTGATATGCATGCAACCTATAGCACGCACGAAGGCCTTATACCAAACATGGATAACACCGAGCACTTCTTAGGAACAGGTAAAAATCTACCTAAACCACGAGTACATGTACAGCGAGCCCTTTCCTTTCTCTAGGTTTAAGTGTACTTTTCAGTACTCGGTGTCAATCAGACTTCAATCAAACTCAAACTGATACTAACTTCGCGGCATACTGTTTAGTACAATCAGTTCTAAACTGACTGGCAAAAGTGACTTCAGTCGCATCAGCAAACGCTCAAAACGACTTCAACATTGTTCTACTCAACAAAATTTAGCAAGGCGAATCATGTCCGATTAGGGGCTGTTTAGTTTCCAAATTTTTTTTACTCCGGTAGTAAAAGAGCATGTTTGGACACATGTACGGAGTCCTTAAGTGTAGGAAAAAAAAAAACTAATTGCACAGTTCTCGGCAAAATCACGAGATGAATCTTTTAAGCCTAATTATTATTAGATTCGTCTCGCAGTTTCCTGATAGATTCTGTAATTTATTTTTTTATTAGTATAAAAAACCCTTCCGATATACTTCTGACACATCCGATGTGACACCAAAAAATTTTAACTCCCCAACTAAACAGTAGGGCATAGCTAGACGTGAAGAACTAGTAGCACTGAAATTTGTCGAAGAGAAAGGTGGGGTTTGTGCTGCGTACCTTGTGCTTGGCACGGGCAGAACCGGACTGCGATAGCGCGACAAGTGGCGGGATGGCGCCCTCGCGTACAAGAAGCGCACGGTTATGCGGGGAATCGGAGCACATCTGCAGCAGCGCCACCACGGCGAACTCCTTTTCCTTGGCAGGGCCGTCCTCGATGGCCTCAACCAGCGCAGGGATCCCGCCAGCCTCCACCACGGCTTCGCGTCCCTCGGCGATGCCCGCGAGGCTCCCCAGAACCACCATTGCCTTCTCGCATGTCCCGCTGCCGCGCTCGCCGATGAGGTGCACGAGCGGCACGACGGCGCCGGCGCTGACGGCGCGCTCCTTGTTCCTACGCGCGGAGCAGAGGCGGTAGAGCGTGGTGAGCGCGTCCTTCTTGCCGCGCGTGGAGCCCGCGGAGAGCAGCGCGACGAGCGGCGGGATGGCGCCGCAGGCCCCGATGGTGGCGCGGTTCTCCTCGATGCCCGAGAGGCTGAGCAGCGCGCACGCGGCGTTCTGCTTGGCCGGCGCCGTGCCGGTGCGCAGCGCGTAGACGAGCGGCTTGATGGCGCCCGCCGCCGTGATGGCGGAGCGGTTCCGCTCCTCGAGCGAGAGGTTGAGCAGCGCGGTGACCGCGCTCTCCTGCGCCACGGGGTCGGTGCTCCGCAGCAGCGGCACGAGCGCCGGGATGGCGCCCGACACGCCGATCAGCTCGCGGATGTCGGACCGGTGCTTCGCCAGCAGGCGTATCCTGGCCGCGGCGGCGCGCCGGGCGTCCGGCCCGGCGTCAGGCCCCAGCGCCTGCACGCACGCCAGCACGAACGGCTCCACGCGGTCAAGCGGCGCCGCATCCGCCGACAGATCCATGGACTCGAGATCGTTCAGATCCACGGCGGCGCCCGCCGCCGCGTCCGGCGCGTCGGATCTGGGCGCCGCCGCGCCCGCAGCCGCAGCGAGGCGCTCGAGCTCCCCGGAGATGTCGGAGTTGAAGCTGGAGTAGTCGGAGAAGTCCCGCGACAGCTCTAGCAGCTCCGTGGCGGCGGCGTTGATGGCGGAGGACGACTTGGCGACGGCCGCCGGGTGCGCGGGCCCCGCGGTGGCGGCGAGCTCGCGGAGGTGGAAGTCGATGACGGAGTCGGTGAGGTTCTCAATGTCCGAGTCGCCCGCGTCGGCCTCGCCGTCGCACGGGGCCGGGGACCCCGGGGAGGAGTCCGGCTGCAGCAGCGCGGAGCGAATGGTGCGCATGGAGTGGCCCTGGCGGCGCTGCGGCCGCGCGGCCGCGCAGGGGCTCTGCCCCGGCGAAGGCGAGGGGATCTGGGAGCCAGCGAGCGAGACCATGGCGGGCGGGCGGGAGGGTGGCGGGTAGGGGAGGGAGGGGAAGGTGGGGAGTTGGTTGGACGCTGTACTGGTGTGCGTATACGTATACGCTCGCCGCCGATGCGTCTGCCGTGCACAGCACAGTCCGCAACGCAGGAGCAGCAGCGGAGCAACCCCGGCGGGCGCGAGTGCGGTGTGGATCTTTGTAGCCGCTTTTGAGAGGGTATACCATAGTGGCATAGTGCCATGCCGGCTGCTGGCCGACCCCTAGTTATGAGCCTATCCCGATGACACGTGGGACCGGTAAACTGTGTGCGGAGCTGTCAGTGGGTTGGGCTTGGATTGGACTGCCAGTGCCGCAGTGAACGCCTTGGCTGGTGTGGCCCCTGGCTTTGTGTGCGTGCTGAGGTGAGGAGTGAGGACGGGAAGCGAGCAACGGAACGGAGCAAGCAAGGAATCGCTCTTTCCGTTTTGTTCCTTGTTCCGTTTCCGCCCCGCGCCAGGCTAACAACAATCCGACGATGCTGCCAGCCTGCCACGGGGCGGTAGCGTTCGTCTGTCGTGAGTCGTGGCTCCGGAGCCCGGAGTTTGGTGGAGAAAAGAGACGAAACCGACGGTTGGATTGGATGTCCGTGCGCACGGCCCACGGCAGCCGCGCTCCACAGGGGGCGGCGTGCCGGGGCATTTGGCAGATTTTTGCAGGCACGGCGTGGGTGGCGCGCCGGGTGTGGAGCGGTGGACGCTTTGCACGCCTCGTGTCCGCGCGTGCTCTCAACAGGGATTCACGCGGCGTCGGCGTTGGCGTTGGCGTCCGTCGCGCGTCCATCCAAACAAAGGCCGGGGCGGCAACAAAGGCCGGTCAGGACTCAGGTGCGCCGTGCGCGTGTGCCGGTGCGCGCGTGGGGGGAATGATGAAAGCCCGGGAGAAATGGCGCAAAGTAAAGGGAGGAACAGAAGATGAGATGATTGGCTGTCTCGAGTTCTCAACAGAAAGGAGGGGGGCGATGGCCACGGCTGGTGGGTCTTTCTGACAGGTATACGGTGACCACACAAACCACACATGTTTTTACATTGCAAAGGAATCGAAAGATGATGATGGCAGTCAGAGTGCGGGATTTTAAGCTACGCGATTGGCATTAATCCACTGGCTATACGACATTGATGGCTCCGTTACTGGCTTATGAAAACCGGCGTGCCGGCTTGTGCGGCCTCCATCGGTAACGCCTGTCACCCACCCACTGTTGGATTGCCGTGTTAAAATCGGCTTTCATTGTATTGTCTGGTACTGCAAATCAGCTCGACATGGATGGAGT
The DNA here is from genome assembly GCF_019320115.1 of Miscanthus floridulus. Classification (NCBI taxonomy): domain Eukaryota; kingdom Viridiplantae; phylum Streptophyta; class Magnoliopsida; order Poales; family Poaceae; genus Miscanthus; species Miscanthus floridulus. The sequence continues at coordinate 111,234,796 of NC_089583.1, read as the reverse complement.
AGCAGTGACTAGTGAGCAAAAGGGCCACATTTTGTTTCGGTCCCTCACATGTCCCGTCATTTGTTGCGTGGACGATCCAAAATCAACCTTCTCTTTAAGCGAAGTCTATTCTCTTGATCGTTATTATGCAGAGATTTTCGTAGAGGAGGTACTTACCGGACAATCTACATGGCAAGGCTATTCAAGTGTTCATTGCTCAGCTTGTATATATAGGCCCATAATGGATCCCCGTTGGACTAGTCGGACCTAAAGTTAGCGCCCAGATTGCTTTGCCTCCAGTGAACCAACTAAGCCCAACCCAACCCAGTCCTCCAATACTCCAAGCCCACGTACTCAATCTTCCATTTTTTCAGATGTACCCAAGTTAATCATGTTTGACCGCTAGGATTTTGTTCATGTGTTTACGTTACACCGTTTGCCACAAGAAGACGATCAATATGTGTACTCGTACCACAAAAGCTATGGCACACAAAAAAAAATCAAATGACTGGGTTTTCCAAGCGTCGGACGAGGAATGCATAACGCAAGTACGCCATCGTTGCAAAGCCTTTGAGCGAACACACGATGATGTCGATTTTACTAGCATTTACGAAGATGCGGGAGCAGAAATGGCGTGGGAGCGGTGCTTTGTTTTCCTCTCATAATAAATCAGCACAAGCATCAATATAAGCCAAATTTCATCGAAAGGGCATTAACTACTATTATATTGCAAGGGCTATACAAGGAAACTTTTGGAATATAAATGCTTGCTTAATCAAGAGTTTTTTTCCCCCCGGAAACAGTACGTTCCGTTTCTTTTTCCGGAAACAGCCATCCTTACCCTTTTATCAAGGCGCCCGCGCTATCTATGATTCAAACTTCTTGATTTTTGGCCTAACTGCCAAGAACATGTACTACCTCCGTTTCACAATATTTGTCCGGTTCATATGCCTAGATGGAACAAAAGCTATGCGAACTTACCAAAATGAGTGATTCTTTGTTGTACTGCATAAACTAATCTATCTAAAAAATGGACAAATTTGACTATTACGATGAGATTCATATGTAAAAGTACTATAATGTCAATTTTGTTATGATAGCAATAAAAGGGAGAATACAGAAGACATTGGCCCTGTTCGCTCTGCTGAAAACCCATGGCTGAAAATATTGTTCGCAGATTCGTTGTGAGAGAAAAATATTGTTCGTTCGTTGAAATAGTACGGCTACTCCATTGCTTAATTAGACACTATCATCAGCATGATTAATGAAGATTGGTTAATAAAATGTCAGATAACAATATAATACCTATCAAATTTGCGCTAATAGTTAATGCGAAACTATCTTTCAGTCCCCTAAAATCCCTTACATTTGGTTGATACAGCTTTTTAATACTTGAATGCACCGTATTATAGGACAGACGGACTAGCGTAGCCTTGAAGACGTGTGGGTGTACGATAGGATGGAGGGAGTACAAGAGATACTAGCGGTCAAAAGTGTGGGCCCTGGAGACCACGCTAGACCAAACAGCGTATTACATTTTGAAATGGAAGGAGTATAAATTCGGCAAGTGTCCATGCTAAAATTAGCCTTCCCACTTTGGATGTGAAAGCGACTTGAGAGAAAATGAGAAAGAACTTGGGTAAGTAATTCTGTATAAGCTTTTATGAAAGCCATTTCAAGAAGCTAAGCAAAGATATGTAGAGGCAAATCAAAGAGTTGGTACTTCTGGAGCAGCTATATATAGTAGATCGTTGACCTGGAACTACTTCACAAAAGAACATGGAAACAAATGCTGTGCAAATATGCATAATCAGCAAAAGATCGATAACAACACAAAAGGGAGAGACAGCACATGTATATACTTTTGGTGGCTTTATTACTGGGTCTCAATATGGCTTTGTACCCCCAATAGTTTGAACAAGTAAGCCAAGCAACTCTCTAGTATACAAATGGAATGGTTAAAGAGAATAAAAACAAGCAAGCAATTGTAGCCATAAATGGGCAAAGATAATACAGCATTCCTTTGGTATACAAGTTTATCCTTCCGTATGACAGAATTCCAGCTTATGTTGGAACACTTCTAAGTATGTGCGGCAATCAACACTGCACATCTCATTCAAAAAACAAAGGCCTAATAGATGTAGAAGGGCGTACCCAGTGCAGAGAGCTCCCGCTCTGTGCGGGGTCTGAGGAAGGGTGTTAGTGGCAAGCCTTACTCCTCGCCTGTGCAATGCGAGGAGACCGCGACTCGAACCCGGGACCTTCCGGTCACAGGCGGTAAGACTCTACCGCTTGCACCAGGCCTAATAGATGTAGAAATTAAACTAAAATCTGAAAGCTTCACAAAATGTTTGTATCCGCTCCTCTAGCATTTTTGGTGTTGTAAACCACACCTCTGGTTACCTAGAAACAAGCAATTAACCTGTATATTAATCTGACATCACCAATTCACAGTCATGCACCTGAAAGCCTGATATAGTAGTGGGTGTTTCACCTATCCCAAGTCATATATGAATATAAAATACTCTCCCTAGGAAGTGATACCTGCAAAAGGGTACAACAAATTGTAGTCAAGTTTAAAGTTCTATAGCTGTCCTAAAAAAAGTTTTAAGACTATAGTCTATTTCAGGCATAGATTGGTTGATGAAAAATAGCATTGCCAACAAACTTATCCAGTGCAACAATTCCAATTTAATTAGAAACAACACTCATCCACTTTTCGATTTAATACAAGTGTCTTACATCACTGACTAACCAGCAAAGGTTAATGTTAAGGATGGAGCATAGCTTATATGCAAGGAACTCCTGCTAAAATCATACTGCGATTACATTGATTCACATGATCTATACATGGAGCCCGCGAAGTGTGCATGGCTGTACAAATCAAAACCCTGATTATGAAGATCTTACTAGGTCCAAAAAGAACATGTAGGATGGCCCCCTGTATGTATTCCAATTTTGGGCCAGCTGAGCAGGCACAAACTAAACTAAATGCACCACTGTTATTGTATGCAACTGTAATAGAATTATCTTTGTGTTTGCAAGATGATTAGAATTCGGACCTTAATCAAATTAAATTATTGTTTATAAATAGGATTAATTTATTGCCAGAATATTGAACACATGCGGCTGCAAAAAAAAATGTTAGTTTGTTACAAATTTCATCAATTAACTATGTGAAATGGATATTCTTTCAGTAATTCAGTATACGGTTTTAACATAAATTATCCAAAATAATGGTGTAGCTTCACAACTTTTAACTGCAAAGATAAAATGGTACAAAATTTCAGAAGGGGAAAATATCCAGCATTAGTTTACTGAACCTTAACTATGATTAACATTAACACAACCACGTAAGGGTACTATGTTACCCTTTATTTTTAGTTTTGAAAGGAAAGAACTTATAGATATTTAAAACATTTGGCACTGACTGAGGCATGCTCAAGTAAACCTAGCCTGTTTCCCTTGTTTCGCAAAGCATGTGATTGATGTGAAAAATAACAAAGAGAAAATGCTGTCAAGAAAATGTAGAAGAACAAGAAGCATAAGTGTTGGCATGGTCTTATTGCCTAATCGTGATTGTTAATAGCCATAGGTGGAAGACAGTTGTCAATATACATATTCAACTTGGATAGTGAATTAGTAGGAAGTGATGCGATCATTATAAGTCAGAATATAACTCAGCTATTGATTGATCCAAAATTTGACTGTTCTCTGGTTGGTTCCTGTTGTTGATTTAATAATGATTGTGTCTTATAAGTGCAAGATAACAACTAACACGATGCTGCTGCGGCTTCTCTTGATATTTGACTACATCTAATTAAATGCATCTCAAATAATCCAGGATTAAAAGGTAAAACAATTAAATTGAATGCATCCAAACCGCATTTCACCAAAAGCATTGGAATGATCGTGTTGAGATTGGCAGAAAAGAGCTTGTACGCAGTCAAATATCATTGATTAAAAACAAACCGAATTGAACCCTCCATCTATTTTAGGGGAAATGTCAAATTTTGGTATTGGTCATCATTCACAGCTCTACAAGTTTCTGCAAGTTGATACTCTAGTGCATTGAACTGCACAATTCAATGCTAAATACAAGTGCTAATGTAACATGTGAGTCCCACAGTGTTATTACATAATCACAATATGGTACCTACTAGTGTCAATAATCTATATTTAAGTTCTTAACTGATCAAGCAGGAGAGAACTCAAAAGGAATTTGTATTTTATATATCAACACACTAGAAGGCTTAACTGATAAGGTATCACATGCCTGAACCATGAATAAGGCTTTAGATAATTAGATTCCCTAATAATATTTTTTTTAACCTAATCCCCCAACAATATTACTCTTGTTGAAGATGTATTTATTTGTTATAAGTTCTACTTTCCCCTTGGCTCATGTGGGTTTCATCTCTAGGCTACCCAGTTTGTTTGGGACTAAAAAGGCTTTGTTGTTGTTGTTGTTGACTTGTGATCTTGTTGTTGCAGTAGTAAAAAAGGGTAAGACCTCCCTTAAGGCATTGACGGAAAGGGAAAGGTAGAAGATTCTCTTCCGCTGGGTCGAGAAAAGACAACGAACCCTGGGTATTTAGGACGTGCCACTAACGGCGAGGACGTGCCTGCGGAAGCGTATCACGCTGCAACCGTTAGTGGATCACGTATTTCACTGAAAATAGCACAAGGAGTGGCCTTTTTTTGTGAGAACGGGGAGTTGAACTCCCGACCTGTAGGTTGCACTTCTGCTTCCCTAACACTGCGCTAGGCGCACGTTCTCTATTGTTGCAGTAGTAGTAGTTGTATATCAAAATAACTGCATGCTTCTGACTACAACGAACTAACATATTTGATGTATGGACAGCTGGGTAACTTAACCCCACTATACTTCATGAAAAAATAAGATACATCAGCATAACAAACTGTATCAGCAATCTGTTATCGGATGCAAGTCCCAACGTGAACGAGCCAGAGGCTTGGTTGGTTGGGCACGCTCGGTGGAGCGCCCACCGCCCGCGTTCGAGTGCTGCTCAGCGCGGATTTTCGCACGGGGGATTTTCCTCAGTTTTCTTTGCAGCCTCAAGCGCGGATGCTCTAGAATGGTCAAGGTGTCGTGTCCGGCACAAGTCTGATGATCTTCAAGTACCTCTCAGCCACGTGTATCTTTAGGTATAGGTGTAGATCTAGCTTGCGCACAGTGTGTGCGCATTTGCGTGCGTGTGGTGTGTGGTATGAGTTTGTGCTTAAGTTCAGATACTACTACAGCTTGTACTTGAAGTATTGAGGCATCAAAAAAAAAAGATGCCAAATTTACATGATCAATCTTGTATTTGGTAATAAATGTAGAATCAAGAGTGTTAGTCAAGTACATCACTTGGAAGAATGGGTGATAAAACACAAGATTTGGTTAACACAAACTAATAGAGTTCACTACATAAGTCCTGTGCATTGTAGTTGTCCTACAAGAAAGGTCTGTTGCTAATGGCTAATGCTGCTACTCCATCCTGTTTATCGAAAATAGATTAAACTTTCTTTTCCAGAACCAATAGCTACATTCCAAAAGTGAGAAAATGAGGACTGCACTTCGTATATGTTTTTCAGCCCTTCAAGCACCTAACTTATTTATGCAGCACATTTCCTTTTTAAAAGAGGAAACCATGTGTAGATCATAGCACAATATTGAAATAGCAACTGACCTCTGCTTGTCTGATTATTATTAACAGTATAGTTGCCCATATAGCTTGCTGATATTTCTGATTCGATATCCGGATCAACATTTCCAAGATCATGACCAAAAGGAGGCATATCAACCTCAGATGAGTTAAACCTCCAGGTTGAGTCACCATAAATAGAGCTGCTGCCATATGCACCTGGATTGTTCGATTCATATGCATTGGCTGATGCAGAAAATGGCTCGCCAATTGTACCAGTTGAATTGCTCCTCACATAGTTTCCAGAAGGCAAACCAAAGTTGTTATCTCCGGTTCCACGGCCAAGGTTTCCTGATCCAAGGCTTGAAATGTTGCCCATCCCATGAGCAGAAGTAAGGCTTCCCCAACTAATTTCATCACCAGCAATACCCCCACCACTTCCAGGTGGAGCAAAAGAATTTGTGTTTGTAGGGTTGCCTGTGTAGTTCAGATTTCCATTACCCCAGACATTTCTAGACATTGAACTCAGTATTGATCCTGAATCATCATTAAGGCCAACATACCCAATTGGACTACCTAATCTGTTTGAACTACCATTGAAGTAAGAACCTATTTGCCGCCCATTGGAGCTATTGACAAAACCAGAACTTGCACCAAAATATCCACTCATTCCACCTTCAACGTTCATGCCCATTCCATAACCTGGACCAAACGAAGAGAACCCATTCCGTGCACCTGTAAGAAGACCATACCTTCCATCCACCCTCATGCCATAACCACCAAGGGGGTTCGGGTTGTAACCCTGGTTGAAGCCATTTAGGAAGTTATGAACCCTGCTCATAGCATAGTTCTGCCCTCCCGCAGGTGAACGTGCAATAGGTCCAGGAGACTGCTCCTTTGGTACAGCCCTCTTGACCTCAACCATTTTACCATTCAGCTCATGGAAGTTCTTGTGCAGTGCCTTATCCACTGCATCTTCTGAGTCATATGTGATGAAACCAAAGCCCCTAGGCCTCTGCGTGTTGTGGTCATACATCACTACCACATCGGTTATCACACCGAATTGCTCAAAGTACCTTCTAAATTCGACCTCGGTAACATTTGAAGCCAGACCTCCAACAAAGATCTTTCTAGTACGTCCTGGTCCAGGTGACCCTATGCTGCTGCCATTGTTCTTGCTCGCAATACTCTGGTCGTCCCTGGGAACGGCCTTCTTTGCCTCCACCTAAATCACGAACAGACAATTCAGCTCGTACAGTGAGAAACAGCTCCACAGCAGAATTCCCAGCAAAATGCACGTCAATGCAACAGCAGAGGAGGAGGCGACAGCATAAGACAAGTACCATGCGCCCGTCGATCATGTGCTTGTCCATGGTGACGCGCTCGGCGATCCCGGAGTCGGCGAAGACGACGAACCCGAACCCACGGGCGCGGCCTGTGTTGCGGTCCCGCATGATAACGGCCTCGGTGACCTCCCCGAAGCGACCGAAGTACACGCGGAGGCGGTCCTCGTCCGTCTCCCAGGAGATGCCGCCGACGAAGAGCTTCCCGGAGTCGGCCTCCATCGTGTCCGTCCTCCCCTCCCCTCCTCCTCCCCCTGCAATCCACAAAAGCAGGCCAAGTTTCATACCAGCCAGCCACTGCCAAATGCGGACAAAACCCCGACTTATCCACAGCGTTCACCACAGAAACGCACGCGGGACATCAGATAGATCCGAGCCGAAAGCAACGCCGCGATCGGGGCCACGAGCGCGCGCGCGCCCACACGGGGCAAAACGCCACCGCCCCCTCACAAGGCCACGGAATTGCGTGGCCGCCGCGAGATCCGTACCAGATCCGGCCGCCCCCGGCGCGATCCGGCACCGATCGGCGCTGCGAGGAGCCCGCTGCACGCGACAGTCGGATCGGAAGGACGCTTACCGGTCGGTCGGTCGGCGGCGGCGGTGGCGACGGGCGGCGAGGAGGGATCGGGGGGCGCCCGCGTCCGCGTCGCCTCTCCTCTCGCTGTCCCGCTAAGATCTCGATGCGGGCATGGGAGGGAGGTGGTGGGGGGAGGAAGTTGCTTGGGTTCGGACGGGCACGCCTCGTCTCCTCCTCTCCTTTTTATCGAGCTTTTGCTTCCCCCTCCGCTCGGTGGCTGGCGAGCGATGCCTTGCCTGCCGCGATGCGGTGGTTGTTGTTTGTTTTTACCTTTGCAGGGAAGGAGGATGCCTTTTTTAATCGCTCCCGGTGCCCTGCGATTGCGGTGCTCGGATGGATTGGGAAAGCGGAGGGTGAGGGACGCGCAAATGTATAAATAATAATGGAGAGGCAGGTCGGCGCCGCGCTGGAGGCGACGCAAGCGGGAGGTGATGGATGATATGGGCTGCTGGCTGCGTGTGTGGTGCGCGGGGAAGGAGACGACGCAGGGGGTAGCAGCTGCTGGGCTGTGGCTACTACGTGCGCGCGTGCGTGCGCGGAAGGGAAGGCCGGAATGCGGAGGAGCGAGCGAGTGAGGTGGAGCCGACGAGGCAGGCAGGCAACCGAAGCGGGCGGGATGGGTTGGGCTCTCGTGTCGCCGCGGCGCGCTGTGGGGTGGCGTGCGGCCCGTCCAATCCTCGCGCGGCGGAAGCGGTGCAGGCGTGCGGCGCCCACCCGGCAGTGAGTCGCTGCGCTGCGGTCAGTGGAAGACGTGGAGGCACGTAAAGATTTTTTTTCCTTTTTTCTGCTTTATTTACTATTATTATAGTGGGGGCTTTTCCCGACAATTATCTTGTTCGTTATACTCGTCCAAAAATAATAAATTACTGTGCAATTAAGTCCGTGACGTATAGGAAACTTCAGAATTTTAATCTGCAGACTTTCGCACATCACGTCAATATGTAAAGTACAACTTATGGGGAAAACCAAAGAAACGGCATAGATAAGCGTATTGTATTAGAGCATCTTCAATACTCTCTCCCATCCCAGAAATAATGCAAATTCTAACAGTGTCATGTTATATTATCTTAAATTTGACCAATTATAAATATAAAATATTAATATTTATTATACTAAATAAATATTATTAAATTAATTATAAAATATATTTTTATAATGAATTAATTTGAAGCTATAAATATGAATATTATTCACTATAAATTTGGTCAAAAGTGAATCACTTTACGTGGCCCGCAAGTCATAGTTGTACTTTTTTTTTGGGATGGAGGTAGTAGATTACTTATCTTACATCTCCAAGAATATATATAGGTGATCTTTTATTATTAAATAATGTAGCTCTTTTTGTCCTCCATCAGATTACTTTGATGTATAATAAATACCATTAGAATGAGCATTGAATATACTTTCATAATAAACTTATTTGGAGATACAAATGCTGATATTATTTGGTATAATCCTACTCAAACTTAAAAAGGTTTAACTCTTCGAAAAAACATTATGTGCATTTATATTGGGACGGTGGGGGGATATACTACTTCACCTCCAACCACAACGCTCAGCGGCTCCGTCTCCTTCCTTTTCTTCTGGACAAGAGATGGTGTCAGCCTGACCATCATCTCAGCAGACGGAGCGGACGCCTGTCGCTGGCACCTTTGTCGGCGATGGCAATGCCACCAGAGATGGAAATGTAGCAGGTGACGGCAATGTGGTGCTCATCGGAGTATCCCTGGATATCTCTTGAATGGTGAGGGCAGTCTAGCGATGGCCAGCTGGTCGTAGAGGGAGCTCTCCGTGGTGCGCTACTCGACGTTGTTCGTATCGGTCGCGGTAGGGTTCTCCCATGTGCCCATGGCAACGGTGAGGGCATATGCGGCCACGTCGTCTATGGCGACTGGTAATGTATTTGTTACTAGTGAGAGTAGGACTGTTGTGGTGGATGCGAGGAACTTGGAGAGGTTGGCGGCCGGCGGCCTGATCGTGCACGGTGGCATGGAGGCGCCACATGGTGACCGACACGGCTGCTATGCTGGCGTGGGACTGTAAATCCTATTTCGCTGGACCCTTTGGACTCTAAATCTAAATGGAGTGAGTGGCTCGATTCCACTCTCAGAACGAGACTGAATGAAAGAAAATGCAAGTGAAACGAGACGAGAATCTTCGATTAGGAAGTGCACTTAACCCACCCACCTAAACTGAATTAGGAAAAGTGTTTAGTATGTGTCAATCAGAAACGAACTAAAGTTCCTCAATGCATTTACGAGGGAAATTCGTTTTAGGTTGGTGATTAGGTAGACTCGATTGTTGATGGTGTTGTAATGAATTTAGTGGATGGCAAGGTCATTGGGCGTCGTGTTGATGTCCTCATAATACGATTGTTGTCGTCGATGCGAAGCAGCTGTAGAATGACGAGAAAGTGAGTTCGACGAGCTTCATCTTTTCCCATTTCATTTTCCGTATCAATTCCTTTATGTCTTCTATTCCTTTTTAGCTCCTATCGAATATCCGTCCGGTTGTGAGTTACTTGTTGCTCTTCGCTGGGTTGTCTTGAGTGCATGTATTGAGCTTTCTCCATCATCTGGATTCAAAACAGTAAGTATTGTGCTTCTGGTTTCGTTTTTGTGTAATGGTCCAATCTTCCTCTTGTCTTAAACAAAGAACAATAGTGGTTCCTCTCGAGACCAGAGCTCTTGTGCATTGTCGTTTATTTTTCTTTTCGTATGTGTGTCTATTGCTGCTAAGATCTACGGTTGCATCTTCAATCGGAGTTCTCTTGATGTTGATTATGACGATCTTTTGGGATACAACTACACGTATCTTAAGGTTATATTTCTTTCTTCCTTTTAACTCTAATTACATTTATTTAGTTTCTAAGCACTAATGATTTTGCCACACATGCTAATTTCTCAACAATTTGATGACATGCTGTCGTAATAATCGTGTTCTACTGCCACACCAAGAACAGCTCGAGGAGGAGGTGTCTGAGTGGGCAAAGGGTAACCAGCAAGATGGCGACGCGGCCCACAAAACAAAAAAACCCTAGACAACACCTCTAGGTACATTGATCTCACGTGTGTAAGCGCCCACGCCGCTACGTGGCCCATCGACTAGTCTTGTCTAGCAGTAGTGTAGAGTAAGTATAACCGTAGGTGGATAGGATTTTTTTTAAACTAACATGTCACATTTGTTCTAATGATTTGTACTAGTGATTGGTATTAGTAATGTGTTGTAATTCAGGCTTCACTACAGGGTCAAAGGCTTGGTAGCTTCTGGATTGGTTTCACCAACCGATGCAAACAAATTTCTTGTCCCTATTGGGTACTGTAGTATTGCTTTCCACTAATTGAATGCATGCAGTGTGGATATTGTCTGGCCTGCGATGAAGCTATTAAGAAAAAGGAGTCTTCAATAAAGCAAACAGATGAACCCAAGGCCAAATTTGTTGAAAGGAATGTCTGGCGTGCAAGACTCAGTTGTCGGACATCAACATGAGAGAGGAGTGGAGAGTGAGAAGGAGAGGGTGACAAATGAATCAAGGGTAGAACCCCCTTCCCCCTCTCCCCTTTTTATAGGGGAGGTGGGATGGGAGGTTTTCATTATTTTTTCTAGCAAGGCTTGTATGTACAAAAGCACCTATGGGGCCTACAGATGGACCCTAAATTTTATCTTACAAGCCTCTATGCTATGTAATTGGGTCATGAACACACTAGTGGGGTCCCCAACATATAATGCACCCCAACAACTTTAGTGTGGGTAATAAAGAGGAGGTGGGTTTCCTACATTTGAGGGAGAAGGGGTGGATTTTGAGTAGTTACTTAAAGCTTATAAAACTTTTGGATATTGAGAATAGGATGAGTAATTTGTTGGAGCAATAATAATTCCTTATATCATACTTTTGGTATTGGGGATGAGATAGATAATTTGTTGGAGATGCTTTTAGCTATCGTCGCAAACCATAGTGAAGCTACATATTGAGGAGTCTATGGGGTTGAGTTAAATGCATCAGCGCCACTCAAACTTGTTAGGACGTGTCACTTAAATCCACAAACTTTAAAAATGTATTTTTGGATCCCTAAACTTGTTAAGTGGTGTACCATAGGTTCATACCAGCCAAATGCATGTTTCTTGCTGATGCAACATCAACATGGCATGCTTTTTTATATTTAACCCTTCTTTTTCCCTCTTCTTACATGAATGGATCCTTGTTTCAGTCTTCTCTCACATAGACCCTAGTTCGTCCAATGCCACGGCTGCCCATGGGTTGCAGTCATCATGAGAGAAGAGAGAAGCAAGGAGAAGAAACGATCTATTCGTGATAGATGAGGAAAGATGCGCGCTTAAACGTAGAAAAATATATCATGCTGGTAGCCACATCAGCACGAAATGTCCACGTGGCTAGCTTGGACGTGTAGTGCACCACTTAACAAGTTTAGGGACTAGAAATGTTTTTAAAGTTCATGGACCTAAGTGACACACTCTTGCAAGTTTGAAGGGCCGCTAGTGCATTAACTCATTTTGTTTGCCAAACTGCTACAACAAGCACCAAAAGTTACCATTCCTTCTATTTCTTTATGAAAAATGAAGGATCATATAATCATGACTCAATTAAGTTTTAGTGAAAACATGTGTATAGTATTTCATAATAAAGGTCAAAACCAAAAAAAATTCCTTAAATATGGTTGGAAGAGTCCTTCCGGCTCGACTATAAGGACATGACCAGATGAACTCGGAGGACACTTACCATGCCTCCATTGGACATGTATATAAGTACTTTGTCATGAATTGTCGATGTAACCAAATTTGATGGACAATAATTGCTAGTGTTTAAAAAGTAAGCTAAGAGTCACACGTTGTGTTCAAATGGCTTAGAACTTAGAGACTCAGGGGATTATACTCATTTGGATAGCGAGCCCTATGTTCAGTGGTGATCAGATCATGTTCCTAAGCATCAGTGCTTTATGTTTGTAGTAGAGATTACAAATGGGAAACAAAGTAGAGAATTTGGTGTGTCAAGAGAAGACGGTCCCTACCATACCTTTAATAGCTTGGAGGCAGGGGGACAAACTCATAGGTCCCCTCATGGAAAGTCATAGAGCCAAAGATGACGCTCCACACCTCCATCACATGGAGTCCTGTAGCCATGTCCTTTGAGATCCTGATGATGCCGGGACGGAGGTGTCGTGGTAGCCCCTCACGTCAGGTTGGTAGAACAAAGGTGCGATAGTATCACTACAACGATGTGCATAGGCCACCGTGGCTGCACACTATGTACGATATAGCTACAAACCTATAGTGCAGGTCACGACGAGTCATATGCACGTATCATCTCGTACGATGGTTGGCCAATGGGCCCAAGCCTTGGGAAGCTATGCCAAAGCTTTTATCCACCTTGACTAATAGGTTGGAGCCGCCTTTGGGGCGGCAAGAGTCAAGTTGTGGAGGTTGAATGCATTGATTGAACACTCCTATATAGGCAAGAGAGTCCTCCCAAAGGTTGGATGTGGGCCCCCTAACCTTAGGAAAACCAAGTCAATGGGGGCGCAAGCACACCCACCGAGCGTAGTCCCAAAGCCCGTGCCTGACTGATCTGAGTCGAGCAAAAGCTTAGTGATCCTTAGCAGTTATGCATAATTGATGAGGGTACCCGTGGTACAAGCACATGTCAATAATGTTTACTGCACTTGTAATAAAATAAAAGGTAGAGGGAAAAGTGGAACTTAATCTTTGGTATGGAGAAAATTGGATTCTAGATGAAAATGATAAGAAAATCCCACCTAAACAACTAGATTCATCATCAATTATTTGGGCCGTGGTGGTGAAAGGAAATGGCATTTCAATAATACCTTGCGTTTTCTGTACCATGAGCCAAAGCTTATGTTTCTTCCACCATGATGATTTTTCCTTTTGCTGCCCGTTATTTTCAATGCTCGACCGCCCCCTCTCCACGCTCTCCCCTCTAGTCAATATCTGAGGTAGTGGTGGTAGTGGAGTCAACAAAGGAGGCATAGGAAGAGGTTCTAGTGGTGAGGACAGTGGGGGATGCGATGCTGTTGGCGAAGCCTCAAAGAGTCAAGTATATCCATGGCAGATACATTAGAAGAAGCATTATCTAGAGTAATAGATAAAACCTTATCAACCATACCACATTCCTCAACTACAATAGCAATACATTTAGCAATATTGATGCTAGAACGAGAAACTTCAGTAAGACCAAGGCATATTATTATCTTTTGTATTTCCCTATTAATAATAATAACATAAGCAACCACACTAATGGAATCCTCCTTACCATGGATAGGTGGCTTGTCAGCTAAGTTAGTCAGTGACAGCTTTAGGACCTCCTCCTACACGAGGATCTCCTCGTACTCCTCGATCACCTCCTCGTACTCATGATCACCGGTGGTCACGATCTCCACCAACTCGTTCTCTACATGCATGCAATGGTGATGCAACACTTAGTATTTATGCAACAATAGCTCTAAAAATAAGAATACATATGCTAAGCTACTAAGCTAGCTCTAATGACTAAGGCACTAAGCTAACTATAATCTTTACCAAATAGATTCCAAGCTCACCCTATAAGTGCTTAATTTTTATAAACCAATATCATGACATTATCTATTTAGCCTTAATGGGTATTTAGCTACCATATTAAATAGTCTATTTTAGGGCTACAAAAATTACACTGAGCACATAATAATACAATAAAGCTACTATAAAAATTTCAGAGTTTTTGCTATCACCAATCTACCACAATAATTCCTACAATAATTAACTTAATAATATTGAGCACTCTCAAATGATTTAATAGCTCCTGATATCAACAAGTATATATATGAACTAAATACGCTAACAGGTAGAGCACAATTTTAGAAACTTAATAAAATTGGTTTCGTAATTTTTGGATACCTACATGATTTTATATGATTTGCCAAAGATCAACTAAAAAATTATATTAGAAAATTATTCCTAATTCGTTATGAAAAAGAAAAACGTATTCTCTCACGCGTCCCACACGCGTGGCCCACACGACACAGTGTGCGCGAGCGCGGTGCGGCCCACGCACATGAGGTGGCCCACAGCGAGGAAGCCCGCGTGCGCTAGCGCTCATGCAAAAACGTCATCGCGCTATCAGACAATAGTGCGGACACTCCACGTACTATTTCTATAGACAGCGACTTTGCAACGGAACCCTTGGATATTTTCACCTTCACACCGGAGAGGTCCTCGGGACGCCCCGCGCTTGGTGGCACGACGGGCAGTGGCACTAGGCGGTACACCATCCACCCGAGACCCTTGCAGACCTATCTAGGGGATCGATGCTCACCTATGGGCCAACGCACGACGATGGACAGTGGTTGCATGAACGGGGGTGAAGCAGAGCGGGCTCTCCTCGACGGCGGCGACCTGCAACGGTGGCAACCACGTTCTAGTGAGCCACAGCGCTAATAGGACGGTAGAGATAGGGGATAAGCACCAGGGGCACACCGCGAATCCGACCAAAGTGGTGGTTCAGCCAGCGACTACCTGAGCGGTGCAAGCCATGTGCGCGTGACGAGCCATGGCGGACACGACTGCGTTAGTGGCAGCAGGGAGGCGGTAGCGCTCCCACTAGCATGCTCACGGTAGATAGGGAGCCAAGGCGAGCTAGTGGTGTAGAGAAATTTGCGCGAGGTGAAGTGGTGGAGACTGGCTATGACGCGGGCGATGACGGTTCATAACAACACAGTGGCGGGCATAGCTCCAAAATTTGGAGCTCAGCCTGTCCATAATCAAGGCAGGCTGGGGTCGGCTGGAGAGGGGACGTGAAGGTGGAGGCGCGAACACGAGGAATTGATGATAGGTGCTCGCTCTCTGGCTCACCGTGACGTGACTCAACGGCGACAGAAAACAGAGGGAGAAAGAGACGACGCGACAAGTGGGCTCGGCTCGTCCATGCCCTGGCGGGACGTGGCTGACCGGACCTAAGGCGGTGTCTGCGCACCCGCTACATGCGCGTGGAGGTAGGTGGGGGCGCGGCATGCACGGCCGCAGCATCATTAAGGCAAGGCGACAGCACGGGGCAACCGAGACAGTCCACGTGCGTGCTAGGACAAGGCGAGCGGTAGCGTAGCACAACGTCGCAGCGGCGTCGGTAGCGGCAGCGTCGCGGCACGAGAAGGGTCGGCAATGCGGATGCGACAGCAGCGCAACGTGGTCGCAGTGGCACCCAAGACGGCAGCGCGAGGCAGAGCAGCAGGGCGCGGGGCCAACGGCTCGCTGCGGTCGGCCTCGGCCAAGCCCGAGCGGCCCGACCGACCTAGCGCGGCGGCGCAAAGCGACCGCGCGAGGCGTGACCATGTGCGCAGAGTGAGGAGGCCGCGCGGTGACCGTGCACCCGGCGCCAACCAACCAGAGACAGTGACGCACACAAATTTTAAAGCGCTCAACACGACCAAATATTTGCTTTAGGACCTAAACCTTCTTCACCATGCTCAAGATGGCACATGAGACTATCAAATCGAGCTATAACACTACACTACTCCTTAACCCAATCTCTTACAATAAATTGCTAAACATTGCAATGTCTAGCTGTTGACAGACTTGAAAATTTCTTAGTTTTTGAGCTGAATTTGATTTCCATTTGTGATTTCTAAGCTAGCAGAAATATTAGCTAGTAATATCATTTTTCGATCGTAAGTATTTCACTGTCATCTACAAAGTTTGTACCTCCAACTTTATTAAGGTGACACATATGTGTTCTATAGCATTTTTGCTTAATAAAAATTGGCTTTTAACCTTAAGTGATATATCATGACTATTGAATCAACTTTCGTTTCGCATTTTTGTTGATCGTTTTGAGTTACGGAAATTGATCTACACACTTTATTACATGCATTAACACATAAAAATAATGCTCATGACATGTTTTAGTAAATGATTTACGGTGTTACCCATGTCGTGCTCGTGCCGGACCAAAAAGGAGAGCTTTGGGACGAGCTATCGGGCCAAGACTTTCTGTACACCTATATCAAAGAACACAAGCATAAAAAGAAATTCGAGGCCGAGAAGAAGATGCCCTAGGCGAAAGTGCCCCCTCCTCCGTCGCCAATGCCATCCTAGCTCCCACACGAGCCTCTTTGTGGCGGTGCAACGAGGATGCGAGGAGGTGAGAGGTGGTGACACTGGGTATCAAGTCCGCCCATGTCACCCCATGATAACGGCCACATGGGCTACAATCATGATTTGTGAGTAATAGAGAACTGGCCTTAACGATGCCGCTGTATGAATGGTTCATCTCCAAGAGTTTGCTATCTCAACTTGGCATCCATATAATTTTGGCAAAACAAGAAAAAATAGCTTCCAACAGTTTGGCAAAACAACTTGGCATCAATAGCAACTTGGCAAATCTCCCCTCCGCGCGCGCAAATATACGCGCGCGTATACGGCTTGGCATCCGGGGCTATTCGTTTCTTAGCGGGGCTCTTCGTTCGCTTAGCGAGCCTCTTCGTTTTGTTAACGGGTTTTTTTATTTTACCAAGTCAAAAATGCCAAACTCTTGGAGATGGATTGTTTTTTTTACTTTGCATATAATTTTGGGAGTTGGCAAATCACAAGATTTGCCAAGTAAAATTTGACAAACTCTTGGAGATGCTCTTATAGGCTAATTCACTTGCAACTCCGTTACTCTCTCTCTCTCTCTCTGGACGATCTTCCAGTTCGGCAGCAGTTAGATGTGCCATATTGACCTACTTTGTGGCAACTAAATGCTTAGTCTAATCTTTTCACGTTTCAAGCAACTCTCAAATTCTAGTAGTATAACCTAGTTTCACACTCCTGGCAAAACGCCAGACCTCAATTTCAATGAGCTAAAAGATACCTTTCAAGACACTAAACGTTTGTCTGGATAAATATTCAACGCAAAATATGTTAGGAAAGTGCTTGCTGAAGGAAAGCACAAATTGTTCGCCCAGTCCTTGTTCAAGCAAAGATTCTAACTGTTGATAAATTGCCAAGTTAAATTGGCCCTGCAACCCTTTGTGTGTCTTAAGTGTTCAGGGGCCTAGAACAGCGACATATCTTTGCCTTTGTTGTCCATTTGCAAGGAGGTTTGGACTCTCGAGTTCATGGGTAGGATGTACACTTCTCATGCCGGCTAGTAACGATCTTTCTGTAGAGGAATGGTGTGCCTCAGTGCTGCAAGGAATATACTCCAATCAACAAAGAACTATCGCGGACTTCCTCATGTATACAAAGCTGGAACAGCAAAATCGGAGAATCTTTGAAAGGACGCTTTCGCGTATAAGTGTTTGGCTTGATCAAGGAGAAGATGGATCTGAGGAGGCGTGCGTGTGGACATTCTTGGGTAGATTAGTTAGCTCAATTACTGAGAATGTGTGTCATGGTTTATCTATTTTTCTTTTTATTTTTGTAAAACTATGCCGCCTTCTTCTCTTAAAATAGTAGGAGAAGAAAGCGGCATAGTTTTCCTTAAATGTGTGTCATGGTAGCGCTCCTGCTGTTTAATTAAAAAAAACTTTCGCAAGAGCATGAGAAACACCATTTCCCAAGACCAAGATGCAAACAAGACCTAAAATTTTCGCTTCGCATAAACAATTCAGATGTTCAGAGTTGCTAACCTAACAAAGTCATTTGTTTTTTTTTTTGACTAAACAAAGTACTTAGCTTTCGAGCGTTTGCGTTTCTATTGAAGTACTGAATGACCACCTGACAGTAACTACCTATTCAGATATTTGACATTGCTAGCAATATGTACACACAAAACCACTGCTTACAGCACATGCTTCCCAAATCTACCGTAACATCTGCACTTTCTATTCCACAAGTAAATGATTTGATTTTCTCCTCATGTGTGCTTATACTTGTACTGTTCTACATGCAATTCGGCTGCTCTGTTGCTGCGCTGCACTTGCTCTGCTTCCCCCTCGACCTACCCCTCCCGAACACGGCTAGCCTCGCAAAGACGCGCAGGATCCTGCTCGCGCACCGGCGCTGCGAGCCCCAGCGCATGGAGCCGATGCAGCTGCCGGAGACCGTGGCTCGGCGTTTGATGATCGCCGGCGTGCCCGCGTCCGCAGCGACCCTGAAGCTCGGCTCCTTGCCCTCCCTCTCCCTGCGAGCCGAGGCCGAGCCCTTGAGAGTGTTGTGCCGCTGCAGGGTCTGCTTCAGCGAGATGATCTCCTGCTCCAGCGCCTGGATCCGGAAGCTGGCCGTCTCGTAGTCCGACGCGTCGTCGCGGGCGCGGAGCTTCGCGTCGCGCGGGCCGCGGTGGCTATCGTGCGGGCTGCTGCTGCTGAGGGGCTGGCTGGTGGGGATGGCAGGGCACCCGGGGCTCGGCGTGTACCCGCCGGCGCCCGGGACGAGCTCCTCGGAGTGCATGCACCGGAACGAGTCGGAGCACTCCGTGAAGGCGCGGTGCGTGTGCAGCTGCTGCACGAACAGCGCCTGCACGATTAGCCGGAGCGGCATCCGCTCGTTCTGCACGGCCTGGATGCACACCTCGTGTGACAGCTTCCGGCAATCCAGGTGGCTGCACAGCGTCGCCTTCTCCTCCCCGGACAAACCCCGATGCTCCTGCAGCATGGCAAAATTGGCATCCTCTTCTTTGTCAGCAAAAAAATTCAAACACGTCACAGTCGTGGGCATGATCGATCGAGCATTGAACACCTGTCTTACCACTAAATATGTGTTGATTGCTTCGTACAAGTGGTTGTGCGTCTTCCGGTCGCCGGCCGGAATGACTCCGATCAGCTCAGCTAGCCTTTCAGGCCGGAGCTTCGGATCGCCAGCGAACTGCACGAGGTACCGATCCCACAGCTCGGAGACGGCCTCCGCGCCTTTCCTTTGCACGGAGGCGGCATGGTTTGACACGATGCTCTCCATTTCCCTCACCTCCCTGCTATCTGCGATGGACCGGTCGGCTTCTTCCTCCGGCAGCGGCAGGTCGTCCACGCGAGCGAATTGCAGATTCGACGCGACTTGTTCTCGCAGTTTTGTCCGGCTTTCGTCGCTCAGCTCCAGGGTTAGCGATCGCGACAGCAGAGCGAAGTAGAACGCCACAGGGATGGCGCCGCCCGCAGCCACTGCCGCCGACTCGGCCGGGAGCAGCCCGATGACGCCCTCCAGGATCGCAGCGGCCCTCCTGTTGGCGTCGGTCTCGCCGTCGACGGCCTCGTCCGTGGAGGCCCAGAACTTGTGCGTCTTCTTGGAGAGCACCCACTTGTTGGCGTAGAAGAGCGCGACGGGGCTGACGTACTTCTCCTTCATGCCCTGCCGACGCAGCGCCTGCACGATCCGCTGGAAGAAGTCGAACGGGAGCGCGATGAGGTCCTTGATCCAGAGGTCGCGCGCGGCGAGCTCCTTGACGAGCTCGGCGTCCCAGCGGCGTCCGACCAGCGCGCGCGTCGCGGCTCCGGCGCCGGGCTGCAGGTCCCGCCGCTGCTCCCCCGGGTCGAGGATCTCCATGCACGCCATGAACGCCAGCGACTCGACGCAGCGGCTGACGATGAGGAGCTCCTCGGCGACCGGGAGCAGGGGCTGGCACCGCTGCAGGACGATGAGCGCGTCGTCCCAGCTCTGCAGCACCACCTGGTTGATGTACAGGTCGCAGCGCGCGCCGAGGCCGGCCACGCCCAGGAACTCCGCCGCGCACCGCACCGCCGCCACGTTGAAGGGGTCCAGCGCCACGGCGTCGCCGTAGCAGAAGAGCGCGATCGCCTCGAACGCCTCGCTGACCCCCGGGAAGCTGGCCGGCAGCTCGACGTCGTCGTCACCGGACTGGAGCGACGCCGACGCCTCGTTGAAATACTTGCACTTGGACACCAGAGGATCCTGCCATCGGCGACACAAACTTGCTAATCTGCCCCTCGATCAAAACAAGATGACAAATTTCCAGCAAGCTCGCTCTTACCTTGTGCAGGTCGAAGCTTCTGTCACCGAGGCGCACGCGGACCGTCGCCGGAGACCCGGTCTCCTTGGACCTGCATCAACAGAGCTGTGATGAGTCTGCCATGGACACGGGTGAAGAAGCTCTCAAGCTGAAGCAGACATACCATGCCACAACTCTCCTCTGCAGCAATAAGGCGGTGCTCGGGCTGGAGTAGGGGCTAAACACGGCCACCTCCGACTTGGCAGCCGGCGACAGCTCCACCTCCGTCTCCAAATCCACCCCCATCACCAGCTTCATCGCGACGAGCACCGGCAGCAGCTCGGCCGGCCCGGCGAACTCCAAGCCTTCCCTTCCGGCGGTTAGGTAGCAGCACCGTACCGTAGCAGCCGCCAGCAGCGGTGGCAGAGTATTATACAGGAACGCGCGTGGAGTGTGGGACGAAGTAACATAGGGAGGCGTGCAAAAGGGTACAATGGCTGAGGCTATCTTCAACGAAATTAGGTCTCGCATATAAATGCTCTGTTGAAGACTAATATAATACTATTCGAGACCTAATTTGGATATGGGTGCCCACGTGCCATTGGAGACAGTCCCAGGGCGCACGAATGGGAGTTGAACCCCAGCTTTCACGCTGGGAAATCGGATCGCCCCCTCGTGCAAGTTTTCTTACGCCCCTGGGTGCCCGTGCGGCACCGCCTGGGCTGTGCGACTGCGAAGGGTGCCTGTGCTGGCGGCGGCGTTTCCCGTGCTCGCTGCGACGGGGGCAGGCTTGTAAGGATCCGAGGGGGTCAACACTAGTTTAAAACAGCGCGACGGAGCTGGATGCCTTCGATCCAACTCAAATGGTTCACCAACTTGCATTGCGCTGTGACGTGTTTGTCTTGGGGAAAAAAAGCTGTCGATCTGCTCCCTGATTTTGATGCTCGGCTCGGCTCGGCTCGGCGGGCTGCTTTTGCACTGTACAATGCTGAATTATCCATATCCCCAGTGTTCAATATTCTCAACCAGACATGTATATATGCTCATCCGGTCGTACCAGAAAAGCTTTCTGAATCGTGGACAAGGCGGTCGTCGCAGCGCCAGTAGTAGTAGATCATATATATATATCCCTACGACGAATAGATGCCACGAAAGTCCAAGCTGAAGAAGCGATGGAGGGAGTTGCTTGGAGGGAACAAACAGCTAATAAGCCTCGTTGTCACTTTTAAAACTGCCCCAGGACTGGGCACCCGGCTATTCCAACCACCAAGGTAGTGTTTAGTTTACAAAATTTTACAAAATTTTTCAAGATTCTCCATCACATCGAATCTTTGGACGCATGCATGAAGCATTAAATATAAATAAAAAATAAAACTAATTACACAGTTTAGATGAAATTCACGAGACAAATCTTTTAAGCCTAATTAGACTATGATTGGACACTAATTGTCAAATAATAGCACCGTTTCTTAAAAAAAAAATCGCAACAAGGCCCTGACGAACTCCCCCGTAGAAACTCCAGGACGACGGAGCCGTACCAGCCCCGGCCGGTGGCATAATCCTGACAGCTCCGCTTTCCATACGGCTTTTTTCTAATAAAAAGGTGTGCGAGCGTGCGGATTGACGAGCGGAGCCACGAATAGCGTAGCGGGGATCGACCGCGTCCCTGTCACCGGATCCGTTCAACGTGTGCTGCAGCTGCCTGCGCCCTGCTGCATCGTTCGTTCGTTCCTTCACCAGGCGCGCACGGCAGTAACTCTCTCGGCCGGCCGGAGCCGGACGTGGAACTGGAGTGAAATCGTCCTGTGCAAGCTCGAGCTCCGCAGATTGGTAGCATGACATGACGGCATGGCCGGCTGGTTGACACCTTGCCTCTCAATGGAGTGGAATGCATCAGCGATCTGGCAGGGGAGGATCGCCCGGGAGCAGCCTCTGGAGGAGGGCGTTGGTTTTCGGCGAAGTTTATAGCTGAGATGTCGCCATTTGGCATGGTCAGCGCGGCGCGCCAGGGCACGACGATCGCCTTTGGGTAAAGGAGAATGTCGGTAATAAACAACTGGGTTGACGTGCATCGGACGCCGCCGGAACGGAGAGTGAGAGTGTTGGGGAATTTGAGGTCGTCTTCGTCCAAGGTATAATACTGTTCCACTGTGGAAACCCGGGCGGGCATCGATCGGGAAGCCGCCAAACTCCCGTGCGCCTGCTCTCCTCCCTGATTGACCGGTCGATTGGGGCGCGTGGAGTGTGTGGGTGAGGGAGGGTGACCACCCCCTCGTGTCGAGGATAGTTTTAAATATCCCGCTATAGTTTACTCCCTCCGTCTCATTGAGTTTGTCGTTTGAAAACCGTGCCCCCCTCACAATCCCGGTTCCCGAGCGACAAACTCAACGGGACGGAGGGAGTACGCTATAACCCGTTATAGCCTTTTGAGGCAGGATGTCGTTATTTGTGTTCATATACAATTTAGCCGCTATATCCCGCTATAGCCCGATATAGGTTCGCTATTAGCTGTTTCAGAGATATACCGCTAAACGCCTTAGCCCGCTAATTAAAACATTGGTGTCGAGACTTCTCGAGGCCTCGTGGGCCATGGCAATGGCGTATTGAGATCGGCGGGGAAACTTTTAACCCGGCTTTGGTTTCGGTGGAAAACGACTGACTGACGACGAGACGCCGGGTCGCAAGAGGTCTGCGACGCCCGTGATTGTGATTCACATCAAAGTGCTTTCGGGGTCTACTATATACAAAAAGCATCGCGTATTGTGTTCAAAAAGAAGGGCATCGCGATCCAACTTCCTAAGACAGAAAAGGCTACCGAGTACCGACAATGAAATGAATTTACCATGAAACTTTGATACCTTGATTTCTTCGCGTTCCCACTTTCTGGTAGGGTTCGCAACAAATATATATATATATATATATATATATATATATATATATATATATATATATATATATAGGGAGAGGCTATTCAGTAGCCGGCTACAAAATAAGTTATTCTGTAGCCACCTCCATTTACTATAATTTTATATACTAATTTACCATAATATAAATACATATTTACGATAGTTGGGTTACTATAACACATGGGGATATTTACCATAACGTTATATTAAACCACTTAGTAAGGAGTTACTATAATCTCGTAAAATAACATAGTAATTATCGTAACTCAAAGTGGCTACAGAATAAATTATTCTGTAGCCAGCTACAGAATAGTAGTTCTATATATATATAATAAGTTATTCTGTAGCCAGCTACAGAATAGTAGTTCTATATATATATATATATATATATATATATATATATATATATATATATATATATATATATATATATATATATATATATATATATATAGAACTACTATCCTATAGCTGGCTGCAGAATAACTTATTCTGTAGCCACTTTGAGTTACGATAATTACTATGTTAATTTACGAGATTTACAGTAACTCCTTACTAAGTGGTTTACTATAACGTTATGGTAAATATTCCCATGTGTTATAGTAACCCAACTATCGTAAATATGTATTGACATTATGGTAAATTAGTATATAAAATTATGGTAAATAGAGGTGGCTACAGAATAACTTATTTTGTAGCCGGCTGCTGAATAGCCTCTCCCTATATATATATATATATATATATATATATATATATATATATATATATATAGACACACACACACTCACACTCCAGTTTCTATGATTATTTTGGTTTATATGCTTCTAAGTATCCGAAGTTCCAAACAAATTTTAGCTATGAATAACATCTATTCTTGTTTTTTTTATGCCTAACATCTATTCTTGTTGAGAAATTATACCATATCCAAAATTGCAAGAAGCAGCAAATTGAACGTAGTTTAGCTGGCAAGGTTACTCGTAGTAAAATCTGACACGTGCAAGTTCTTCATTTATACTAGGATGAAACGCCACTATTATTTTTTAAGTGTTGGTCGATGTGCCCGTAGTCAGTGAGTTGCACAAGGTTACTTTGTCGATCCCAATCTTTTAGAGATACATAGGGCGTAAGGTGTACGTACATATGTTAATATATATTTTTTAGACAATGCATATGTCAATATATAGGAACGAGTATATATATATATGCATGTAAGAACTATTCGTCCAAACGGTAGTTTAATCCGTTTAAATGGTATTTAAACGTAAGCAAAGATAACCTATATCACTGGGTGGACAGGGTGGGCTATGGACCACCTTATAGATTTGACCCAAAGTGTAGTACCCCTCACTCCCTCAGTATTCGGCTATGGACTTTACTGGGCTGGCCTATATGCTTCTGCTGCCGAATCCCAATCGAGCCTGAAAGCGAAGTCCAAGCGACATCCGCGTCTCCGCGACGTGCACCTTGGTCTTCTGAGTTCTGACTCCAACCGTCCAAACTCGTACTCAGGGTCTCAACGATCTGTATTTGCAGCAACCTGCGCAGCCGCCGGCCGGCCAGACGTCGGAGTCAGAGGTAAGGTTAGCAACGCACGACCTGTACGTTGATCATGATATCCTTTCTTCTTTACTCGAACTCTATATGCCCTTTTTTTAATTGTGTTTTATAATTCATATACTTGTGCACCGATATATTAAATTTATAGCAGCTAAAAAAAATTTAGACAATGGACCACCGTAGCTACAAATCCTAGCTATATCATTTAGTCCCTAAATAGTAAATTAAGGCCCTGTTTAGATTCCAAAAAAATTTGCGTAGTACCCGTCACATCGAATCTTGCAGCATATGCATGGAGTACTAAATGTAGACGAAAAAAACTAATTGCACAGTTGGGTGAGAAATCGCGAGACGAAACTTTTGAACCTAATTAGTCCACAATTAGACACTAAATGCCAAATACAAACAAAAGTGCTACAGTAGCCGAAATCAAAAAAAAAAACATTGGATCTAAACGGGGCCTAAGCAGTTGGACATTTTTTAACGGTAAAGCTGTATATTGCTCGGGTGTTTTGAGAGCTTCTATCACCCGATTTAGGGGACGTTCGATCTGAGCAAGAGCTGGCCCCGAGACGTTCCATCTGAGCAGGCGCCGATCCCCACGCTGAACGGTCCAGCGGTTCACTCTCCTGCAGGTCAGCATGGTCCCCACATGAACAGTTATCTAATCTTTTTTGATTTTTTTAATTTCTGTATATTTTATTTGGTTTTTCTTTGAAATCTTCCAATTTGCCTTCCATAGAAATGATCTGGTTATTTTTCTGTATTTTTTATTTGTTGTTTGTATTTTTATTTGCTTTTTCTTTGAATTTCTTCCAATTTGCACTTTATAATAATTATCTGGTATTTTTTTGTTATTTTATTATTTGATTTTTGCATTTATTTGCATCGTCCGATCCGGAACGAGTGGCTACAGAAATCAAGTGTTTGTTGGGGATCTGTCACTCGATTGGGTTTGTTTGTTGTAATCGAGTATTTTTAGGAGATGTGACACTCAGGTGTCACCTTTCCTTGAAACACCCGAATTGTCAGTAGATACTCCCTTTTTTAAACAGTTAAAAACCGTCTAAACAGTCTAAATAAAATCAAGTTTACGTGGTTAAGTGGGTTAAACGGACATTTAATTCATCATTTAGTCAGTAGGAAGACTACAACTACTATGTTGGAATCCAGCTAATTAACATCAAGTATATGAGGTGGAGTAGGATCTAGGGCTTGTTTGTATCAACTTTTGTTTGGCTCCTATTAGCCGAAAGCTGAAACAAACAATCCAATTGGTGAGTTGGCTTTTGAAAAGCTAGAAAGCTAGCTTTTGAGGAAATGAACTAAAAGTCTTTAATGTTGAGAACAATTTTTCAGGCTCTTGGTATGCTGAAAAGCTAAAAACTTATTACAAAAGTCAATAGCCATAAGCCAAAAGGCAAAAATCCAGTTTTTGAGCCAAACTTAGTTTCTATCAAATATTTTTGTTTAAGAAAACTAAGGGCTCACCTTTTGAAAGATACAACAAATGACTTAGTGACTTGAGGATATTTTTCTTAAGTCAAACTTTTAAAATTTCATCTTATAGCAAAATACAACAATATTTATAACAACGAACGAATAAATTATGAAAATATATTTCATACTATAACTAATAATAATTAATTTGGTGCCATAAATCTTGGTGCCCTTAGTGACTTGAGGATCATCACATTTGGATGTTCCGAACTTTTTGCCAAGTTGGTCCAAATAAGATGGGAGTCCTCAATTGTCTCTCCATCACCAAAGATGATATCATCTATAAACTCTGCACATATTGTTTTTAGCAACACATTAATAGCTTGAGCTTTGAGCTGCAAGCATTTCTCTTTCAAAATGCTTGCAAACAACTCTCTGAAAAATTGCCATGGTACTAAGCATGTTGAGAACATGTAATGACCAAGAAGAGAAGTTTAAGTCATCCTTACAAAGTAGCTCAAATGGTACCTCGCATGAAGTAGACATGATATCTCACTGTCGACAGAATATCGTCGACAGTCCTTCGAGGGGTATCCCACGAAGGTAGATTGATCGGTAGAGGAGCATGAGATCAAGAACAAGAAGGCAACAGAGACACACGAGTTAGACAGGTTCAGGCCATTAGTATGACGTAATACCCTACTCCTGTGGTCTGTTGGTTTGTATTAGCTATTGTATGATATTGCGTGTCTTTGGAGGGGGTCCCTGTCCGCCTTATATAGAGCAGGGTTACAAGTCGGTTAGATCTGAGAGATAACCGGAAAGTAATAACTGATTATAGGAATCTTGGGATCATACATATCCTAACAGATCTCGTATTATCTTTGGGATATCTTCTAGATGTCTTGCAGAAGGCGCCGACCAGAGTCGTGCCCCGCAAGGCTTCGTCTTGTGGGCTAGGCCGCCCCTGAGGGCGTAGCCCATGTGGTCTGCCGTGGGTATCCAGGGTCATACCCCCCCACAGCTAGTCCCCGAGCGCTTTGTACCCATTGTGCGACGCCGTCTTGAGCTTGTCCGAGCAAGTGCGAACAAAGCCGAATAGTCAAACTCATGGTCCGACCACCGTGATGAGTTGCCGAGCAGTTATGAACGGTTGCCAAGCAGCATGTACTATTTCCGAGCAGCACGAATCATAGCCGAGCAACATAACCCAAGCACGGCTTGCCATAAGGGTGTAAGGAGCTCAAGTTCAGAATCGAAAATTTCTTCATAGTGGATGAAGTGTGCCCACTTAGAGTCCGACTACGAGGAAGGGAGATAGTCTTCCTCAGCATCGAGAGGTGCAGAGTCTTCTAGAATAAAGAAAACACATTCACTGCGAGGTGAAGTGTGCCTACTTAGTCCCCGAGCCTGACAGTAGATGATGTAGTCATATGGTGCCAGGGTCCAAGGTAGAAAAATAGCAAAAGACCTAGCCAAGCAGGCAGCCAGTCCTCGAGCGTAGCCCTAAAATGAGAGAGCATATTCACCGCAAGGTGAAGTGTGCCCACTTAGTCCCCGAGCTTGACAGTAGGTGACGCAGTCACGTGGTGCCAGGGTCAGAAACAGAAAATATTAAAAAGATCGACCGAGCAGGGAACCAGTCCCTTAGTCATGTAAGGAGATATCTGAAGAACTCCACCCTTGGAGAAAAAACCGGAGTAATAGGTTGTACAGTAATCGTTACTGAGCCTCAATAAATGGTAGAGAAGTCGGTGATTATTCGATGAGTAATAACCAACAACAGCGATAAATGAGCAACGTGGGCTGCAGTTATGCGAAAGCCCAGGTTACGGCCCATTAATCCGTGTCGTAGAATTTGGAAAGGGCGCAAACTATGGGCACAGTTTCCCAAAAACCCTCGAATGCGGGAGGGTGGGGAAAGTGATTTATAACTGCACCGCCGCATCCCGTATTCATACCTTTGCCACTCTGCCACCCCATCCTCATCCTCAATCCTCGCGTTTCTAGATTCGCTTCCACATTTGCTTCTGCCGCCAAACCCCAATCACATTAGAGAGATGGCGCCGAAGAAAGGAGCTGCCAAATCGAAGAAAACAAGCCCCAAGAAGGCGAGCGCCGGTGCCTAGGCCCGGACGAAGAGTGGGTGCCATCTCGAACGGGAGAGGCGAAGCTTAACAGATTGGTGGAGGCTGGCGTTCTTCCTGACCGTGCTACCGCCGGATGGTGGCCGGCCCTCGGTGAGTCCTTCCCAACCCCGCATACCGATGAAGTGGTGGTATTCGAGGATTATTTCTAGCACGGGTTGGGATTTCCTATTCACTCGTTCCTGAGGGATCTATTGGAGTTTTGGGTGGTTAGTCTGTGCGACCTCCATCGCAATACCATTCTGCACATCTCAATCTTCATCCATTTCTGTGAGGCATATCTCAGAATCCTCCCCCATTTCAATCTCTTCTGTTACCTGTTCTGGCTGAAAAAGAGAGGCGGCAGGTGGTTGCAAAGTGGTCGGTGGGGTGTACCTTCAGCTGCGCGATGGGATGGTGGGCGAGTACCTTACTGTACCGCTAAACACATCTTTGAAGGGGTGGAATGCCAGGTGGTTCTACATGAAACAGAGCCACCCAGCCGTCCGCTGTGACGCCGACCACATACCGGAGAACCAGAGGAGCTGGTCGGAGACGCCGAATAGCGCTGACATGGAGCAAGTGAAGGAGCTTCTTGCCTTGATAAAGGGCGTGAACCAACGGTGGATTGGTAGCGGCAAGCTTTATAGTACGCCGCGTGCAGCCTTGTAAGGAGAGAGTGCATCTAGCCTTCGAGTTCAAGGGGAAAACCACCGGTACCCGAGAGAGGTCGGAGATGCTGTCGAGGAACGTTTGTGAAGAGCGGGCTGTAGAACTATTTGCTCTATTTTCCTCTTTTAACATGTTAGGGTATACGAGGCCCTTCAACTATAAAAATTTGCCTCCTCAGGTAAATATCTCAGTTGTGTATTCCTGATGCATTTTATCCTTCTTCATTGACAAGCAGTAGACTGATTTATCTATGCAAAGATCCATTCACAGGATAGGGCGGTGTACTTTTCAAGTGTGCCGAAGGGCAATTGGCCATCCGCTGTGGATGCACGACCACTAACTCAACCTAAAGGAAGTGCCATCGGTATCTCATCAGACTCCAGAGGCATGGTTGTTGGTTGGACGGAGAGTTCTCTCCTAGTGTCGAAGAAAGCCTGGGGGAAGAGGGTAGCGGTAGATGAGCCAGCCTAGAAGAGGAGGAAGATGGCGGGTTCTGCCTCCATCAAACCAAGCGACATCTTGCTTGGCGATGATCAGACTAGTCGAACACGGAGGATAGCTGTGTTTGACTGGTCGGATGACGACGAAGTTCCGATGGATCCTCCACCGAGCATGAAGGAGCCTCCGCATAGCAGTCTCATGGGGAGTCAATCAAGGGGATGTGGAGAAGTCCCTAATCCATAGACGAGGGAAGTCCTCGAGTAGTGGATGAGGGAAGTTCCCATATAGCAGACGACGGGAGTCCCTACAGGGCAAGCGACGGAAGTCCCCGAGCAACAGGTGGAGGCAAACCCGGAGCAGCAGGCAGAGAGAGCCCCAGAGCAGTAGATAGAAAAGAGGTCAACTATGGAGGAGCCAAGACCTCCCCCATAGAGCATGGGAGTCGACCCCATGACTACACCTGGGGGCTTAGGCAAGCACCATCGGTTCAAGAAATTGAGCCGGTAGACCAAACCGTAAGTATTCTTGTATTAGATTTTCTTTGCTGGAGTTTCTTAACTTTTGTTGTGACTGATGAGCTGACTTGATGCAGAGCAAGCCATACGATGGATCCAATCCCACCCATCCAAACTGATGAGCGGCCAAAGGCTGGCTCTAGGACAGAGGGAATGCCGGTGGATCTAATCCTGGAGTCCCTGGGTACTCATCAGCACACGAGGGAGCCAATTGCCCCCGTTGGCAGACTTGACAGCATTGAACAGTTGTCATCGATAGCGAACGAGTCGATGGCAGCACCCTCGACAATGGTAGATGCCGTCGGGCCCTCTAGAGTAGAAGCTATAGTTACCAGCATCACGCCAGAATCTAGGGCGGAGAATCTTGTGGTGCCGAAGGAGCAGACAACGCTCCCCAAGGTGTCAGAGGGAATGGTCAGACCCGCTATCCAACCACCGAGTCCCCAGGTGGTGCCATCGGTAGTAGCAGAGGAGGACGAGGTGGAGGAGATCGAGCATGAGGAGCCTCGACCCCAAGCTGTCTGCATCCTCCAAAAGCACGGTGATGACATAGTAATTGTCGAAGAGGAGGACACCACCAGAGAGTTCAAGAGACTGGAAACCGCCCTTACTGGGGTGATGAAGCAAATCAACGGCGTCTAAAATGCTCCTCTTTTACTTTTGTAACCACATTTCGACATTGTCATTATGCATTTTCAGGAGATAACGCGGACTGCCGAGCAGCGTCATCAGCTGATAAAGAGGATGGAGCCCCTTGTCGAGGAGAATGAAAAACTCAAAGAGGCGGTGAACGTCTTGGAGAGAAACATCCAAAGGGCCCGGTGTGAATGAGACCTTGCAGAGTCCAACGTGTGGGACCTAGAATACCAGAAGGGGGTCCTATCCGAGCGGTTGATGGCTGTGTCCGAGCAGCTATAGAGCCAATCCACATAGATGCATAGCAGTCTGAGCAGCTGGCTGCTATCTTTGGACAACCGAGGAGCATCTCTGAGCAGTTGGAACAGAAATCCGAGGAGCTCAGAAGTGTATCTGAGCAGAAAGCAGGTAGATTATATTAGTGAATGCACTTGGTATTGATGAATAGACATATTTTTAGTGGTAACCATTGCTCTTGTAGAGCAAGATGTGGAGCTCAGCCAACTATGCCAAGCCGTCAAACAACTTCATCAGGAGAAGGCAAAGGAGTTTGAGCGAGCAGACAAACTGGCCGAGGAACTAAAAGGTGAATACCTCCTGGTTGAAATTACTATTGAAGTAGTTTCCTTGTATGATAGAACATTGTAACGCTTGCAGGCTAGCATCATAAAGCCAAGGCATAGTTTGATGTGCTGGTGCAGGAGGCCAGGACCCAAAGGGATAACTTCGATGCTGTAGTCACCACAATTAAACCGGTGCTTGACTGCATTGACCTAGAAATGGGTATTCGGCTCGACAGCAGACGGCAATGGTCGGACACCATCATCTAGAGGTGCAAGACAGCATGGGAGAACTTCAAAAGCTTCAACCACAATGATGTACTATCCGTCGCTACTCATGTCCTTGCGGTGGTTTGGTACCATTACCCAGCTATTGACCTTCAGGCGATTGGGGGTGGGTTCGCCGAAGGATTGAGCGATGTGGAGACCCAGCAGCTAGAGGATTAGGTAGAAGACTCTACAAAGAAACTAGCTGATGACATAGACCTATTCGGTGAGACTGATGGTGATGGCGGAGCTCAGTGATCTGCACAGAGATCGTCATCTGTAATATCCTAATAGTGTAGTTAGAACGCGTGAAAGCGCAAAACATTTATGTATGTGAGGAAAGTTGCGAGGTGCATGTATATGCAGTTTGCTTGTATTTTCAGCGGAAAAAATCCTCATAGTGTTGACCATGATGTTTTTATGTGGAGTATAAGTATAGTCCGAGTAGTTAGTTCGATACTGACCCCTATGGCCTCAGCTAGCCCATAGTCCATAACGTCGAGCGCGAAGCCCGTGCGTGTGTAGGAGGAACAGGCGTGACCAAAGAACCATAGCCGACCACCCGTAACGCAAAGCGCGAAGCCCATAGCACATGTAGGGAGAGATCAGAGATTGGGTTTTCTCTATAGAGATCAGAGCGAAACATGTGCTGCTCAGCGATTATCGAAATAACTTGGAGATATAGATAGTGTAAGCGGCAACCGAGCAATTAGCTCTATACTGAACTCTCGGCCTTAGCTAGCCCATAGTCCATAACGTCGAGCACAGAGCCCGTGGACATGTAGGATGAACAGGCGTGACCAAGGAACCACAGCTGACCACCCATAACGCAGAGCACAGAGCCCGTGACACGTGTAGAGAGAGACCGGAGACTGGGTCTTCTCCGAAGAGAACAGAAAAGAAAGTATGCTGCTTACTGATCGGCGAAATATCTTGGAGAGTTGGAGCAAAGTGTTCGATGATTTGGAGAAGACTTATTTGGCGATTTTTGGCAAAAATGTGTAGGCAATTTGGAGAAATCGTTCGACGATATTGGAGGAAAATGTTCGGCGCTAACATTAGAGAGTTGGAGAATTGTGGTTGGCGCAGTTATGTGTATTTCATATTGGAGTTAATTATGGAGTAGCATAGTGCTCGGCGACCGTAAATGGGGGTTAAACCACAATGGAGAAAAAGTGGAGATAATTTATGGAGACCAAAACTTTATTGAACATAAAGTGGAGAGTACAGATCTGGAGCGTTTCAAGGATAGAAATTTATAAGGTGCTCGATGTGCCATGAGTTAGGAACATCGATTCTGTCTAAGTCACATAGGCGATAAGACCATGGTCGGGTGACCTCTTTGACGACGTAAGGCCCTTCCCAAGGGGAGGAGAGCTTGTGCATCCCTTTAGTTTTTTGTTTTCGGCGAAGAACGAAGTCACCGACAGGAAATGAACGACCTTTGACATTGCGGTTGTAGTACCTCCACAAGCCTTCCTAGATACTTGGCTATAGTGGACAGTAGGTGATTAGGCGTTCCTCCTTGACCCTATTGATGTCCTCTGTTCGAACAGCTGCGGCATGCTCTTTATCAAAGTTTTCTACCCTAGGTGCACGGAAGGCAATGTCCGCTGGTAGTATGGCTTCTGAACCATTGACCAAGAAGTATGGAGACACATCGGTGCTGCGACTAGCTTGAGTACGCAATCCCTAGACTATAGCTAGCAACTCCTTGAGCCATCTGCCTGGGCACTTTTCTTCTTTCTCATATAGTCTCTTTTTGAGGGCATCAAGGATCATGCCGTTCGCTCGTTTGACCTAGCCGTTGGCTCTAGGATGAGCAATGGAGAAGTCCCAAAAAGTGATGGCTAGTAAATGAAGTTCCGAGGTCAGTGATGATGCTGTTCGAGAGACCAAATCGGTGGATGATATCTTCGAAGAGCTCGACTGCTTTCTTTGTAGTAGCCGTGATGAGCGGTTTGTACTCAATCCACTTGGAGAACTTATCAATGGCAACGTATACAGTACCTAAAGCCACCTAGCGCTAGGCTTGAAAGGGCCAATCATGTCTAGTCCCCAGCATGCAAAGGGCCAGGAAGCTGGAATGGTCTACAACTCTTGTGCCGACACGTGTATTTGCTTGGCGAAAAATTGGCACCCTTCACAACATCAGACAAGGTTTTCTACATCAGAGATGGTCGTGGGCTAGTAAAAACCAGCCTAGAAAGCCTTGCCAACTAGTGTTCTCGAGGCCACGTGATTGCCGCAGGAACCAGAGTGAATTTCGAGAAGTAGCTTCACTCCCTCTTCTTGGGTGATGCATTTCTGCAGTATCCCTTCCTTAGCACTTTTCCTCATCAAGTTGCTATCTACCAGCACATAATGCTTGCTTCGTTGAATTAGGCATTCGGTTTTAGTCTTGTTGGCGGGCTACTTCGGTGCTGGTGAGGTACTTGATGAATTGTTCCCTCCAATCGGCGACCAGCAAAGGTACCGATAGTACCAGCTGCTCGGTAGGGGGAACTTCCTGTACTTCCTTATCTTCCTTAATAGATGGCACCAGGAGATCTTGAATGAAGACCCCTGGTGGACTCACGGCGCGAGAAGAGCCCAACTTGGATAATTGGTCGGCGAGCTGATTTTGGTCGCAGACCACGTGGTGGTATTCGATGCCGTAGAATTTTCCTTCAAGCTTGCTGACTTCAGCGCAATATGCATCCATCTTCTCACTGGAGCAAGACTAGTCTTTGTTAAGCTGGTTGATGACTAGCGTGGAGTCCTCGTTTACCATGAGGCATTTGACGGTGAGCTCAATGGCTATATGTAGTCTGTGGAGACATGCTTCATATTCGGCGGCGTTGTTGGAGGCTGAAAAGTGTATCTAGAGAACGTATCGGAGCTTATCCTTTGTGGGCATAATGAATAGAATGCCCACACCAGCACCGTTGATGTTAAGGGCACCATCGAAGTACATCACCTAGTGCTCAGGGTAAGTGGTGGCGATAGGCTCTTGAATTTTGGTCCACTCAGCGATCAAATCAGTGAGCGCCTGAGACTTGATCGTAGGCCTACTTCTGAATTCAATGGAGTAAGTGCTGAGCTCGACAGCCCACTTGATGATAAGACCATTGGCCTCTTTGTTACGGAGGATGTCTCCTAGGGGGAACTAAGAGACCACGGCGCCCTTGTAATACTCAAAGTAGTGGCGGAGCTTACGCGATGTAATCAAGATGGCATATAGCAGCTTTTAGACCTGAGGATAATAAGTTTTGGGCTCATTAAGGACCTTGCTAATGAAGTATACCAGACATTGCACCTTATAGGCATGCCCGGCCTCTTGCGTTTGACCATGATGGCTGTGCTGATGACGCGGGAAGTGGTGGCGATGTAGATTAGGAGAGTTTTGTCTGATCGAAGGCTTTGTTAGGAACACCTTGAGCTGCTCGAAAGCTATATCTGCCTCTTCTGACCAGTAAAAGCGCTCAGAGGCCTTGAGGAGTTTGAAGAATGGTAGCCCTTTTTTGTTGAGGCGCGATATGAAGCGGCTTAAAGCAGTCATGTAGCCTGTAAGTTTCTATATATCCTTGACACATGTTGGCCGTTTCATGTTGGTGATGGCGGAGACCTTGTCAGGGTTGGGTTCAATGCCATGAGTGCTGACAATGTAGCCTAGTAGTATACTGGATGGAACTCCAAAGATGCACTTTGAAGGGTTCAACTTCCATCGGTACTTTTTTAGGTTGGCGAATGTTTCTTCGAGGTCGGCAATAAGATTGTCGGTGGTCCTAGATTGACGACCACATCGTCGATGTAAGCATCGATGTTGCGGCCGATCTATTGATCGAGGCACATCTGAATGGCCCTTTGATAGGTTGCCCCAGCGTTCTTAAGTTCGAAGGACATGGTGGTGTAGCAGTATGCACCAAAGGGCGTGATGAACGATGTCTTGATCTGGTCTTCTTCCTTGAGGGAGATCTGGTGATAGCCTGAGTAACAGTCAAGGAAGGAGAGCAGTTCATAACCGGTGGTAGAGTCTACAACCTCGTCTATCCGAGGCAAACCAAAAGGGTCTTTAGGGCAGTGTTTGTTAAGATCAGTGTAATCAACGCACATTCTCCATTCCTTTTTTTGAACGAGAACAGGGTTTGCTAACCACTCAGGATGATACACTTCTTTTATAAATCCAACAACTAAGAGCTATTTTATTTTTACCCTAATAGCCTCCTTCTTGTCTAGCATGAATCAGTGGAGTTTCTGCTTGATCGGTTTGGTGGTCGGCGAGACATTTAAGGAGTGCTCGATCTTCTCCCGTGGTACCCCCAGCATGTATGCAGGTTTCCAAGCAAACACATCGACATTGGCACGTAGGAAGGAGATTAGCGTGCCTTCCTATTTGGGGTCAAGGTGAGCCCCAATCTTC
Source organism: Miscanthus floridulus (assembly GCF_019320115.1). Taxonomy (NCBI): domain Eukaryota; kingdom Viridiplantae; phylum Streptophyta; class Magnoliopsida; order Poales; family Poaceae; genus Miscanthus; species Miscanthus floridulus. Next base: position 111,198,859 of record NC_089583.1, on the reverse strand, counting down.
ATGGTCTTGGAAGGGTCATCGAGGCCGAGGCCGACCTCCTTTATTTCCTTGGACTTGGCGGAGGCATGAGGAGGATCTAGCTCTAGGATCTCCATGTCATTGGTAGGCAACGTCTTGGCTTCGGTGACCATGCTGGCCATCTGGATGGAGAGGTCGGTGGCTTCAGCGAGAGTGAGACTCTCTGTCTCACAGGCATAGGCGATGGAGAGGTTGGCCCACAGGGCTAGAACTCCTGCAGGCGAAGGCATCTTTAGCACTAGATAAGTGTAGTGCGGTACAACCATGAACTTGGCCAGAGCTGGCTGACCAAGTATGGCATGGTAGGCAGTGTTGAAGTCAACGACGTAGAAGTTGATGTGTTCGATGCGGTAGTTGCTTGACGTGCCGAACTATACTGGTAGGGTGATCCCCCCAGTGGTTTGGAGGCCCTACCAGGTACCACACCCCATAAGGAGGAGTCGATGGGTGTGAGATCTGATAACCCAAGGCCCAGCTCCTTTAGGGCTTCGGCGAAGAGGAGATTCAGGGCGCTCCCACCGTCCACGAGCACTTTTTTGAAAAGCACCTTCTGGATGGTTGCGTCAAGGACAAGGGGGAAAAGCCCTATGTAGGGGATGTCTGCCCACTAGTTAGCCCTGCTGAAGGTGATGGGTACCTCAGACCATGGGTGATAGCTAGGGTTGGCGATGTCGTCTTCCATAGTGATGGAGAGCACCCGCCATGCGGCAAGCTTCTGTTCTCTTCTACTTTCGGTGGTGGCGAGGCCCCCGAAGATGGTGGCAACCACCTTGTCATGGTTCTAGAAGGCATTGTTGTTACCCCTAGGTGGTCGGCGGTCTCTAGCTCCGTCGTTGGCGTCGTCTTCTAGCTTTTTGTCCTAAAATTTGTTAGCCAAGCCGATGCAGTTTTTCATCTTGTGTTTGGCGTTCTTCTGAAGAGGGCACGGCCGTCGAGGATCTTTTGGTACTGCTCATCGTAGTTGTGCTTAGCATGAGGTTGATTAACGGCGGCAACAATGTGTTCTGGCCAGTAGCGACAACTTTGGCTAGGCTTGGGTCCTTCTGTTCGATCACGGCCGCTGTCACGATGGTAACTGCTGGTCATCGAAGCGGCGATCATTGTGGCATTGGTCAGTCGGGGTGGTCGTCATAGCAATGAGGTTGGCGATGGGTGCCCGCATCCTCGTTGAAACACACCTCGGCTTCCTCAGTGTCAGTGTACTGGTTGGCGATTGTGATTATCTCGCCAATACCTATGGGCGGCTTGCGGTTGAACTTGGAGCGAAGCTCGCCATGGTGGAGTCCTCGAGTGAAGGCGATGATGACCTCAACTTCTGTGATGTTGGGAATAGAATTTCTCATCTCGAAAAAGCATTGAATGTAGCTGCAAAGGAGCTCGGATGACTTCTAGTTGATGCGGTTGAGATCATGCTTGGTGCCTGGCCAAGTACACGTAGCTATATAATTGTTCGGTGAAGACTTTTTTATTTAGCTCTTCCTAGGACCCGATGGAGTCCGGGGCATAGATAGTAAACCAGCTCATGGCTGGTGGCTATGACCATGATGGGGAGATAGTTCGCCATGACACGGGTGTCTCCTCCAGTGGCGCAGACATTGGTGGCGTATGCCTATAGCCACTGTGTTGGATTCATCCTTCCCTCGTAGGGCTCGACCCCAGTGATTTTGAAACCACGAGGCCATTGGAGTGTTTGGAGTGCCCCTCATAAATGCTAGGGGGCCCTTTGGGGTTGTGGTCAGCGTCGGCTGCAGTGTTGTCGGCATCGATCTGCTCGAGAGCTGAGTCTGGATTTCCATACTCCTTTTCGTACTCCTAGCGGTGACGTACTTCGTCTTCATGGTGACCGAAGCAACTGTTGCTCGATACACCATCAGTGCATCCTAGAGGTTGTTGAGGTGCACTTGAGTGTCCTATTCGACCTCCTAGTCATGTTGGCGATGGTGTTCGACATGGTGGCCCCCTGGCTCCTCCCTAGAGAGGCAGTGACTGGTCGACGAAATGGCTTTGACTGGGGCTGGCGATTGCATCTCAGCACAGCTGATCAGTGAATCATGCTCATGGAGCACGAAGGATCTCTGTTCCTCGCAAATGTCATTAACCTGACAGTGTGCCGCTTTAAGCATGGCGACGACCTTGACAAGCTCAGGCGTCTATGGGTGGCGGGCGAGCTTGTTAGCGGCCACTACTAGATTGGCGCTTGGAGTCTTGATGACGTCATGGCCGTCAACGCGGAGAAATTCTTCATCGAGGTCGCGGTGGAGTGGAAGTGGCCTCCCATATGAGTCGAGCCGATTATTTCGAGCAGCCGCAGCCCATGCGATAGCTGCCTCATTTTCTTGGTGTTGTGCGGGGTTGACGTTCTGGTTCTCACGAGTGATGTGTTTCTCCTCAGTTTCGCCGTTCTGAGGAGGGCTGTCGACACTGATGTTGAAGATCGTGCCACCCTAGTAGGGTGGAAAAAGGAGCTGCTCGTTGAAGGTTTTGGCAAGGGTCTCTATAGAGCCCTAAGACTCGAAGCTCGAATTTTCCTCTGGGATGGTCTGGAGGGACGCTCTAGGGCACTAGCCTATGTGTAGCATGTTGATGGCTGGCGAAGGCTAAACAGTGAGCTGGTCGACGAGTGGATAGACATCTTCCACCTGGTCGGCGAATTTCCCCCTCAGGGCGTCTTGGTAAGTAATGGCGATGTTGGTGAGCCTGAAGGGCAGAGCCGTGACTCCTAAAGTTTTTTGAGCAGCCTTCGATAGATCTGGATTGGAGGGAGGTCAGAGCTGAACCAAAGTATCCAGGGTCGATTCAGCAATGGAGAGGCAATCGACGAGCTTTAGGCCGACCTAATCGATGGATTCGATCAGATCGTCATTGCTGATCCGCCTCCTCTGGTAGCAAGGAAGTGGGTGGGTTGTTGATGAAGGTGACCTCAGAAGTTGTTCCAAGATCAGATCTGTAGTTGCAGGTGTGGGGGTGGTCGGCGAAGAAATAATCTACACCAGCTCAAGGAGCTCTCCGACTCCATCAGCGTTGATGACCCACAAGATGGATCTGACCATGAAGATCTGGCCAGGCTACGGAAGAGACAAAGAGCCTATGGAAAAAGCCATCTTGTTCGATAAGGAAACAACACGCACACCCCTACCTGGTGCACCAATTGTCGATAGAATATCATCGGCAGTCCTCCGAGGGGTATCCCTATGAAGGTAGATTGATCGGTAGAGGAGCATGAGATCAAGAATAAGAAGGCAACAGAGACACATGAGTTAGACAGGTTCAGGCCATCAGTATGACGTAATACCCTACTCCTATGGTCTATTGGTTTGTATTAGCTATCGTATGATATTGCGTGTATTTGGAGGGTGTCCCTGCCGGCCTTATATAGTCCAGGGAGCAGGGTTACAAGTCAGGTTAGATCTGAGAGATAACTAGAAAGTAATAACTAATTATAGGAATCTTAGGATCATACATATCCTAACAGATCTTGTAGTATCTTTGGGATATCTTCCAGATGTCTTGTGAAAGGCACCGACCAGAGTCGTGCCCCACAAGGCTTCGTCTTGTGGGCTAGGCCACCCTTGAGGGCGCAACCCATGTGGTCTGCTATGGGTATCCGGGGTCATGCCCTCCACACTCACAAACGGTTAAGTTCGAATGGAGTCCAAAGGTTTTATACCAATTGAAAGGATTGAGTTGTCTCCTAGAGGGGGTGAATAGGTGTTCCTGAAGATATACAATTTGTAGTAGATAACATGTTTGGAATTTCCGATCAGGCTTGGAATTTCTGAACCTCCCATGGTCAAAAATTCTGATCTGGGTTCTAAAATTCTGACCTAAGTAACATGAAATCTCAAATCAACAAAGATTATGCCTATAAAATCGATTCTACTTGTTACTAAAGATTACTAGACATGTAGTGGGTTGGTTCCTTGCAAAGCCTTAAATCAAAACCACAAGAACGAGTAGATCTAGGCGAATCACACAAAATTAAACAGGAACAACAAGAACATAAGAACAATTAGAGAAGACACCTGATTTGTTTACCGAAGTTCGGGCTTGTGGCAGAACCACCTAATCTAATGCCTCCTAGGAGTATTTGTCTTCTATTAGACACTAAGTACCCAAGGGAGGACACTAAACTATGCAATTCCATCGAGCACACCCCATGGGAGAACCTAAAAATCCATATTTTTCAACAGGATAATAAATGGGAGAATAAAGCTTACAACATTTTAGCCATTTCTTACATCACTTTCCATGCAACATCAGAGTATAATATTTATTGTTTATAACAGCGGAATATAACTATGTTATTAGAGTTTCAGTAGAAATAAAATCATTTAATGACAAGTTAAACATTAACATGATGATCTGTTATATACATCATAATAGGTTATAAGTTTTTCCATTGTAAAACATTTTTGGGTGGAAGTTTCAAATAAACTCTATGTCTGCAATGTTAAGGAAATCCTTGCTGAGCCCACCAGGAGGTTTCCACACACAAGTGTCAGCTCCACATGTTCCTGTCACCTACAACAGGGTAGAACAAACCCTGAGTACTCAATTGTACTCCGCAAGGCTTACCCATTAGGAGGAAAGAAAAGACTCCAAGGATATGCAAGGCTATCTGGCTTATGGGTTATTGCATCTGCGGAAGCATTACTAAACGTTCGCCCTTATATTCAATTTCATTAGTAGTCATCATTAGTTCATTAAATAACCATTCTATGTAAGCACCTATGCTACTTTCAAGCAGGTAGGTAAGCAATCAGAACCATTTACCATCTTTCATATTCCAGTTCTTACTACGGTGCTAGATCAGTAGCCAAACCATACCATATCACATGGTGATTCGTGAATGAATGTATCCCACCTGGGTACCCCAAAACACATACCCCAAGACCAACCCACCACTCTCCTATCAAGGGGTCCAAGTCCCCATCCAAACTTGGACTCCTAAGCCCCCACACCTGAGTCTCGGACTCAGTGTGGTGCTTAGACCTCCACCATCCCCGCCTCCAATCAGTCGGTCAGGAAAGAGCCGGAACCCATGATAAGTGAGCAACGAGCCTTCCCACTCCCATAAACAAGTATGTGCTCAGGATAATAAGTCTATGACCTAACTAGAATCCAATGCAACGGACGGTCCTCAATCGACATAGACAGGACACATGCAACCAAAGCCTCGCTCGGTTACCTAACCAAGTCCAAATCCAAATCCAAAGTATGGTCCCGCCCGATCTCCAATTATTATTCACACATATTCCATGTGATAGTAACACGATAATAGTAACAATAATATATTTCCTATCTCTCGCGAGTGACAAGCAATCACTTGACTTCTACCGAAGTCCTATAGCATAGAAATCTACATGATCCAGTCATACAAGTAAGACTATTAGGATCAGGATATATATATGCAAGTGGTTTTCATTCAACTCATTAAAACTTAATGCACAAGCATAAAAATAAGTGCAGAATAATGGGGGTTATACACCGGAGCATGCCTGGGTAAGATATAACCAAAAGTTAGCATTCCATCAGTGGTGACACTGATCATCAGGCACCATCTTCTCTGCTACTTCAAGTCGACTCCATGATCCATCGTTGTCCCTATTATGATATTCGTGGATGCAACACAGAGACATAAATAATCAACGATGATCGCAACTCTTAAAATACGATTACGTCTCTCAAGCTAACGAAGCTAGCTCTGACTGACTAACGTACTAGACCACATATCCAAGTTGTTGCAACTAGGCGCTAATTTCCTACAATGTTTTAGCTATAAAATCCCTAGGTGTTTTCGGTATTTTATTGATTTAAACATATATTTTTGAACTAGGGCTCATTTAACTACCTTAGCAAACTAATTATTATGGAGCTACAAAAATTATAGTGAGCACCTAATAATGTTAGGAATCTACTATACAAATTCAGAGCCAACACTACTACCAATCCATCACAACAATTCCTATAAGTTTATGTTTTAACAATATTAAGCATCTCGAATTAATTAGATTACTCTTGAAAATTCTATGAAACTATGTGAATAAATATACTAGAAGATATATCATGATTTTATGAACTCAACAAAATTAGTTTCAGCAATTTTTGGGTTCCTACACAAATCTCTATTGAATTTAAAATTTTAGCTTAGAAGCTAAATTAGCAAATACTTGGAAAAAAGAAAAGGGCCGACCTTAACCCAATCTGACCCGATGGCCCAGCGCGGGGTACAGGCGCGTTGAAAGCTCAAGTTTGGTTTTGGTGAATTGATAAAACCCTAAATACTAACCTAGTTTATCAAAGTGATTATGAGATAGGTAGCACTACTCCAAGTGATGAAGCAAATGAAGATCATGACATGATGATGGTGATGGCATAGTGATGATCAAATGCTTAGACTTGGAAACGAAGAAAGAAAAACAAAAAGCTCAAGGCAAAGGTGAAATTGATAGGAGCTTTTTGGTTTAGTAATCGAAACACTTAGCAAGTGTGATCACATTTAGAATCAATAACCATACTATTAAGAGGGGTGAAACTCATATCGAAATGTAGTTATCAAAGTGCCACTAGATGTTCTAACTCATTGCATATGCATTTAGGATCTAGTGGAGTGTAACACCCTTGAAAACATCTGTAAAAATATGCTAACATATGAGCACAAGGTGATACACTTGGTGGTTGGCACATTTGAGCAAGGGTAAAGAAGATAGAGTTGAAAAGGAATTGATTGCACTGGTCATGGGGTGACTGGACGTGTCCTACATGCATACTAGACGCGTCTAGTACTATCTCAGGCACTAGTGTTCCTGATGTGACCAGACACATCCAGTATTCTAGGCTAGGCATGGGCAGTGTTGTCGAGGTGACCTAGACTCTGGCTCAGTGGAGTGACCGGACGCTAATGAGTTATTGTTTAGCATCATGTCAAAGTAATATAGCCCAAAGGAGGATTGCAGACAGTGACCAGACGTAGCGACTAGATGCGTCTGGTCACCACACCTGGACGCGTCCAGTGTGAACCAGCAAGTCTCGTGTTTGCAGCGCAATAGTTGATCAGACACTGGGAGCATCCGGTCTAGTGTGACCAAACGCGTCCGGTCAGCCTAGAGCGGCTCTAGGAGCTCTCTGGACTCGATCGGACACTGTGTCTCCCATGTCCAGTCCGGTGTGACCGGACGCGTCTAGGTCGGCCCAGAGCGGCTCTAGGAGCTCTCTAGACTCAATCAGACGCTGCGTCTCCCGCATCCGATCATTTTCTAACAACTGTGTCCAATCATGTAGTATTAGCCATTGGGCGTGAATGGCTAAACAATTTGAATGGGACACATGGTGGTCAAGCTATGACCAGACACATCCGGTGCATATGACCAGTGCGTCCGGTTGTCCCGTAGTCAGCCCAACAATTGAGCTAACGGACTCTATTGTTTGGGGGTCTATAAATGTTGTTTGGCCAGCTCTAGCTCACCCTCTTGGCCATTTGCATTGACATAGCAACCTTGTGAGCTTAGCCAAAGCCCTCCCACTCATCTCCATCATTGATTCATCATCTTTAGTGAGATTGGGAGTGAATCCAAGTGCATTACTTGAGTGTTTGCATCTAGAGGCACTTGGTGTTCGTGTTTCGCTATGGGATTCTCTTGTTACTCTTGGTGGTTGCCGCCACCTAGATGGCTTGGAGCAGCAAGGATCATTGAGCGAAGGTTGGTGATTGTCTCTGGCTCCGATCATGATGATTGTGAGGGGTTCTTGACCTTTGCCCAGCGGAGAGCCAAAATGTACTCTAGTAAATTGCTCGTAGCTTGTGTGATCCTCATCTTGTGTTGGTTGTGTGGCACCCTATTGAGGGTTTGGTATGTGATGCCAATTAGCACGTGAACCTCTAAGTGAGTGAATTGCCACAACAAGGACTAGCTTGCCGGCAAGCAAGTGAACCTCGGTAAAAAATCATTATGTCATCATTTGATTCCGAGGTGAATGGTATTTATTCTTGTGATTGATTGGTTCATTCCTCAACTTGGTGGTATAACCATTTTGCTCTCCTCTTTACATTACCACAAACTAGTTGTCAAGCTCTTTAGTGTAGCTAGTCGTGAGAGCTTGTTAGTTTGGTTAGTGTGGCTCTTTAGTTAGCTTTTGAGAGCACACTAACTTAGTGTAGTGACGTAGCCATTGTGTGGATAGAGACTATATAAACTAGAATTGTGATAGGTGGCTTGCATTTTTAGTAGGCTAGTGCAACACTTGCTTCGCCTTATATTTGTCTAACCGGTTTGCTAAGTGTTGTTGTAGAAATTTTTATAGGCTATTCACCCCCCTCTAGCATTAGGACCTTTCAAGTGGTATCAAAGCCATGGTCACCATGATTTGAGGCTTAACAACCTTCGGTGTAAAAATAGCTCAAATCATCAACACCAAGAAGCCACCGCAATTTGATGGCTCAAACTATCCCTATTGGAAGGCTAAGATGACAACGTATATCAAGTCAATTAATAGGAAAGTTTGGAAGGTGATGGAGACTAAGATTGAGATAGATTATCCAGAGAACCCCACCATCGCCGAAGAAGTGCTTCTCCAAAACAATGACATTGCTCTTAGTGCCATTCATGATGCTATTGATGAGAGAACATTTGAGCAAATCAAGAACATTGAGAGAGCTCACAAGATATGGAAGAAGTTAGAGGAATCATTTGAGGGCACTCAAGTCATGAAGGGTGCAAAGGCATACATTCTCAAAGAGAAGTTTGCAAGCTTCAAGATGAAGGAGGATGAGAGTGTGCCGGAGATGTTCCATAGGCTTTAAGTGCTTGTCAATGATCTTAAAGCACTTGGAGAAGAGGTGAAGGACAAGGACTTCTCCCATAAGTTCTTGAGATGCTTACCCTTAAGATTTGGCACATTGATAACTATTCTAGTGAGGAGTGATTTGGACACCATGACACCTAACCAAGTGTTGGGAGATATAATGACCTATGATACATATAGAGATGATGATGAGAAGGAAGAAAATAAGGAGAAGAAAGATGCAAAGAAGAAGAGTGTGGCATTCAAGGCCACATCATCCAAGGGCAAGGCAAAGCAAGAATCATCAAGTGAAGATGAAGACTTGAGCTTTGATGAGATGGATGATGAGAAGATGGTTCTCTTTGTCAAGAGATTTGGCAAGTTCATGATGAAGAAGGGCTATCATGCTAAAAGAAAGAAGTCTTCATCCTAAGAACAAGGAAGAGTCAAGAAGGTACTTCAATTGTGGAAGCAAAGATCATCTTATTGCTCAATGCCCATATAACGGTGACAATGATGACAACAAGAAGAACAAGAAGGAAAAGAAAGAGAAGAAGGACAAGATGACCTTCAAGAAGAAGAAGGGTGGTTCATATGTGGTCACTTAGGATAGTGATGCTTTCTCAAGTGATGATGATGATAGTGATGATGACAAAACCACCAAGAAGAAGGCACTTGCAAGCATTGCTATCAATGAGAAGCCTTCTCTCTTCGATACTCCATCATGCTTCATGGTTAAGGCCACTAAGGTACATACTTATGATGATGAAAGTGATGAGGAACATGATAATGAAAATGAAAGTTATTGTGATGGTGATGAACCAACTAAGGATGAATTACTTGACATGCTAGATGATGCTAAAGAACACTTTGACATTAAGAGAAGGGAATGCAAAAGCTTGTGTAAGGAACTAAAAGCCCTTAAGCAAGCCTTTGATGAGCTCAATGCATCTCATGAGAGGCTAGAGGAAGCCTATGAGAAGCTTGGCAAGGCTCACAAGAAGCTTGAAAAAGCTCATTCCTCTTTACTTGATGAGCAAAATAAGAAGAAGCATGTTGAGACATGTAATGTAGGCTTAACTTGTGACTTAATTGATGAATCATTATATAAGCCTATCATTGTTGCTCCCACTAACCCTTCTTGTAGCACTTCTACTTCCACCTCATCTAGTAGTGATGGCTTCTCTCTATAAAGAGGAATTTGGCTATATCCCCTAAGAAAGGCAAGGCAGGCCTTTGCTTCTCACAAGACTAATTTTATGAAGAATAATGGTTGGTTTTGCACTAGTTGCAAACAAGTTGGTCATAAAGAGCATGAGTGCAAGAACAAGAGCAAAAATACTAATGTATCCTCAATTAAGATTGATTCTTTCTACGTGCTTATTAAGGGTACAAATGGTGTGAAAGCTAAGTTCATTGGTACTTTATGGATGGGCTCAAGGAAGAAAGCCATTTGGGTGCCAAAGAGCTTGGTCACTAACCTTCAAGGATCCCAAGCAAGTTTGGGTACCTAAAAAGAATTGATCTTCTTTTGTAGGTCAATTACAAAGCCGGAGGAAGGCATTGGGTTCTTGATAGTGGGTGCACTCAACACATGACCGGTGATGCAAGAATGTTCAACTCAATCAAGACTAATGGCAATGATGGTTATGATAGTGTCACATTTGGTGACAAAGGCAAAGGCAAGGTCAAAGGGCTTGATAAGATTGCAATATCCAATGATATGAGCATATCCAATGTGTTGCTAGTAGAGAGCTTAACTTCAATTTGCTATCCATGGCTCAATTGTGTGATCTTGGATTCAAATGCATATTTGAGGTAGATGATGTAGAGATAATAAGTGTAGATGGCTCTAACTTAATCTTAAAGGGCTTTAGATATGAGAATCTATACTTGGTTGATCTCAATGCTAGTGAAGCTCAATTATCTACATGTTTGTTCACTAAATCTAGCATGGGTTGATTATGGCATAGAAGGCTTGGTCATGTTGGAATAAAACAATTGAATAGATTGGTCAAGCATGACTTGGTTAAAGGCTAGAAAGATGTAGTGTTTGAGGAAGATAAGCTTTGTAGCTCTTGTCAAGCCTAAAAACAAGTTGGAAAGACCCATCCTAAGAAAAGCATGATGAGCACTAGTAAAGCATTTGAATTATTGCACATGGACTTATTTGGACTAACTCAATACACTAGCATTGGTGGTAACAAATATGGCTTTGTGATAGTGGATGATTATACTAGATATAGTTGGGTATTCTTTCTAGTGGACAAAAGTGATGTGTTTGCAACATTCAAATTATTTATCAAGGGCATGCACAATGAGTTTGAAACAACCATCAAGAGAGTTAGAAGTGACAATGGTAGTGAGTTCAAAAATACTAGAATTAATGAGCTATGTGATGAATTTGGAATTGGACATTAATTCTCGGTCAAGTACACTCCACAATGAAATGGCCATGTTGAGAGAAAGAATAGAACACTCATTGATATGGCAAGGTCTATGCTTAGTGAGTACAATGTGAGTCAATCTTTTTGGGCCAAAGCTGTCAATACGGCTTGCTATTGTAGCAACCGCCTCTATTGTCACCCATTGAAAGAGAAGACACCTTATAAGCTCTTGAATGGTAGAAAGCCCAACATTGCATATTTTTGGGTCTTTGGTTGTAAATGCTATATCTTGAAGAAATGCACTAGATTGGTCAAGTTTGATAAGAAATGTGATGAAGGATTCCTACTTGGATACTATCGGGATTCATAAACCCGGGGTCCCTCGTGGACCTAGCTTCCCAAACAAAGGCTCGGCCTAGGCAGACAACGCGCAACTCATGGATTGGCCCAAGTACCTAAACGATAGGCTAGAGGGGTGATCCAATCTCTAACTGGAAGGCCTGGCCGAGGAGGAATGGCACCCGCTTCTGACTCTGGCCCGCCTCTCTAACTGGAGCGTTCGATTCGGTCTCTAGCCCACCTCTGGATGACCTCTCTGACCAGAAGGCCTGGCCGAACACCGCTTCTGACTCCAACCCATGTCTTTGACCAGGGATGCACCAAACCCCTACTCACTAATCTTCTCTGACTGTCGCGATCAGAGCCGACTAGGACTGACTGACCGGGGACGCCCACTCGGTAAGGACCAAGAAACGGACAGAGAAAGTAAGGCAGGGCGCACAAGTCAAACCAAAATACAGAGGATCGTACCATGTACACCTGTAGAAATAGTACTATGCAACCTCCCTGGTATGACAGAATCTAAGCAGTATTGTAGGCGCCGACATTTTCCCCTATAGTATTGTGGGCGCCATTAACTCCCATACGGTAAGGCTCCCCCCACATGCCTCTGGGCATCGACATTGTTGTGGGCGTCGACATTTACCGTACTAGATGAACATGGTAAAACCCCTTGCATGCCTCTAGGTATTAATAGTGTGGTAGGCACCGACGTCTGCCATACCCGAAGAAGATAAAACAACTTCCCACGTGCATCTGACATTCAACAGTATTGTAGGCACCTACCATCATCCTGTACCCACCGGCATGGGCAATAATGCTTAGTAGCATATATACTCTCCCTCTCACTTGTAAGGCCATCCCCTTTATCTATAAAAGGGGATGCGCTCTCTCCCAAGAAGTAGATTCATTAGATCGATCAAGTTCACTAGTACACAATAGCAGAACCACCAGGTTCAAACCACGAGCACACGCTCGAACACTTAGCATATAGCGGAGCTCCTATCGCTCTCGGTCCCTCTAACCAGAGTCTGACCAGACCTCTTGTACCCACCATCTTCCTCCTTCTCGTTTGTAACCCCACTACAAACTTCGAGCACCTAGGCTCAGGAATAAAGTCACCAACTGACTCAAACTGGACATAGGGCATGTTGCCTGAACCAGTATAAACCCTGTGTCATTGAGTGCTAGGCCACCTCCGATCACAACATACGACAAAACTACAAATATTTACATATTGGTCACTTTCTGCATCGATAGTTGGCGGTGTCTGTGGTGAAGACGTTGTATGTTCAACACTTTTTGGTCATCGGATGACCTATTTTTTTGCCACCCGCGCCATGGCAGGCTCAAGCGATACGACTCGCTTTGGCTCACTAGAGTTTCCTGCACTCCCACCTATTGGGATGTGGGTTCCACCCATCTTAGATCCATCCTAGGCCTTCCTCTTCGAAAGCCTAGACTTCATCGCCGACCGGCTCAGCGTACTACACCTCCATGAGGAGGCACTCATTCCGACGCTCGTCAGAGGGGCACCCTCCATTGGCTCTGGAACGCACTACGACTTCAATGATGAGGCACGTGTGCTTCATTCTAAGCAAACTCTCTGCTCAAACCCTGCTGTAAGTAATGTACATACTATTATTTACTCTCTATTTACTATCTCCCGCTGATTATCCAGAGGGACCATATTGTTCGCACCGCAAACACCGCACGACTGGTTCCCCTATGGCCTCGCATCCCCCATGGATGCGTGTGCTCAGGGACTCTGAGGGATGCTGGCGCTGCCCCCTCTCACATCCGAATTAGTGGGAATGGTGAGCTATGCTTCCACCACCTTCCATGAACTCCTAGATGACGAGGTCAAGAGCGATGGCTCCAGCATCGACGATGTGGCACCTAGCCACCATCCATCCTAGGAGTGCGCTATGGCGAATGCTCTAGGATAGTCACCAGTGGTTGCGGAGTCTGCACAGACTCACACCCCTCTAGACCTACGTGTTAGGGACCTTGTGCTTGCGCTAGGGCACGCCGAGGAGCTACGTCAACGACGATAGAACCAGCCGCCTCCTGCATCGATGTGCTTGGTACAGCACATTGCACCCCATGCGCATGACTAGCTGGCGGCGCTCGGGGTCATGCCCGCCAGGTCAAGCGTGACATCATGAACGAGGGAAACAACCCCCCACAGTTCGCTTGTGCTAGCTAGAACATCGCAGCTGTGATAATGCTTCTACATGGCGTTCCTAAGCCTATCGCCCCTAGGAGCAGGCAGTCTACTAGAACCTCCGAGCACTGGCAGAAGCCACCACCATTCAATATGCGGAAAGCTCCACATCGTGACTCCAACACACACCCTCTCTCTCCACTGGAGGAGTGGGGACATGCTAGATGGATCGCTCCATCTGCTCACCGCTATAGCCACCAAGCGTGGCTCGAGAGGTAGCAGCTACGCCGCTATCCGACTTGGCGCCTGCCCCACACCAACCACCGGTACGTGAATGCCTTGGTCCACACTGAGATGCTCGCAACGTTATCAGCAACTGGCATCAAGCTTGGCATGATGATGATGTCCACCGGGCGGCGATAAGGGCAGGCAACATGGATCCCAGCCCTGAGGGCCTAGGACCATGGGCCTTTGGCCAACGTATCTGGAGAGCGCCTTTCCCACAGTATTTTCGAACGCCCACCAACATCGCGAAGTACACCAGGGAGACAAACCCCAATATTTGGCTCGAAGATTTCTAGCTAGCCTGTCAAGCCGGAGGGGTGGATGATGACCTGTTCATCATTCAATATCTCCCCATCTACATGGGGGAACATGTTCGACCATGGCTCGAATTCCTCCTGCACGACAGCATCTGTGACTAGGCAGACCTCAAGAGGGTCTTCGTTGGAAATTTCTAGGGGATGTATGTCCGCCCTGGTAACTCCTAGGACCTCAAGAGCTGCTAGCAGGAGCCCAGCAAGTCCCTACAGGATTACATCCGCATGTTCTCCCAACGATGCAACTCTCTTCCTAATGTCGTCGACGCGGACGTCATCAGCGCATTCCTCTTTGGGATGACCTATGAGTCCCTAATCCACAAGCTTGGCTGCCTAAAGCCTCATACCACCCACGACCTGCTCAACGTCATCACTAACCATGCCTCTGGTGAGGAGGCAGTTAGAGTGGTCTTCAATGGAGGCTGGAACAAGGCAAGGCCAAGCGCATGGACCAAGACGAGGGCCCCTCCACGCCAAGGGGCAAGAAGAATAAAAAGGACCGGCGTCGACTGGACAACACCGCATTGGTCACCACAACTGACTGCATGGGCAAGCAGCCCCAACAGGGCCTACCTGACCACTTCAACAAACTCATGGATGGCCCATGCACCAACCACGCCTACCCCCATCAAACACCTCTATAAGGACTACAAGCTCCTCAAACAGTTCCTCCGACAGGACAGTGGTGGGCAAAGGAGATGGCAAAGAGGTAGCAGCCAAGAAAGAAGACGTGGCGAGCAAAGGCGGAGACGGCTTCCTTGGCCCTAAGGAATGCATCATGATCTTCGCTGGATCCGATGCCATCTGGACCAAACGCCAGCACAAGGTGCACTATAGGGAGGCATGCGCCGCTGATACAGCCATCCCCATCTTCCTTAGTTGGTCGAAATCTCTGATCACCTTCGATCAGAGGGACCATCCCGCCCATATCGTGAGATCGAGATGCTACCTGCTCGCCATCGACCCCATTGTCTACAAGAAGCGCCTCACCAAGGTGCTAATGGACGGAGGCAGCGGCCTCAACATCCTCTAGGTTGACACCCTCAATGCCATGTGCATTCCCCCGGTCAAAACTCCACCTAGCGGGTTCTTCCTTCCATGGGGCGATCCTAGGAGCATAGGCATTCCCACTCGGGCAGATCGATCTGCCTGTCACTTTTGGCAACCGAGCCAACTTCCACTCAGAGGTCCTCACCTTCGAAGTGGTAGATTTCCCAGGGTCTTACCATGCCATCTTGGGGCGGCCATGCTACACTAAATTCATGGTAATCCCCAACTATACCTACCTCAAGCTAAAGATGCTAGGACCGAATGGCATCATCACCATGAGTAGCTCCTTCTCGCACGCCTTCACGTGTGACTGCGAGCATTTTGAGCTCACCACCGTGGTCATCAACTTGTTCGAGCTCCCATGGCTCAGGGAGTCGTCGACCCCAATAGTCCTAGACTGCAACAAACCAACTTCCTTGATGGCCTTTTACCCACTCAAGGAAATCAAGGCAGTGGGAATTAACCCCACCGAACCAACCAAGATGGTGCAGATCGGGAGCCAGCTCTTGGCCAAATAGGAATGCGAGCTCGTCGACTTCCTACACGTCAATCGTGATGTCTTCGCATGGTAGCCTTCTAACATGCCGGGAATACCATGGGATGTCACCGAGCATGCACTGTGCCTCATCTCGGGCTCAAAGCCCACCAAGCAGCGCCTGCATCGCTTCGACGATGAGAGGCCTAGGGCCATAGGCGAAGAAATCACCAAACTCCTAGCAGCCGAATTCATAAGAGAGGTATTCCACTCCAAATAGCTCGCTAATCCAGTTCTTGTTAAAAAGAAGACTGGGAAATGGAGAATGTGCATTGATTATACTAGCCTCAACAAAGCATGTCTAAAGGATCACTTTCCTTTACCACACATAGACCAGATAGTTGACTCTACCTTGGGTTGCGAGACCCTCTCCTTTCTGGATGCTTACTTGGGCTATCACCAGATCATGACGAAAGAGTATGACTGCTCGCGACCTTGTTCATTACCCCGTATGGTTTGTACTACTATGTAACCATGCCTTTCAGCCTAAAGAACATTGGCGTCACCTACCAAAGGTGCATGCAGCAATGCTTCACCGACCAAATTGACCCGCCCGATCAGCCTAATCAAGCCGAGCGGCCAAAACCAACAATCATCGTCTATGTTGATGACATAGTGGTCAAAACAGCTCAAGCTTGCAACCTGATCCTAAACTTGGCCACGACATTCGCGAACCTTCGAAGGTTCAACATCAAGCTGAATCCCAAAAAATGTGTTTTCAGGGTTCTGAAGGGGAAGCTGCTAGGATACATTGTGTCCAAGCACGGCATCGAGGCCAACCCCAAAAACATCACAGACATCTCCAACATGGGCCCCATACGCAACATCAAGGGCATGCAAAGGCTCACTGGCTGTCTGGCTGCCCTGAGCCAATTCATCTCCTGGCTCGGCGAACAGGGGATGCCACTCTACAAGCTCCTAAAAAAGACAGATGCCTTTGTCTAGACTAAGGAAGCTCAGTAGGCCTTGGAGAGCCTCAAAGCGTCCCTAACATCAGCCCCAATCCTCATCGCTCCTGAACGAGGAGAACACCTCCTCCTCTATGTCGCAGCCAACAACCATGTTGTGAGCGCCACCCTGGTCGTCGAGAGGGAGGAACCGAGACACCACCTCATGGTCCAACAGCCCATGTACTTCATCGGGGAGGTACTCACCGACCCCAAGGTCCAGCACCCCTAGGTGTAGAAACTCCTATACACCATACTGATGGTGACTCGGAAGCTCCTACACTACTTCACCGACTGTCGGTGACCTAATACCGGGGTACCCCAGAAGGTGGAACCGATAACCACCGAACATAAAAAACTTCTGGACGCATAAGGGCGCCATGTCATCCTTTGTTCGAATGACAGAAGTTCGGTTCCGCCTCGCCCGACACCCTTGGGACGGGCTCGGTCTCACCCGAGGACCGAGGGATAAGCTCCGTCTCGCCCGACGCCTTGAGGACGGGCTCGGTCTCGCCCGAGGGCTGAGGGATGAGTTCTGTCTCGCCCGATCCCGGAGGGGTGGGGTCAGCCTCACCCGACGCCTTTGTGGGATAACCCTGCCTCGCCCCAAAGGCTCAAGGCTAATCTCCGTCTCGCCCGACGCCTATAGGGCGGGCTCGGTCTCGCCCGAGGGCTAAGGGATAGATTCCGCCTCGCTCGATCCCGGAGCGATAGGGTTAGTCTCGCCCAAGAGATAGGGACTGGCCTCCGTCTCATCCGACGGCCCAGAACGAACCTCGCCCTGATCGATATCTGTCCCTCATAACGATGGGTACAGGACGAGACAAGACGTTCGGGTCAACCATGGCTCCAACGACCATACCCTGCACCCTGACAAGAAAAGAACTGCCAGGGAACAACAGGACTGACGCTTTAGACCCTTCCGGGTGCCGCAGAGCCCAAAAGGCACTACAGGCGTGTGCACCTCACTCTGTAGAGTTGTAGGCGCCACCTTCAGCTCTGGGACGCGGAACCCAACGAAGATATACGACAACCGCTACACTCCAAGAACGGATTTGCTATCTCCACGAACGACGGATACTCCGTCACCGCGCTTGTGGACCCGAGGAAGCGGGGGGGGGCCCTCTTCCCGACCCCTCAGGTCCTCCAAGTCAGAGAGCCTTGGCCACGGCGCTACACCGGACCCCGACCCCGAATTCTCCCAACAGGAATCATGGGAACCAGAAGGCGTGTGGAGCAAGGCTAGGGGAGGCCCCTAAGTCAAAACCACGGTACTACAGCCCATACCCTGGGGGCAGCATGCTGTGACTGATCTGACATCTTACAGAGATATTGACGACATCTTAAGCACTTATCTTCCTTCACACTCATCAGAATGAAGGACCTGACCAGGTAGACATGAGCCACAAGGTAAGTAGAGTACGCATCCTAGAGCTCTCACCCTTGTAAAGCCAGCCCCTTCATCTATAAAAGGGGAGGCATATCCTCCATCAAACGGGGGGCAAGAGATAGGACCGAACAATAGAACGCACTCACACACATTCAAGCAGCTACGAAGCTCTTGACCACCTTTGAATCCTTCGATCAGAGACTTGGGACCAGTCCCTCTCTCGCCAGTTTGTATCCCTTACTACAGATCATTTACGGTGCTAATAACACAAGCAGCAACAAACTGGACGTAGGGACGTTCCGCCCGAACCAGTATAATTCCTGTGTCCTTTAGCGCACCATCCGAACCTAACGCGCATTACTATAAATTTACTTGCCGGTGCTTGTACGAAACACCGACAGTTGGCGCGCCAGGTAGGGGCTTTGCGCGTTCCAAATCAGGTCTTGGATGGCCACCCACGCAATAACCTGGGCCCCGAGCGCACACATGCGTTTCGGCGACCTGGATTTCATCGTCACGCTAGGAGGAGAGCTGACGCTGACTCACTCAGCCGCCCCCTCTCCCCCTTCCATCAACCTCAACCGTCTCAGGCTTGAGGTCCCACTAGACAACTCCCGGGGAGTCCCGTCACCCAAGGGGGCTTCCCACGATGCCACCATGTATCCGAAAAGGTCCGTATGGAGCGCCCCGACAGCGTTTCCATTCGGTCTCCGCAACGCTGCGGCGACCGCCGGCCGCCCTTGGGCGCTACGTGTGGTTCAATCACCCACGGATATCGAGTTCGTGGGGGTGATTGAGCGCGATTCGGAGACCCTCTACGAGCTCCTCAACGAGAAGCCTGTATCGCTCTCCAGCTCAGATTCCAGTAGGGGGAGCCACCATCCTTCCCGAGAGTGCTACATGACGCAGACCCCCGAGGGTCACGTCGAAAGCGCCTCCAGGGAAGAGGCCACCCCTACAAACAATCCTGACGGCAGATCCGGGGAAGAGGGGACAGCCCCGTCTCACCTGAGGATGGAGCAGCTAAGGGCTCGTCAGCAAGAGATCGATGAGGCCGGGCAAGGGCTCGCACGGGAATACGCGAACATCAATCGCGAGATTGAACGCCGCAAAGACGGGGGGCGCGCGCGCGCCACAGCCCGCACCGTACATCAAAGGATCCTCACCGACGATGGGGCCTTTCCTCACTTTGCCCGAGCCAGCCAGAACATCGCCGCAGCGACCGCTTTGCTGCATGGCCTTCCGGAGGCCGCGACGTCCGAGGATCGACACGCTTATCGGGAGATTCGCACGTTGCTCGAGCGTGCAGCAGCGCAGCAAGCGGAAAGTTCCGTTGTCTCGACGACGCGAACCCGACACCAGCAAGCACGCGCCCTCAGTGCGTCCCACCAAGGACGCATCCGTCCACCAAACACCGCCAGCCGGTGGGCAGCCCTCCGTCGTCCCTGTACATCAACGCCTCGGCCGTGGCCGCAACGTACGCAGCATCATCGACGCCCGGAGACGTGCCCACGGCGACGAGGGAGAAGCAGCGCGCCGCGGCTATCATCCCCGACGTGGAGGGCGCTACGACAGCAACGAGGACCGAAGCCCGAGCCCCGTCCTGCCAGGCCCTCAGGCCTTTGGCCGGCACATCCTCAACGCCGCGTTCCCTCTAAGGTATCGACCACCCACGAACATTCCTAAATATTCTGGCGAAACAAATCCCGGGCTTTGGCTCGAAGACTATCGGCTTGCATGTCAGGCCGGTGGTGCGAATGAGGATAACTTCATTATTCGCAATCTCCCGCTGTTCTTGGCCGACTCGGCACGAGCATGGCTGGAGCACCTGCCGTCCGATGCTATTCAGAGTTGGGCGGATCTGACTGAGATCTTCGTGGGTAATTTCCAGGGCACGTACAAACACCCTGGAAACCCATGGGACCTCAAGAACTGCCGTCAGAAGGCCGATGAAACCCTCCGCGGGTACATCCGGCGCTTCTCCCGACAGTGCAACGAGCTCCCGAACGTCGCCGACGCCGACGTGATAGGAGCCTTTCTGTCCGGAACGACCTGCGAATCCCTGGTCCACAAGCTGGGACGCAGGGGCCCGCGAACTACCAAGGAACTTCTGGACATCGCCACCAGTCACGCCTCTAGAGAGGAGGCGGTCGGAGCCATCTTTGATCGCTCCGACGGAAAGACAAGGCGAGACAAGGACGCTAGCGAAGGCGCCTCCAACCGTCCCGCCAAAGGGAAAAATAAGAAGCAACGGCGCGACAGCTCACTCGCGGCCGCTGCCGACCGCAAAGGTGGCCGGAAGCCCGCGGAGGGCATCCCGAACCACTTCGAGAAAATGCTCGAGGGGCCATGCCCAAATCACGCCTTCCCGGCCAAGCACCTATACAAGGAATGCGGCCTTATGCGCAAATACTTGGCCGGGGGTCTGAACAAGGAGGAGCAGGGGAAGGAGCCTGTTCCCACCACTAACGACACGGAGGAGAAGGACGACACCTTCCCAACGCCGACCGGTGCCCTCATGATCTTCGGGGGATCAGCGGCCTACGACTCCAGGCGCCGCCAGAAGGTCGCACGTCGAGAGGTCTATACCGCTGGACCGGCTATGCCAGCTTATCTCCGGTGGTCGGAATCTGCCATAACCTTCGACCGGTCCGACCATCCAGATGCCATCCCACACCCGGGGAGGTATCCGCTTGTCGTCGACCCGATCGTCGGTCCAAAGCGGCTCACCAAGGTACTGATGGATGGGGGCAGCGGCCTCAACATCATGTACGCCAAGACGCTCGACGAGATGGGCGTCGACCGAACGCACCTCCGTCCCGTCCGAGCACCTTTCCATGGCGTCGTACCTGGAAGGCAAGCCGTGCCACTAGGGCAGATTGACCTGCCCGTCACTTTTGGGGATCGATCCAATTACCGGACTGAGACCCTCACCTTCGATGTAGTGGGATTCCCGGGGACTTTCCACGCCATTCTGGGGCGACCATGTTACGCGAAGTTCATGGCCGTACCCAATTACACATACCTGAAGCTGAAGATGCCTGGTTCCCGTGGGATCATCACCATCGGCACCTCCTTCCAGCGCGCTTACGAGTGCGAGGTCGAATGCTGCGGACACGCATCCACGGTCATCGCGTCCGAAGAGCTCGCCACCCTCAGGGAGGAGGTCACTGAGGGGACACCCGACACAAAGAAGTCGTCCGGATCGTTCGAATCGGCAGAGGGTTCCAGGGACGTCCTCTTGGATCCCAGTAGCTCCGAGGGCAAAAAAGTCCGAATCGGGACCGCGCTCTCCTCCGCATAGGAAAGCGCGCTCGTCGACTTCCTCCGCGCCAACAAGGACATCTTTGCGTGGAAACCCTCGGATATGCCGGGCATCCCGAGGGAGGTCGCCGAGCATAACCTCCAGATCCTCCCGGGCTCCAAGCCGGTGAAACAACGCCTGCGCCGCTTCGACGAGGAGAAACGCAGAGCCATCGGCGAAGAGATAGCCAAACTACTGACCGCAGGATTCATTAAGGAAGTATACCACCCAGAGTGGTTAGCAAATCCTGTTCTTGTCCGAAAAAAGAGTGGGAAATGGAGAATGTGTGTTGATTATACTGGTCTCAACAAAGCGTGTCCAAAGGATCCATTTCCTTTGCCCCGAATAGACCAAATAGTCGATTCCACCTCGGGGTGCGAAACCCTCTGTTTCCTCGACGCATACTCGGGCTACCATCAGATCGCGATGAAAGAGTCCGACCAGCTCGCGACATCTTTTATCACGCCCTTCGGATCATTTTGCTACGTTTCAATGCCGTTTGGTTTGAAGAACGCTGGGGCGACGTACCAGCGCTGTATGCTTAATTGCTTCGGAGACCTCATCGGGCGAACCGTTGAGGCCTATGTCGACGACATCGTAGTCAAATCCGAGCGGGCTGACCACCTTGTCGCCGACCTTGAACGCACCTTTGCGAAACTCCGGGCGAACGGCATCAAGCTCAATCCCGAAAAATGTGTTTTCGGAGTCCCGAGGGGCATGCTGCTCGGCTTCATCGTCTCCGAGCGTGGCATCGAAGCCAACCCAGAGAAGATATCGGCCATCACGAGGATGGGCCCGATCCAAAACATAAAGGGGGTTCAGCGGATCACAGGGTGCCTTGCCGCCCTCAGCCGATTCATTTCACGCCTCGGCGAACGAGGACTCCCCCTTTATCGACTTCTGAAGAAAACTGACCACTTCGAGTGGACAGCCAAGGCTCAGGAGGCACTTGACATGGTTAAACAATTTTTAACTAAGCCGCCGGTCCTAGTTCCTCCACGCGATGGAGAATCTCTCCTGCTATATATATCAGCCACCACCCAGGTGGTTAGTTCCGCCTTAATAGTAGAGCGAGAGGAAGAAGGGCACACCTTCAAGGTGCAGCGCCCTGTATATTTCATCAGCGAGGTGTTATCCGACTCCAAAACCCGCTACTCCCAGATCCAGAAACTCCTCTACACCGTCCTCATCACCAAAAGGAAGCTACGCCACTACTTCGAGTCACATCCCGTGACAGTAGTGACGACGTTCCCCCTCGGCGAGGTTGTTCGTAGCCATGACGCTACGGGAAGAACCGCAAAATGGGCACTCGAGCTGATGGATCAGGGCATTTCTTATGTCCCCCGAACGGCGATCAAATCTCAGGCGCTGGCTGACTTCATCGCGGAGTGGACCGAGGTCCAGATGCCACCAGCGGCCGTCGATCAAGAGTACTAGATAATGTACTTCGACGGATCGCTGATGAAGAAGGGCGCCGGAGCAGGACTAGTCTTTATATCCCCCCTCGGGGTCCACATGAGGTACATGGTTCGTCTCCATTTTCCCTCATCAAACAATACTGCAGAATACGAAGCACTCATCAACGGCCTACGAATCGCCATCGAGCTGGGCATCCGACGCCTCGACGTCAGGGGCGACTCTCAGCTGGTCGTCAACCAGGTCATGAAAGAGTCGGGCTGCCATGATACCAAGATGGAGGCATATTGTCAAGAGGTCCGACGTTTGGAGGACAAATTCGACGGCCTCGAACTAAATCATATCCCCAGACGCCTCAACGAAGCGGCCGACACGCTCGCAAAAGCAGCATCGAGCCGAGAGCCAGTTCCAACCGGCGTCTTCGCTAGTGACCAACACAAAGCCTCGGTATGCTACACGGGGTCGGAACAAGCCGACGATGGCCCTTCTAGTCCGACCCCCAAGGCCGAT
The DNA here is from genome assembly GCF_019320115.1 of Miscanthus floridulus. Lineage (NCBI taxonomy): Eukaryota > Viridiplantae > Streptophyta > Magnoliopsida > Poales > Poaceae > Miscanthus > Miscanthus floridulus. The sequence goes on along the minus strand of NC_089583.1, from coordinate 111,175,416 downwards.
CCGCTAACTGTTCCTCCCGACCCCGAAGTCATGGAGCTTGAAGAAGACCCAGCAACGGAGTCCGATCCTCCCAGTGACTGGAGAACGCTTTACATCGACTATCTCCTCCACGACGTACTACCAACCGACAAGACAGAAGCCCGACGGCTCGCACGACGCGCCAAATCCTTCGTTCTTGTAGAGGGCGAACTCTACAAACGAAGTCACATCGGAATTCTACAACTTTGCATCCCTGACGAACAGGGAAAACTCCTTCTGAGCGACATCCACGGTGGGGCATGCGGACACCATGCCGCACCAAGAACCTTGGTTGGGAAGGCATTCCGACAGGGTTTCTATTGGCCCACCACAGTAGCCGATGCCGAGCAAATTGTACGCACCTGCGAAGGGTGCCAATACTATGCTCGGCAAACACACCTCCCGGCCCAAGCTCTCCAGATGATCCCCATCACATGGCCCTTCGCGGTCTGGGGGCTTGACCTGGTTGGGCCACTTAAAAAGGCGCCCGGGGGCTTTACCCAGTTGCTTGTCACCATAGACAAGTTCACGAAATGGATTGAAGCTCGGCCGATATCCACAATCAAATCCGAACAAGCTGTGCTGTTCTTTCTCGACATCATCCATCGCTTTGGAGTACCGAACTCCATCATCACAGACAACGGCACGCAGTTCACCGGTAGGAAATTCGTTCGTTTCTGTGATGAACAACACATCCGAATCGATTGGGCAGCCGTCGCGCACCCCCGAACGAACGGCCAGGTCGAGCACGCAAACGGCATGCTTCTTCAAGGCCTCAAACCCAGAATTTTCAACCGGTTGAACAAGTTCGGCGCACGTTGGCTCGCTGAGCTCCCGGCTGTGCTCTGGAGCCTAAGGATGACTCCTAGCCGGGCCACCGGCTACACACCCTTCTTCATGATCTATGGTTCCGAAGCCGTTCTCCCGACGGACCTTGACTATGGAGCACCAAGAATAAGAGCATATGACGAACAGGGAGCCGAGGCATCTCACCAAGACGCCATGGACCAGCTGGATGAAGCCCGCGACATCGCCCTCCTCCGTTCAGCCAAGTACCAGCAAGCGTTACGGCGGTACCACAGCCGACAGGTGCGGGGTCGAGCCTTCAACGTCGGAGACCTCGTCCTCCGTCTTGTGCAGAGCAACAAGGATCGCCACAAACTCTCCCCGCCCTGGGAAGGGCCCTACATCGTCGCGGAAATACTTCGCCCAGGTGCCTACCGGTTGAAAACCATCAAAGGCGAGGTCTTCACCAACGCCTGGAACATTGAGCAGTTACGTCGTTTCTATCCTTAAAATAGGCTTACACTTTTCCCTATCAGTTTTTGTCTTAACAGAGCCCCGATCCTTAGTGACTACCGACCCCTGCAAATCGCGAGGGGTCAGACCTCACTCGGGGGCTGGCATGTGATCGTAACATATGTCATGTGTAGTACAAGTATTACGCTTGTAAAAAATCCCTGTGTTATACTTGCAAACATTTTTCTAAGTTTTCCATTCGCCTCATAAACGAGTCTCGGGGGCTAAGATCTTGGGAGCTAATTCTCTCACTCGGGGGCTGGCATGTGATCGTAACATATGTCATGTGTAGTACAAGTATTACGCTTGTAAAAAATCCCTGTGTTATACTTGCAAACATTTTTCTAAGTTTTCCATTCGCCTCATAAACGAGTCTCGGGGGCTAAGATCTTGGGAGCTAATTCTGAATACAACTGGTAGGACTGCGAGACACCCACGCCCCAGCGGCTGCAACCTCTTTGCTCACCAGTTCAATCAGAATTAGTTTGCCCACGTTCCTAGCCTCCTATGACTTAGACCATGAGAAGAGTTGGAAAGCACTAAAATGACTTGCCACAAGCAAAGGATGTAGTTTTGTTCATTTTTTGCACGAATTCACCACTTACAAAGCGATGTCATTACAAAAAAGGAACAATATACCCTGAAGATTGTTTACTCGGGGGCTTCCCCACAACGTTATTTCATTACAGTCTCGGTTCAGCTCTACCACAAGTGCTACTACGATCGCCGTACCACGCTCTCCATCGGCGACGTCGAGGGCATGTACACGGGCCAGTTCGTCCACTGCGGCCGCCGTGCCACGCTCTCCATCGGCGACGTCGAGGGCATGTACACGGGCCAGTTCGTCCACTGCGGCCGCCGTGCCACGCTCTCCATCGGCGACGTCGAGGGCATGTACACGGGCCAGCTCATCTACTGCGGGCGCCGTACCACGCTCTCCATCGGCGACATCTTCGCTGGACCCTCGAAGGCGCCACCATCTATGACGCCTCCGCCGGAGCGTCCGGGGACTACGCCATCGTCGTCAGCCGCAACCCCGGCAGCAACGCCACCGTCATGGCATCTGGGGACTACGCCATCATCCCCAGCCATAACCCTGACAACGGCGTAGGGGCAGGAAACGCCTCCAGCCAAGGGAGGAGCGCAGCGAACGACGGCGCAGTCAACGACGCACGACACCCACCGGCGCCTCCTTTCCTTCGGCAATAGCGACTCCTCAGCAAGGGCAGCACACACCATCTCATCTACGTTGGATAACCTCCGGCTCGACATCACGCACCAGAATCACGAGCAAGTTTGTAAGTTCTCTATCTCTCTCTGGCATTACTCTTCCTCACTCAGGAACCACCGCGACGCACGGACGCGTTGGACGGAAAGGAAGAAGAAGGAGAGATAGCGGCTCGGAGGCAGAAGGGGAGGTGGGATGAGAACTCCTCTCCCCCTCCCTATTTAAAGAGGAGGCGTAGTAACTAAGGAAAGGCGAAAGGTCGGACGAAAAACCCTCTCCCTTCCCCTTTTTTAATACGCAATCAATGCTGATTGATATCTGAGGGGACGCGCCGGAAGTGACGGGACGAACCCCGGTCTACGAAGCGTCCCTCTTTGGTCAAACTGAACACTGCCTGGGTATGGCCCGCCACTGACCCGCTCCGGACGCGGCGATTAAGGCACCCACATAGGCAGACAACTTTTTAGCCTTCCCATGCAGGACCACGGACGACCCGATGACGGGACCCTTCAGATCTCCTGGGTCGACCGTTCGGCTCAGAAGACACGACCAAAGAAAGATAAGCCTCTCAGCTTTCTCACTTTATACGTTAAAATTCGTTCACAAGATTCTGACCCCGTCAAATAGCAGGGACGCGAGCATCACTCGGGGGCTGTCGAGGATGACTACCAGTCTAGACATCCTCTTCACCCGACCCCTCCGTACGCTTGAAACTAAGGGCGCGACATTCAGGCACAAAGCTTTGAGTAAAACTGGACGAACTAGCAAACCCTACGCCCCGATAGCTACGATGTTTCTGTTCACCAGAAAAATCATGCTCAAACGCCTCTCGCGTCTCTAGTTCCGACGTCCGCCTTTCTCAAAGAAGGAATCAGAGGGGTCCGCCTACAGCTGTCAGGTTGCCCAAGTTAATCGAACAGCTCGGATCGTCACCGAGACACAAAAAAATGGCAATTCTTACGCAGGTTTTTCCAACCTCGTCACAAACGTCAGGACCCGAACCCATCTGGTAGGAGCTTTTCCGCCACTCACATCACCAAGGTAACGTTACCGACCCCGCCTTTATTTTCAATTAAATATTGCATTCAAAACATTCTCATTCGATATAAGCAACCATAGGCTGAGGTTCGAAGGCCAGCCCGCGAGGGCTCGAGGCCGCCTCACGCCAAACAGGGCCAGGGAGAGATAACCAAGACGAGCCCCAGCGGCCCTGCCCGATCCTGCTCAGAAGCGAACCGGGACGTCTCGACCTTCTCTCGTTCGATTCTAACCTCGAGCCAAACCCACAGAATCTCCATCGAGGAGAGGCCATCGGGCCCCCTGAGCTTATCGAACGACTCAGGCATCTGCCGGGAGGCGGGTTAAGAAGTTGTGGAGTGCCACCAGAGGGCTCTACCGACCCCATCAGCAAATAATGGACCCGGATTCCGCACGAACGTACCCGTTAGCGAGCTCGTTGAGCGCGGTACTCAAGCCGTCGAGGCAAGTGTCGTTCACTCAGCCCCTCCGATTGCGAAAACCGAGGACGGGGTAACACGCAAATAACAACCGATCCCTATCAGACCCTAACAAGGCTCGGGGGCTCGGGCCAAACAATGCAGGAGCAAAGGCCCCACCTTGCCGAGCCCATAGAGTCCCCAGTTGGGATTTCTGTTGGAAGGCAGGGCAGGGATTATTGCGAGGACATCCATTGTCACCAAAACCACGATTCCGGTCTCCAGTAACACCCGACCCCAGGCAGGTGCGGGGGTCGGACCTTACTCGGGGGCTGTTAAGGTACGGCTACCTCCTCAATCTCCTCACATTATAATCAGCGGCATAATTCAGGGGAACATATTGGTAAGACCGTAAAAAATCAAACCGCAAAAAATCAAACAAAACGAAATTAAGACGCAAAAGCACGAAAGGCGTCCAGACTCGAAAAATACCGACACTTGTCCACATATTACATATAAGCTATTCTCAAAATTGTTCGACTAATTACTCCCGCGAAGGGAGAACCATTTCTTTCAGACTGTCTGCCAGGTTCTTCGCAAGAGGAGCGACCATCTTCTCCATTTCCTCCAGCTCTTCATCCTCGTAGGTGGACGGAAAGCCTTCGCTCATCACCCTCAGGTTTATTTCCTTCTCATAATGGGCGTGGGCGACGGTGAAGGCCTGGGTAATCCCGGCGTGAAAGGCACTCTCCTCAAGTTGGCCCACCCGAGCCGTGATACCTCCGACACGAGCCGCGAGCGGGCTGGTCTCCACAGGCTCCGTCACATTCAGGGCGTTAAGGACCACCCCGACCGCAGCTTGTAGAAGATCATTCTCATCGCTCTCCGCCTGAAGGGCCCTGCGCGTATAGGCAGCCTCTTTCTCCAGCTTGGCGGCGACGTTCTCGGCACTCAACTTTCCTTTCATCGCGTCATCAAGCTCCGCCCGGAGAGAGCGGACCACCCCGACGTCCTCATCCACCTTCTGCTGGAGGGCTGTGGCCCTACTCTCGGCCTTCTGCCGGAGGTCCCGCTCTATCTCCAGCTCCTTCAGGATTTCGCTGGCCTTCTCGTTAGCCGCGGCATTCCTCTGCAGCAGCTCGTCTCGTTCTTTTTGGAGTTTGGCAATCTCCTCTCCATCCAGCTTGGACCTCGCCGACAGGTCCTCGAACATCCCGTGCGCCTCCTCCGCATCCTGACGCGCCTGGGCCTCCCGCTCTTGGACGATAGCAAGCTGGGCGGCCATGTTTGCTCGCAGTCGGGCCTCCTTGGAGAGGCGATCCCGCTCTACCTTTCTGCTCACGGAGGAATTGGGATTTTTTCCGGCTACGAGCAACAAGAATCTGAAGAAGAAGAAGACTAATATCAGAAATGCGAGAATCCACAAACACACGAAGAAAGAAAAAAGAAAGTCCAGAAAATACCTGAGAGGTAGGGATAACGATCTCACGGAGGGCTCCTCTGGCCTGGTCCAGGGCGTTCAGCATGGTCGAGATCCCGATGTCAAGACCTTCTCGCTCCATACTCTCGGAATGATCATCGAGCGAGAAAAGAGCCGACGTCGGGTCCTGAGCAGCCATCCACTGGAGCGGCGGCTCCCCCCGCGCAGGGGAGCGGCTTCCTCCCGACAAGGGGGCCGGTGGCGGCTCCCTCCTGACCCTGTGTGGCACCACCGCCGCACTCAAGGACCCTCCGGATGGACCCTCCTCCGTCTGGACCGCTTCGGGCGCCACGGGCGGATCCACATGGGCACCTGGTGGCGCGGATTGCACCACGCCCTCGGGTGCCACCACGACCGCGCCCAGCTGATCCTGGCTCGGCGCAGTCATGATCACCTTCACCGGCGGTATGCGGTCCTCGGCCGGCTCTTCCACGCCCGCCGCGAAAGAAGCCGCTCGCTCGATAGCCTCCACGGGCGTGGGAGCCGCCATGGACGTCGTCGGTTCGGCCAACGCGGCCCCTACATCGGCACCACCCCTGCCCGAAACAGGGGTGGCTCTAGGCGACGCCGTCTGTCCCGCATGAAGGGCGAGACTCTTCTTGGGCGCCAGCCCCAGGGGGTGACCCGTCCGCAAGAACCTACACAAAGGTAATAACCGATTAAGTCAAAATAAAAATGGAAAAAAGATGAACACAGAGGAGTCAGGAGCTTACGTTGATGTCCTCGGCCGGCGGAAGCGTTTTGGGGATGGATCCCCAGATCCCTGTCCTGACTCGTCCGGACGGGACTGTTTCTTGCCTGCCCCCTGCTCTGGGGCAGGAGGGTTCATCTCGTCGGGCGCAGAGCCGGAGTCGCTCCCCTCCATCGTCTCGTCGGGCGCGGCACCGGAGCCGTCCCCCTCCCTCATCTCGCGGGGCGCAGCACCGGAGCTGCTCCCCTCCATCACCATCGCCTCAGGGTCGGCGGCAGCAAGCCCAGCGTCTCCCGTCCACCGATCCTCGGCCGACACGCCGTGCGAAGCGGCGGACTCGCCGGCCTCCACTGATCTCATTGATTCACTTCCCTCTGCGTGAAAAGCAAAGGGCCCCTGCACGGGTGGGTGGCTACTTGTCAGCGTTTCCTCATCCTCCAGGACGCCCCAATCCACGTCGACGGCTACCTCGTCATCGCCGTCGTCATCATCATCATCGTCGTCATCCTCACTGCTCACGTCCTCTCCCCGATCCCGGGCCTCCTGCTTCAGTCGTTTCGCCTTCTTCATCTCCTCCTTTGCCTTCTTGTCCCGCTCGGCCACGAGTCGATTCGCCGCCGCCACAGCCCTGTCCTTCGGCAGTGGAGCCGGACTATCCTTGAAGACTAGCCCCCTCGGCTAGCCCCAACGTCACAAAAGCAAGTTTTAAAAAGGGAGATTCAGGAGAAAGAAAAGAGTGCAGGGGAAGAGGGCTTACGAATTTGAAGAACCTAGGCTCCGGCCGCATTGGAGGATGCCTGGGCACCGGATACACGATGTCGAGGACCATGCCGGCAGAATCCTTCGTCGGCACCGTCGCCTCCTTGACACGCTGCGCCACTTCCGAATAAGGGAGCGCCTCGTCAACGAGCACCGTTCCCTTGAACGACATCCCTGGCATCATCCGATGCAGGGGGAGCACGCGCGCCATCAGTGGCGCCACCCTCCTCGCGTGGTAAGCACCGATAATCCCCGACCCCTTTACACCCCGACCCTTCAGGGCATGGAGGGCGGAGAGAAGGTCGGAGATGTGCTTCTTGTCTTTAGTCTGGACGCCCCAGCCCCATGACGCTGGAGCATCCACAATAAGACGTCCGGTGTACTTCGGCAGGGGGGCACTCGCATCATCCCTAACATAAAACCATTGCGAATGCCATCCCTTGTTGGAAGTGGCCAGACGCATGTACGGGTAGCCCTTCGATCGGGTATGGTGCAGGTGAATGCTGGCACACCCCATTGGTGCGTCTACTTCTTTCCCCCCAATCTTCCTCTTCGACAGACTAACGCTAAAGAAATGCCGCCACAGATCAAAATGGGGATCGATCCCCAGGAAACCCTCGCACAGGGCAACAAACGCTGCCATATGCTGTATCCCATTAGGAGTTAGATGTTGCAGCTCTACCTCATAGTAATCTAATAGCCCCCGAAGGAATCTATGCGTGGGTACCCCGAATCCCCGCTCATGGAAGAGGGCAAAAGAGACGACATACCCTTCAGGCGGCACCGGCTCGCCCTCGTCGCCAGGAAGCAACCACTCCTGGACGGCGGATTGTGGGCGGAGAAGGCCATGGCGAACGAGGCCCTCCAGACGCCGGGAAGAGATGCTTGATCTGCCCCACAACTCCATTGGGGCAGTAGGGGGGAAGGGCAGGCGCGAGCTTAATGGCGGCTGGAACACGAACGCAGGCCGATCGACGGTGGCGATGTGGGCGTGAGGAGCTGGGAAGATTGGCGGCGGATTTCTCAGAACGCAAAGGAAGGGGAGCGAAATACGGAACCCTGGGGGCGAACCCCGCGGTTTTATAAGGGGCGACGGACACGAGAAGGGCAACCGTCCGCCTCGATCTCCGGGCCTGCCACGCGCGCCCCCGCGTCATGTCGCGGGACACGCGCCCGCAGTCCCTATCTCCTTATCCCAAAAATCTCGGCGGACGGTTCGCCTTCCCCAAACAAATCCGGACTCTCTACCACCGGGGAAGCACAGGCCACAAAGGCCTGTTCTTTTCTCTTTGGCCCACCTAGGGCCCAGAAACTCGCCGGCCGGCCCAACTAAGAAGGAATCCGTGAACAATCCACCATCAAGCGCAGAAGCGCCAGTTGGGACCGCTCCGAATCAGTCCCTAGCGAACGGGACGCCACGACCCACTCGGAGAAACACCTAGTTGATGCAAAACTAAGTCCTTCAGCCTTACCCGCGAAGGGGCCGATACAACCCCCCGGGCGACTCTACTCAAGTCACCCGGGGGGCTCGGGGGCTACACCCATCGGGTGCGCTCGCGCGCACCCTCCGGCAATTTAGCTTCGGCGAAATCAAAAAACACCCTCCAGGCGGTTCTGCCCGAATCACCTAGAGTCTCGGGGGCTACTGTCGGTGACCTAATACCGGGGTACCCTAGAAGGTGGAACCGAGAACCACCGAACGTAAAAAACTTCTGGACGCATAAGGGCGCCATGTCATCCTTTGTTCGAATGACAGAAGTTCGGTTCCGCCTCGCCCGACACCCTTGGGACGGGCTCGGTCTCGCCCGAGGACCGAGGGATAAGCTCCGTCTCGCCCGACGCCTTGAGGACAGGCTCGGTCTCGCCCGAGGGCTGAGGGATGAGTTCCGTCTGGCCCGATCCCGGAGGGGTGGGGTCAGCCTCACCCGACGCCTTTGTGGGATAACCCTGCCTCGCCCCAAAGGCTCAAGGCTAATCTCCGTCTCGCTCGACGCCTATAGGGCGGGCTCGGTCTCGCCCGAGGGCTAAGGGATAGATTCCGCCTCGCCCGATCCCGGAGGGATAGGGTTAGTCTCGCCCAAGAGATAGGGACTGGCCTCCGTCTCATCCGACGGCCCAGAACGAACCTCGCCCTGATCGATATCTGTCCCTCATAACGATGGGTACAGGACGAGACAAGACGTTCGGGTCAACCATGGCTCCAACGACCATACCCTGCACCCTGACAAGAAAAGAACTGCCAGGGAACAACAGGACTGACGCTTTAGACCCTTCCGGGCGCCGCAGAGACCCTTCCGGGCGCCGGGTGCTAATAACACAAGCAGCAACAAACTGGACGTAGGGACGTTCCGCCCGAACCAGTATAATTCCTGTGTCCTTTAGCGCACCATCCGAACCTAACGCGCATTACTATAAATTTACTTGCCGGTGCTTGTACGAAACACCGACACCGACCATGAAGTCACGGTTGTCACTTCATACCCACTCAGAGACATCATCCATAACCACGACACCATGGGACGGATCTCCAAGTAGGCACTCAAACTCATGGGCCATGAAATTAGGTATATCCCCTGTTCCACCAATAAGTCTCAAGCCCTCATGGATTTTGTTGTTGAATGGACAGAGGTCCAGCTACCGACCCCAGACATTACCCACAAGTACTAGACAATGTACTTTGACGGGTCTATCATGGCACCCAGCTTAGGGGCTGGAGTGGTTCTGATCTCCCTGGATGAGAGCAGGCTCTGCTACGCCATCCGCCTCCACTTTTTAGCCTCAAATAACACCGTGGAATACAAGGCCCTCATCAACGGACTCTGCATCGCTATTGAACTTGGTGCTACGTGACTCTACGTTCATGGTGACACGGAGCTGGTCGTCGATCAGGTCATGAAGGAGTCCTCCTATAAAAGCCCCTTCATGACAGCATACTGCCAAGAGGTGCGCAAGCTCGAGGACAAATTCTAGGGAATTGAGCTGCATCACGTCCCCCGAACGGACAATGATGCCACCTATTTCCTCACAAAATTGGCCACCAGGCGAGATCCGTCTCCAAGCAGGATCTTCATCAATGACCTCCATGAGCCATCCACTCGTATCCTCTAAGGTCCGATCCAGACACACCCCAATGCTAAGCTGGTGCCCGGGGGCTCTGACCTCGACAGCAAGCCGATGCTCGAGAGCTCCGACCCCAGTGCCTCTGTGACGACATCACCCGCTGACATCGCCGTATTGGCACTTGATCAAACTGACTGGCGAGCATCGCTACTCGCCTACCTCCTCGAGGGGGTTCTTCCACCCAAAAGGACTAAAGCCCGATGGATCGCTCGACATGCTAAGACCTTCATTGTGCTCGGTGATGAACTCTACAAATGGAGTCCATCGGGGGTACTCATGAAGTGCATCCCCACCAACTAGGGGAAGTAGCTCCTCCTCGAGGTCCATGCCGAGATCTGTGGACATCATGTGGCTCTAAGGTTGCTAGTTAGAAAAGCCTTTTGCTAAGGTTTTTATTGGCCCACCACACTATGAGATGTAGAGGAGGTTGTCCACAGGTGTGAGGGATGCTAATTCTATGCTCGGCAAACTCATTTGCCGACATAGGAACTCCAAACCGTCCCCATCACCTGGCCATTCGCTATCTAGGGCCTCAACATGGTAGGACCACTCAAAAAAGGCCTGAGCGGCTTCACTCACCTACTTGTGGCGGTCGACAAGTTCACCAAGTGGATAGAGGTCAAGCCCATCACCAACATCTACTCAAAAGAGGCGGACAGATTCTTCCTCGACATCATCTACCAGTTTGGCATTCCTAACTGTATCATCACTGACCACGGGACTAACTTCACCAGGAAGAAATTCCTAGACTTCAGTGATGGATACGACATCAGGATCGACTAGGCCTCGATCGGACACCCACATACTAATGGTCAGGTCAAGCATGCCATGGCAGGGTCCTCCAAGGACTTAAGCTATGCATCTTCGACTGACTCAACAAGTACGTTGGACGATGGGTTGCAGAGGTCCTAGTGATCCTCTGGAGTCTGAGAATGACCTCAAACCAATCCATAGGGTTCACACCCTTCTTCCTAGCCTATGGAGCTAAAGCAGTGCCGCCCTCCGACCTCAACCATGGCGCCCCAAGAGTGAAGGCTTTCGACCACGACCGAGCCACGGAGGCTCAGCAAGACGCAATCGACCTACTCGAGGAGGCCCATGAGACGACCATCATCCACTCTGCTCGCTACTAACAAACTCTCCATGGGTACCACAAAAGGAAGATCAGGGGGAGAATCCTCGAAGTCGATAATCTTGTGCTCCGGAGGACCCAATCGACGAAGGAAAAACACAAACTCTCTCCACCATGGGAAGGACCCTATACGGTGACCGAAGTAATCCGACCGGGTGCCTACCGACTATAGGATGACAACAACAACATTCTCACCAACACTTGGAACATTGAACAGCTATGTTGTTTTTCCCATAATTTTGGTCTTATGGCTTTTTAGTCAACACTTGCTCCTGTAAAGCACCCCAGCCCAAACATTTTTAGCCCAGGTCGCTTGGGGGCTCCATAAGGGTACAATACTAAACACTACCTCTCTTTTTTACTATCATATGGTAAAAACTTTTACCCAAACAAAAGGGCATTCCATTCCTTTGATTACCCTATGTAACTTTGTTCTTACTCCCAACTGAACGCACCCTGCCATGACCTACGGTTACGAGCAGCCAAGGCCCACGGGCCATGACCAGGTTCTTAAAAGCTATAGCCTATGGAATGAATGGGCAGGTGCAAAAAAAAGGATAAAAACAAAGCTATGCTAGGATAAAAAACAAGGAACGGATAGTGATTCTATCACAAAAATAGAACTAATGTATTCATTGATGCAAAAACTATTCACATGGGGGCTCCCCCAAACTTAACGATTACATTTGTTGACTACTTCTACTCCAAATACTATGGCTGCTCGATGGCATCGACTGATGCCAAAGAAGAAACCATGGCACATGCCGCCAAACATAACCACTGCCACAAGGGCCCTGCCTGGCTTCGCTCCCTCAACTTCGGCAAGCGCAACGGGTACCTCAAGGGACCCGCCTAGTTTTGCTCCCTCGACTTCGGCGAACACAACGGGTACCTTAAGGGCGTTGCACCCATAGATGCTCAGCAGAAGAACATGGAGCTCCTGACCTTCTCATGTAGTCGAGGCAGCTCCTGGGTAGGGACGCTGCCACCAAGGTATGGCCACCATGGCTGGAAGATATCTCATCAAACTTTATGAACTGGCCAACCTGAGCAGTTGTAGGCATGAAACCCTCCACCAGCACGATCCTTGGCAACTTCCTCTCTGACAAGGCTCGCCTAGTAAAGATCCATCAGAAAGAATCCACGCACGGCTCCATCCCAAAAAAGGCCTCATAGATGAATCCAATGTGCCACCTCCTTTGGCGGAAGCCACCCTTTCTTAGATAAAGATGGCCAGCGCCACCTCGGATAGCCTCTAGCTCGACATTGCGTGCTAGATTCATGAAGGGATCTATGAGCTCTCCCCTTTGCTTACTCTCTCTCACTTAGGAACCACCGTGACATGCAGGCACTCTTGGTGAGAAGGAAGGAGGAAAGCCAATGGTTGGAGAACAGGTCAAAGACTACAACGAGAAGCCCTCTCCCTTCCCTGTATTTAAGGAGGGAACATGGCAGCTAAAGAAGGGCAAAAGATTAGAGCAAAAAACTCTCTTCCTTCCCCCATTCAATGTGGATGGGAAACAGTGGGACATGCCCTGACCGATGGGACGCATACTGACTGACAGAATGGTACTTGGTCAGATAGGACATGACCTGGGTACGGCCCACCACTACCACACACCGGGCGTAGGCACAAAAGCGCCACCACTCATAGGTGGCCCTCCGCTTTCCTAGGCTATACTTGAAAAAACCCAAACAATGGGATCTCTGCCAAGAGAGACCATCAGATTTCCTAAGTCGATTGAATGGCTCATGAAAACACCGAGAGATAGGTAAGGAGCAAAGGGATGCCCCATGAAGGTCATGCCAACTCCATCATGAACGAGGAGCATAGGTCCCGATCGGACATCTCCGATTGGAGCTCTTCAAACCCCATCACTCGAGTCATCAAGGTAACCTTACCAACCCCCACTATTTCTTTATAATCATTCATACATCTATACACGCATTCATTCCATACACCCGTGCCCCCCGGATGATTCGGGCCCTGAATCGCCCAGGGGCTCGGGAACTAAGACATCGCACATGCAGCAAAATGCATCACAATGCTCTATGTTGCATCACGAAGCGATAGTTGCCTCATTCAAACATGAGCAACAACTGACCGAGGTTCAAAGGCCAACCCACAAAGGGCTTGAGGTCGCCTCGCGTCAAACAGAGCTAGGGGAGAAAACATAGATGAGCCTCGTGTGGCCCTCACCCAGTCTGCCCTGAAGTAGATAGGGTCATCTCAACCTTCTTATTCAATCCTAAACCTCTACCAAGCCCATAGAATCTCCTTCGAAGGGGAGGCCAGCGGGCCACCCAGGTCGGTCTCCAGAATGACCTAGGCATCTACTGGGTTGCAGGTAAAGGAGCAGTGGAATGTCACAATAGGGCTATGCTGACCCTATCATGAACGATGGACCTAGATTCCACTCGATCATACCCGTTAGCGAGCTCACCGAGTGCATCACTCGAGCTTGAGCGATCGAGGCAAGCGACAAAGCCTAGCCCCTCCGGTTGTGAGAAACCGAGGATGGGGAAACGCACACAACTCAAACTGACCCCTACTAAAGCCCAACGGGGCTCGGGGGCTTAAGGCACACCAAACACCTAGGTCTACGACCCTGAACTTGCCCCATCCCTCAGCTACACTTCGACTACACACCAAACACCTAGGTCTACGACCCCGAACTCACCCTATCTCTTGGCTACGCTTCGACTGCACACCAAATGCCTAGGTCTGCAACCCCAAACTCATCCCATCTCTCGGCTATGCTTCAACATTTTCCCCTACAGTATTGTAGGCACCATTAACTCCCATACAGTAAGGCTCCCCACATGCCTCTGGGCATTGACAGTGTTGTGGGCACCGACATTTACCGTACCAAGCGAACATGGTAAAACCCCATGCATGGCTCCAGGTATCAATAGTGTGGTAGGCGCTGATGTCTATCATACCCGAAGAAGATAACACAACCTCCCACGTGCATCTGACATTCAACAGTATTGTGGGCACCTACCATCATCCTGTACCCATCGGCGTGGGCAACAAGGCTTAGTAGCATACGTACTCTCTCTCTCTCACTTGTAAGACCATCCCCTTCATCTATAAAAGGGGATGTGCTCTCTCCCAACAAGTAGATTCATTAGATCGATCAAGTTCACTAGTACACAACAGTAGAATCACCAGGTTCAAACCACGAGCACACGCTCGAACACTTAGCATATAGCGGAACTCCTATCACTCTCGGTCCCTCTGACCAGAGTCCGACCGAACCTCTTGTACCCCCTATCTTCCTCTTTCTCTTTTGTAACCCCACTGCAAACTTTAAGCACCTAGGCTCAGGAATAAAGTCACCAACCGACTCAAACTGGACATAGAGCACATTGCCTGAACCAGTATAAACCCCATATCATTAAGTGCTAGGCCACCTCCAATCACAACATATGACAAAACTACAAATATTTACGTGTTGGTCACTTTCTGCACCGACAGATACTCAACTTCTAACAAAGCATATAGAGTTTGAAATTTAGATAGTGGTACTCTTGAGGAAGTTCATGATGTTGAATTTGATGAAACCAAGGGTTCCTAAGATGAGAGTGAGAACTTGTAAGATGTTAGAGGCATTCAACTTTCAAATGCCATGAAGAACATGGATGTTGGTGAATTAAGGCCTAGGCAAGTGAATGATGATAAATATGATCAAGTGCAAGTGATCTCTAACTCAAATGTGCAAGATGATACAAATCAAGCTAGTACAAATAGCTATCATGACAATGAACAAAATCAAGTGGCTAGTACATCATCTCAACCAAATGATCAAGCAAGTGCAAGCAATCAAGTTTTAATACTCCAACCAACCAATATTACAAGGGATCATCCATTGGACACTATCATTGGTGATATTTCAAGAGGTGTACAAACTAGATCAAGATTGGTTTTATTTTGTGAGCATTTCTCATTTGTGTCATCCATTGAACCAAAAAAGATAGATGAAGCATTAAAGAATGTTGATTGGGTGAATGCTATGCATGAAGAATTGAATGACTTCATGAGAAATCAAGTATGGGAATTAGTAGAGAGACCAAAGGGACAAAATGTGATAGGAACCAAATGGGACTTTAGAAATAAGCAAGATCAAGATGGGATAGTAGTAAGGAACAAAGCAAGATTGGTAGCACAAGGATATACACAAGTTGAAGGTTTTGACTTTGGAGAAACATATGCCCTGGTTGCTAGATTGGAAGCAATTAGAATCTCATTAGCCTATGCTTATGCCCACAACATCAATCTCTATCAAATGGATGTCAAGAGTGTATTTCTCAATGGTTACATCAATGAAGAAGTATATGTTGAGCAACCTCCCGATTTTGAAGATGACAAGAAGCCCGACCATGTGTACAAGTTGAAGAAGGCATTGTATGGCTTAAAGCAAGCACCTAGAGCATGGTATGAGAGATTGAGGGACTTCCTAATCTCTAAAGAGTTCATAATGGGCAAGGTTGACACCACTCTTTTCATCAAGAAGATTGGAAAAGATTTATTTGTGTTGCAAATCTATGTTGATGACATCATATTTGGATCGACCAATCAAGACTTTTATGAAGAGTTTGGAAAGATGATGGCTAATGAGTTTGAAATATCCATGATTGGAGAGTTAAGTTACTTCCTTGGTCTCCAAATCAAGCAATTGAAGAATGGTACATTTGCAAGTCAAGGCAAGTACATCAAAGACATGCTCAAGAAGTTTGGCATGAGTGATAGCAAAGCCATTAGTACACCAATGGGAACAAATGGCAACTTGGATAGTGATGCAAGTGGTAATATGGTGGATCAAAAATTATATCGGTCTATGATTATAAGCCTACTCTATGTGACCGCATCAAGGTCAGATATCATGTTTAGTGTATGCATGTGTGTAAGATTTCAAGCCTCACCAAGAGAAAGTCATTTGAAGGCTACAAAGATAATATTGAGGTACTTGAAGCATACACAAAATGTTCATTTGTGGTATCCCAAAGGAGCAAAGTTTGAGCTAGTTGGTTACTCTGACTCGGATTATGCGGGATGCAAGGTTGAAAGGAAGAGCATCTCAGACACATGTCAATTGTTGGGAAGATCACTTGTTTCATGGTCATTAAAGAAGCAAAATAGTATTGCATTATCAATGGCCGAAGCCAAATACATATCTGCCGGTAGTTGTTGTGCACAAATACTTTGGATGAAGGCCACCTTGAATGACTTTGGAATCAAGTTCAAGAAAGTGCCATTGCTATGTGACAATGAGTGTAATCAAGTTAACCAACAATCCGGTTCAACATGCAAGAACAAAGCACATTGATGTCCACCATCATTTTATAAGAGATCACCAATAAAAGGGGGATAGTTGCATTGAGAGTATAGGCACCAAAGATCAACTTGCCGATATATTCACCAAGCCATTAGATGAGAAAAGGTTTTGCAAGATAAGGAATGAGTTAAACATATTGGATTTCTCAAATATGTGTTGATGCACCTCCCCACTTATATGACATGCCTCTCCTTCAAGCAATCTAAGGTAAAAGTTGATTGGCATGGCATACATCCTTGCTAAGGACATGTTTAGTGCATCTAGTCATTTTTCACATTTAATAGGCTCATTCATGAAAATCAAATGATTTTGATGTTTGTATGGTACCACTATTGCTTCTATGCTTAATTTGGTCTAGTGGTAGCATATGACATATTTGTGGGATTGTAAACCTAGCGTTTGATCTAGAAAATGAGCTATAAGTGTTTAACTCAACATGGTATAAGATAACCCTTATTTGGAGGTGTGAAGAATCTTGTCCTTGGATCAAACCGAGTTAAATATCTTTGGCAAGTATTCTAGATTGAACCAAATTTGGGAAAATAATCCTCACCCCATTGATTGACATAGATAATCTCAACCTATTGACATTGAACCTTTGTGGTCATTGATGACAAAGGGGGAGAGATAGTGTACAAATATAGTGAGAAGATAATAAAGGGAGAGAAATTGACGTAGGAGATGAGATATGACAAAGGAAGGGGATCAATTAAAATTTTAAGCACACAAGTAGAGGGAGCAAGCTCATAAACTTGATTGATGCATTTGAATGTGCATTTCATATGTTTGCTTGCATGGCACAAGTTTTAAATTTCAATATCCTTGCTTGTGTGGTGTATGCTAGTTGTAGGTTTGAATGATAAAATGAAAAACTAGCATGCATTGGTTAAGTAACTAGACTCATGCTCATATTATGAAAACTAGACCCTTGCTTCTAATGTTGATCTCATGGGGTATTCTAATTTTTGTGTATATCTAGTTACTCATGGTGCTAAGGATGGTATATTGGTGAACTCCGATTGGTATCACGCTTCAAAGGTCCATCTTTTATACCTTAGCATCATTTGGTAGACATTGTCTCCTATATTTCCTATCTAAGCATATGTGCAAGCTACAATCCAAACTCTTAGCGCATACGTAGAGGGAGCAATTGCTACCATTTGGGATTCATGAAACTTGTCCATATCCTTTTATACATGGTAAACATGCTTGGGCAAGCAACATGGATTCAAATAAAATTCAATTCATATCTTTGTGAAAGGGTTGTCATCAATTACTAAAAAGGGAGAGATTGAAAGCGCCTGTTTGGTTTTGGTGAATTGATGAAACCCTAAGTGCTAACTTAGTTTATCAAAGTGATTATAAGATAGGTAGCACTACTCCAAGTGATGAAGCAAATGAAGATCATGACATGATGATGGTGATGGCATGGTGATGATCAAATGCTTAGACTTAGAAAAGAAGAAAGAAAAACAAAAAGCTCAAGGCAAAGGTGAAATTGATAGGAGTTTTTCGGTTTAGTGATCAAGATACTTAGCAAGTATGATCACATTTAGGATCGATAGCCATACTATTAAGAAGGGTGAAACTTGTATCAAAATGTGGTTATCAAAGTGCCACTAGATGTTCTAACTCATTGCATATGCATTTAGGATCTAGTGGAGTGTAACACCCTTGAAAACATCTGTAAAAATATGCTAACGCATGTGCACAAGGTGATATACTTGGTGGTTGACACATTTGAGCAAGGGTAAAGAAGATAGAGTTGAAAAGGAATTGATTGCACTGGTCACGGGGTGACCGACGCGTCCAGACATGCATACCGGACGCGTCTAGTACTATCTCAGGCACCAGTGTTCCTGATGTGACCGGACGCATCCGATATTCTGGCCAGGCACGGGCAGTGTTGTCGAGGTGATCAGACTCTGGCTTAGTGGAGTGATCGGACGCTGATGAGTTACTGTTCAGCGTCAGGTCAAAGTAATATAGCCCAAAGGAGGATTGCAGACAACGACCAGACGTAGTGACCATACACGTCCGATCGCCACAACGAACGTGTCCGGTCGCCACACCGGACGTGTTCGGTGTTAACCAGCAAGTCTCAGGTTTTAAGCGTAATAATTGATCGGATGCTGGGAGCGTTCGGTCGGCCCAGAGCGGCTTTGGGAGCTCTCTAGACACGACCGGACGTTGCGTCTCCCGTGTCTGGTCCGGTGTGACCAGACACGTCTGGTCGGCCTAGAGTGGCTCTAGGAGCTCTCTGGACTCGATCAGACATTGCATCTCCTGCGTCCGGTCATTTTTTAATAGTGTGCTTGATCATGTAGTATTAGCCATTAGGCGCGAATGGCTAAACAATTTGAATGGGACATGTGGCGATCAAGCTATAACCAGACACAGCAATCGGACGCGTCCGGTCATCACGCGGTCAGCCCAATAATTGAGCCAATGGCTTTATTGTTTAGGGGTCTATAAATATCATTTGGCCGGCTCTAGCTCACTCTCTTGGCCATTTATATTGACATAGCAACCTTGTGAGCTCAGCCAAAGCCCTCCCACTCATCTCCATCATTGATTCATCATCTTTGTGAGATTGGGAGTGAAACCAAGTGCATTGCTTGAGTATTTGCATCTAGATGCACTTAGTGTTCGTGATTCGCTATGGGATTCTCTTGTTACTCTTGGTGGTTACCGCCACCTAGATGGCTTGGAGCAATGAGGATCGTCGAGCGGAGGTTGGTGATTGTCTCCGGCTCCGATCGTGGTGATTGTGAGGGATTCTTGATCTTTCCCCGATAGAGAACCAAAAGGTACTCTAGCAAATTGCTCTTGGCTTGTATGATCCTCATCTTGTATTGGTTGTGCAGCACCCTATTGAGGGTTTGGCATATGATGCCAATTAGCGCGTGAACCTCCAAGTGAGTGAATCACCACAACGAGGACTATCTTGTCGGCAAGCAAGTGAACCTCGGTAAAAAATCATTGTGTTATCATTTTATTCTAAGGTGATTAGTCTTTATTGGTATTCATTCTTGTGATTGATTGGTTCAATCCTCGACTCAGCGGTATAACCATCTTGCTCTCTCTCTTTACATTACCGCAAACTAGTTGTCAAGCTCTTTAGTGTAGCTAGTCGTGAGAGCTTGTTAGTTTGGTTAGTGTGGCTCTTTAGTTAGCCTTTGAGAGCATACTAACTTAGTGTAGTGACATAGCCATTGTGTGGATAGAGACTATATAAACTATAATTGTGGTAGGTGGCTTCTATTTTTAGTAGGCTAGCACAACACTCGCTTCGTCTCATATTTGTCTAATCGGTTTGCTAAGTGCTGTTGTAGAATTTTTTATAGGCTATTCATCCCCCCCCCCTCTAGCCAATTGGACCTTTCATGCGTGCGCACCACGATGGCCCAACGCGGCCCAAGGCCAGGACGCCCACGCGCGGTGTCATTCTTTCAAAAGAGACCCTATTCTTCTATGTAATAGCACAACCTCCCTACATATTATTCTCCTAGTCATCATTTTTGCAAATGCCCCCCCCCCCTCGATTATTGTCGACTTCACCACGGGGAGGTCCCTGGACTCCCCATGCTCGCCGCCACGGCGGCCGATGGTAGAGGGCCACTACGCCGGGCTACCAAGGCATGCTAAGATAGGAGTAAGGGGTTGACCTCAATCCATGGCTAAACACGCATGGCTAGGTAGCGGTTAGGGGCTCGGGGACACAGTACTGTGTGCTACGGCGGCGAGCGTCCATTTGCGACGGCGGCATGGCCATTCCCCCGAACCTACACGCACATGGGAGAGTGAAAGTGGTGGAGAAGCATTAGGAGCTCACCAGGGTTCACGCTACGGTGGTGGTTGAGATGGAGGAGCGACGAGGTGACCCAGCCACGTGCGCCCACACCTCATGGCGGCATGCTGAGCGTGGCACTGGCGCTTCACCACACCGATGGTGGGCCTCCTGGACAAAGCAACGTGAGTGCCAAGTGGAGGGGGTCAATGCGAGTTTAAGGTCTCAAGCAATCGAACTTCTATCGCTCCAATCCTACCTCTCTCCCCAATTCTAGGTCACAGCGGCAGCCAAGGCCCACAATGAGCAAAACGCCCAATTGACGGTCGATAGCTCTTGGCCGGGGGTGGGAAAGATGGATCACCTAGTTGGCCCCCAGTGCCACTTACTGGTGCAAGGAATCGGTTTGTGGAGGACTAGAGCTAAACAAATTGGAGGAAGGAGAAGGCGAGCTCTGGCCGTGCCTTGCCATGGAGAAGCACACAAGAGCAGGCGAAAGGCTTAAGATGGCCAACCCTGGTCACTGTCTGTGACACAAGCAAGTCCACGCGATGGACGAATAGGAGACTTGGCGCGACGCTCTTAACTCGGACTGACTGAACCTGAGCCGAGCTCTCCATGGCGTCTAGCGAGACAAGGCAAGGTAGGGAAGCATCCCATCACTTCTGCGGTCGGGCCACCGTTGCGACACAGTGGCAGGGCTCCAAGGCATAGACTGGCGCGGTAGGTAGAATAAGGGGCAGGGTGAGCGCCACATCGACCAAGCGATGCAGCCGCAACCTCAGCAACGCCCAGCGGCCAGTCATGCGAGCACGGCGTGCACACAGCAGCGAGACTAGGCTATGGCCAACTGGGCCGGCCATCGCCCAGGGCAAGGCTGTGCAGCGCCAACCAACACAAGCTAGCCAGTGCTCGTAGCCCGGCCAAGACGCGAGCCCGACGCCAACAGCGCCCACGCGCGCGGTGACCGTGGCTCAGGCCAAGTGGCAGCAAACTGCGTCATGCGCGCATTTTAAAGCTAAACAAAAATTGCTAATTATCTCATCTAAGGTTCAACCACTTATGCTAGTTTCAAGCCAACACTACCCAGTTCCTAACGAAACAATCGTTATGATCACAGAGCAGCTATGGGGAAAGATAAATAAGTGCTAAGGTAAGCTCGTCACTGAAATACCAGCTCACGAACAGAGAGCCAATGACATGGTTCACAACACGTTCCAACGTAGTTCGGGCAATTTTTACAAGTTTCGCGTGACAACCAACATGGCTATAACCTACACCATGCCCAAGTGCTCGTCTTGATGCAACCAACTGTACAAAAACATGGATGTATTAATTAATCATTTTTGTTGAATTTTAAACGCCAACATGGCATTGTCTATTATCATTTCAGACCTAAGGAATTCAAGGGTTCAGTTAGAACTAACATTCCCTGGCACTTTCGCCTTAATTTTTGAAAGGTCTAAACCTTGTTACTTTAAACTAACAAATATATCATACAATAGTCCATACCTTATAATAACCCATAGGAGCAAAATATTTAAGCATCATTTAACTATTTTGCTCAATATAATTTGCCAAAAATGGTATTTTAACAATAGTTAAGGTGTTTGCCGACTTAACGAAAAGAGCTCATCTTAACGTCAAATTTGATTTTTGAGCTCCCAAAACACTAGTTAACAACATCTATTTTTCAAAAGTTAATGTTGCATTTCCATCTACTAAACTTGTACTTCAATTTTTATTTAAGTACTAAATACAAGTTATGTTTTATTCTTGTTTATAGAAATTGCTTTTCGTGCCAAACAATTAAAACTACTTTTCCTATTTTCTTGTTAGGATTTTCATTAGCGCATTTACGCACTGAGTAAGTTAACTTAGATATTTATTTGATTTTTCTCAACCACAAAAGTGAGTCGCAATAGAATTTGTTTATCATCTCATGTGCGTTATAACTTTTTTAAAACCCAAAAATTTGTTTAGCTAATTCCTCTCGAGCCTAAATCTCAGTGCTAAACAAGCTCATAACATCAGGCGTGTTACAGGGCTTCACCAAGTGAGTTGAACGTCTCTGTTGTGGAAGCCGTGAGTGACCCAACAAAGGTCAACTTTAGTTGGGTCCAAATCGACCTCTTTCCACTCTCTACTAAGATGATATTTTTCCTATTTCAGAGGCAAGATCAAGCCCGCACAAACTTTCGGTCGTCCACCACACCTTAGTGACTCGCCAGCAACCACAAAGCCATCTAGGAGCAAAACTCCAAGAGTAACAAATGTTTGACCAAATGATGAACAAGCTCCACGAGTGCTCAAGGGTGGGATTGCTCTCTTTTGCTCTCAAACACCCAATCTCTCAACCCAACTCTCTAGATCTTACAAGAATCAATTAATCCTCACAAAGACAGAGATGGAAGAGCTTCTTTGGGCTCTATGGATGTGTTCTTCGTGTTCTAAAGAGTTGAATGGAGTAAGGGGAAGAAGAGATATAAATACCCAAGCCCCAAAAATTGATTGTTATGTTACTTTTATGCGCAGGTTCAGAAATTCCAACATGGCTTGGAATTTCTAACCCCAAAATGATTCTGAATATGTGCACAGTGTTTCATGAGTGAAGTCAACAGTAAAAAATTCTGACCAGGGTTCAAAATTCTAAATCAAAAA
Organism: Miscanthus floridulus; assembly: GCF_019320115.1. Taxonomy (NCBI): domain Eukaryota; kingdom Viridiplantae; phylum Streptophyta; class Magnoliopsida; order Poales; family Poaceae; genus Miscanthus; species Miscanthus floridulus. The sequence goes on along the minus strand of NC_089583.1, from coordinate 111,152,463 downwards.
CTGCAAGCTAACCAGAGCACCTGGTCAGAAATTTCCTAAAAAATTCTGACCAGCTCAGAAATTCCAATATAGCCTAGCTAAAACAACCGTAACTTCTCACTCCCAACTCCGATTTCGATGATCTTGGATTTTTCGGAAAGCTTATTTAGAGGGCTAACCGTCCCAACAAAAAAAGCTCCAAGACCACAATGTGCAAGTGTTGTGAGTTTGTGACAAGTGTCACTCTATGGTTAGCACTTAGGTTTAGTTAGTTAGAGCACCGAGACTTGTCAACACACTCAATGTTGCATCCCTCTTGATAGTACGTCATACCTATACTCAGGATCAAAGATAAAATCTATGTCAACCTCTTGAGATTGCAATAGTCTTCATATGTCATTCTTTATAATATAACTTTCTTTTTTTCTGTCTTCTATGAAAGAATGTAGCTCGCTCTTTCAACCCGGGGCCCCCTCTAGGGAACTGTTTGAGGCATTGACCCCATTTCCTTTTAATCGTATTACACTTGACTCGCTGCAAAACATTTCACTTTCTGTGCTCACTCATACGTGGTTTACACTCCTTGCCTTTCATCTGACTTTTCCATCGGGCAATTGTTTGTTTTCAACTAGATTGGATTCCGAATCAAAAGGGTTGCAACCATCTTTGATTCATTCTTCTTGAGCAAGTCCACCCTGAGCTTGTGCTTAAACCATTTCAAAACATATGTGAGTTCCATTCGTGGATTTAAGTCACGTACACTTTTGATACAACGATGATTTGATCCTCCTCATGATATTACTTCCCATAGCTGAACTTGTGCAAGACTCAATGCAAGTACTCTTTCCTTCACCTTAGCCTTAGTCCATTAGCGCTCAAGCCACCGCCTGCCCTTCACATTTGCTTAGTCCATCGAAGCCCTTTCCTTGCTATCTTCACCTTTCAAGCCATCACAACACACATAATGATTTGAACCAACTTTGATTACACATTAAAAACCATTTCTTCAATATTGTAAATCTCGCTTGAATATCTTCTTTGATATAAATTTTGAGATCAATCAAGCTTTAATTTCTTCCTTTCTTGGATATGAACACCATCAGCATGATTAAGTAACCAAGTCATTGTCCTTTGATGGATACAAAATCTCACATCATAGTTCTTGATATAACAAGCTTTCAATACGAGACCAATCCACATACAATCACTCATGTCTCATTTGCAATTTGCCAAATATGCTTGTCTCTCTCGGCTCCATGCTAACAACTTCACATAAATTATTATGAAACTACCACTAAAGAAGTTTTTGTCAAACATTTTGTAACATGACTTTAGCGTCACCAAAGAATCTGCTCTACAAAAGGAGCCGAAGCCAAAGTTGTTTTAAGAGAAGCCAAAGCCCTGCCAAACTGGCACAAATTGTTTTAAGAGAAGCCGAAGTCTAATTGTTTGAGGTAGTCATTAGTTGATTATTCATCTAAGAATTAGCTAGATTATTAGCTGGACCAGTTGAATCAAAGGAGCTAATTATTAGCTCTATATGGACCAAAAAGGGCCTTGATATATAGATCAGATAGACAGTATTAAAGTTTATCCTGAATTCTATATGGGCCAGTCATGACCTCAGCCCATAGACATATACTACAAGCCATTCAATCGGCCAACCCGAGGTTTTCTTGGATTTGCCTCAGGTTAGCTAGTCAAACACTCAAACTTGGTCCAGCAAACACCCAACCCGGTATGCTCCCAGCTGATCAGCCCAAATCGCCCTGATCATGCAATTGTTTAGTTATCATGCCATAACCTTCGCAGTTGACCTGCAAAAGGCAAGCCGTGATGGTCCCTTCAGTCTTTAGACTTCAGCTTTCACAGGTGACAGATGTCGCCTGAATGAAGATAACAAAGGAGAACAGTAAGGACGATGGCCCACAAGGGCACAAGGCCACAAGTAGATGGCTCCATTCCCAGAAACGTGTGGTAAACAGGATTGAGACCTGGATTTTGAGTGTCACATTCAGCCTCTCCCTGTGCAGGATTGCTTGACAGTCTGTCCGCATCTTGCAGTCACGTACAGGTGCCCATGATGTTCCTGATGCGTCAAGGGACGAGAAGCTCAAGAAGGTAGGCGACGCTTGGCTTGCGGCCATACGTCCATGCCCCCAGGGCGCCCGGCAGATCCAGGCCAGGGCGCTGCGCGCTGCCCCCATCTCTCGTGTGTCTACTACATCCATATCAGCTGTTCAGTATCCCGGCATCCATGGCGGTATCCAGCTCAGGGAAATAGTAGTATAAAGTTTGCCAACCAAGAACCAACCACTGCTTGAACGAATCAGCACGCAAAGTCAAATACAGCGCTTCATCTCGCGCAAAGCCAACAGCAAATCATTGGTACAGATACAGTGAAAACTAGTCAATCGCCGGGGAGACGTAAAATAAATAATCTATACACACTTGCAATTGCTCGCCGGCCAGGAATTCACTAAGACCAGCAATCCCTGAATTCTAAAAACACGTTAACACGCGCCTGAATACAGAAGCAGAATGCTGGGAGGAACGGTCGGTGTCAGTCCAGCCGGAGCCCGGCGAGGTCGCCGACGTAGCTCCTGGGGCGCGGCACGGGCGCGCCGTCGACGACGCTGCAGGCATCAGCGAGGGCGTCGTCGTCGTCCCCGCCGCGGATGCCGTTGAAGAACGGGTCCTGCAGGAGCTCGGCGGCCGAGGGCCGGTTCCTGGGCTGGCCGATGCAGCGCTCGATGAAGCCCCGCAGCTCGGGGTCCTTGAGCCGCTTGAGCGCCGCGGGCGGGACGCCCCGGGTGACGTTGTGGAAGATCTGCACGACGCTGCTGCACTCGGCGTAGGGCACCTCCCGCGTGACCATCTCCAGCACGCACATCCCGTACGAGTAGATGTCCACCGACTCCGTGTACGTCTCCGTGTAGAGCTCCGGCGCCATGAACTCCGGCGTGCCCAGGATGGTGTGCGCCACGTGCGTCTTGTCCACGATCGCCGCCAGCCCAAGGTCGCCGATCTTCACCTGCGCGTGCGTGCAGCGCACACGGTTAGATTTAGGCATTTAGCTTAGCCCGATCGCAGCGCTGTTCGAACACGCATCGATCATTTTTTCACGTGGATCGAAAGCAACATCTAACAGACGCGGCATTTTTCAACCAAAAAAAGCAGGCAAGCAAGCAGCGCGTGCGGAATCTCGCGCGGCGCCCGCGCGCCGACGGCTCCTTGCTTGCTGCTGCTACTTATGGTAGCTTAGCTGGATTAACAAGAAAGCTATCGATCGTGTCAATATAACCAGCGTAGCAAAATTAAAGCGCGCCTCTCCCAGCGTGCATCCCTAGGGATGCTTCTCCTTTATTCCAAAGGCGCAGCCGGCACAGGAGCAGCGTATCTTGGGCTCCAGCTCGTGAGATGCTTTCAGGTCTCTCTATCTCGCTCGCTTGACGCGGAGAGAGAGAGGTACAAGTCGTCACAGAAAAGAAGCGGAAAGGGCAGCAGATAGGGCCCGCCACCAATCCCCTAGTGCCCTAATGCGCCGGTCGGTGGGTGTACATCTCGAGCAGCTAGCAGCGCCAACAACCAGCACCAAATGACGGACCCAATTCAAAATTTAAATCTAATATGTATGTATGTATGCATATCCTATTTTTCCATTAAAAATCCTAAAATTTGGCCTTATCGCGTTCTAATTGAATAGAACAGAATCGCGCAGATAGCCTCGATCTAACCCGATGAAAATATCTAGAATTGACGAAATAAAGGATTTATCAAGCATTAAAGCGGAGGGAGGGGGGATGGGCAAGGCGATCGTATGTAATCTATCTATATACCTGGCCGTTGTTGCCATTGATGAAGACGTTGCTGCAGTTGAGGTCGCGGTGGATGATGCAGGGGTCGTGGGTGTGGAGGTGGTTGAGACCCTCCAGGATCTGGCGCGCCCACTTCTTGAGCGCCTTGACGGAGACGTGGCGGTGGCGGTGGCGGTACTCGCGGAGGCTCCCGGAGGTGCAGACCTCGGTGATGAAGTTGAGCACGCCGGCGTCGCGGTCCAGCCACACCTTGTGGAAGCCGATGATGTGGTCGTGGCTGAGCGAGCGGAGGAGGCGCACCTCGGCGTGGAGGCGGTCCACCATGCCGGGGTCGCGGTCCGCCAGCGCGCGCAGCCGGACGCGGTTCCACGCCACCTCGATCCCCTCCTCCTGGTCGAACCCGCGGTACACCTTCTTGACGGACCCGAGCCCCAGCACGTCCGCGTACCGCCCGAACCGACCCGTCGGGTCCACCTCCTCGAACGCCTCCTCGCCGTCCACGCGGTCCACCGCCATGGCCGCCGCTACCTGCCCCGACGCGACGGCGGGCGCTGCTGCGGCGGCGCCGGGTTTCGCGGGCACGGGATGCGACGCGGCGTGCCGCGGTGCGGCCGTGCGCGCGAGCTGGGGTAGGCGCGAGGCGGGCGGCCAGCAAGAGGAGGGGAAGGAGCGGACCGTTGCGCCGGCGCCCATTTATAGCGGTGAGGGAGGGGATAGCCGCGGATAGGGACGAGGAGCCGAGGAGGTTGGTTGGCGTGGAGCGGCGCGGTTGGGCCGCGGCCCGCACGGGCGCGGCGTACCGTCAAGAGTACGCGCCTGCACCAGGCGGAGCCTGGACGCGCGGGTGGGCGGCTGGCCGAGGGGGCTACGACTACGAGTCGGGACGCATTCTGCTGCGCTTGTGCTATGCGTGCCTTGTGCACGTATCGGGGATTTGACCGGGCTTCTTTGCCGCGCTCGCTGCCGCTGGGCCGCACGGCGCGCGAGTGACGTGGTTTCTGAAGTCCTCGCGTGGACTGGCCGTTGGGTGAGTGTGACCTGCTCCGTTTGGTTTCGTTATCTCGTCTGTTTTGATTGCGCCTTTGACCGAAACTCGGTAAACCGATTCGCAGTTTGTTTGTCATAGCCGAGCAGAAAGCTACTACAAGAGGTGTAGGTGGGGCAGGCTTACCTGGTTAGGGTTGCTTAGGGCCTCTTCAACAAACTTTTCAAAGGATCAAGCCATGCCATGGGTTAAGGGAACTAGAGAGGCCGAGTCCCACGGTTTTCGTCAAAAAAAAAAAAAAAAACGTGCAACTCTGGCCCTGTATAGATTCATCAGGGCACTCCCCAAGTCCCAACCTCAAAACCATAGTGGTTTTCATAGTCTAAAGAAACTACTTAGGATCGGTTGGAATTGAATTGGGTTCAATACCAAATATAGCCACAATTTGAATATTATTGTTTGGATGACCATTGAATTAGCTTTTGAAATCATAGTAAGCAGCTCTGGAATTGAAACTGAAACGCTGGGGAAGCTCGATCTTGCAGCGACGGATGGGGGATCCCGCACTCGCAACCACGGATGGGGGAGCTTGATCTCGCAGCCACGGTGGACCTTGGCGATGGACTTGCAGGCCAGCACCTCGCCGGTGACAAGATCGGAGCAGGAGACGTGCGCCGCGCAGCCTCGACGCCCGCAAACTGCAAATCAACGCGTACACGAGCTGCGGGCCCATAACGTAGCGGTCCTCGAGGCAGGAGACGTGCGCCGCCTCTAGGATGGCGCCGCGCAGCCCCGACACCAGCAGACCTCCGCCTACCCGCAGACTGTGAATCTCCTGCGCCCGCAGGCCGCAGACCGCGAATCTTCCGCAGCCTCAGCTCAGGTCAGCTGCGCCCTCCCTCGCGTTGTTGCTCGCCCACATGGCTCGCACGAGCACACGCCGCAGGCCGCACGCAACGAAGAAGAAGAGGGGCCGCCTGCTCCGAAGAAGAAGGGAAAGAGGTGTGCCATTCGCAAGGAAGAAGAAGCACGGCGCTCATCACCAATTCCCCCCAATATGAAGGGTCACGACTCTGTATTGCGGGTTGAGGGGCGCAGGTGTAGCCAATACCCTTTGACACTGAAGTTGATTATCAATTCCAAAGTCTAAGTCATTCAAACAATGGCATTTAGGCCAATTCCAAATCCCGAGCCTCAATATCTACATCCAAACGCAGCCAAGTTACACCCCACGACTCATACATTTACTTAGTGGACCCTCAACCAAACAGCAACAGTCTCTCCTTTTCTCTTCCCCATTCTCTCGTGGCAGCACACGGAGCGAGCGCGCATCAGCGAACAGAGCTAGGGCCTGCGAGCCTGTGGTGGGGCAACGGCGGACAGTGCCAGGTTGGCAGCGTGTTCGCGGGGGCCTATGAACATGCGACAAACGAACAAAGCGGGGGCATATGAGCAACCTAGGAGCGAGTGACAGTAGACACCCCCAAGACGGTGGTGAGTGCAATAGCTACACCGGGGGGGGGGGGGGGGGTTCCGACCGTGCGATGTTGAGCGCAAGCGCTTTGCGAGCGTGCGACGGGGTTAGTCCTGACCAGCCGAGGACTTGCACAGAAGCAAATCCAGTCATAATTGGGCACAAGCGAGGCTGGCTGCGAAGATCGTCCAAGCGCAGGCGCATCCATGGTGAGGAAGAACCTAACCTCATGGAAGAAACGATCCCTCAAGTCTTTCGTCGTCGGACATTGAGCCGAAGAAACAATTTCCTCCTCTTTTTCTCACTGAATCACTTGCCACAAGAGACTTTTTTGGCCCCGTTCGCTTCTCTTATAATCCATACTTTTCAGCTTGTTTTTTTTCAGTCGGAACAGTGTTTTTCTCTTACAATAAATCAGCCGGAACAATGTTTTGGCTTGTTTTTTCAGCAAAGTGAACGGGGCCTTGCAGACATGGCAACCTATTAAATGCTATAGAAACTATCTAGAGTCTCATATTAAAACTGGCCTTAGCTGCTAATAGTTAACTAGCTAATAGTTCATTACTAATATTAGCTAGCTGACTGTTAGTTGTTTTTAGTTGGTTTATTTGGTCCAAGCAATGAGATGGTTGTTAGCTGGATATTCAACTAATAATTAGCTAAACTAATAGCTGAACTTATGTAGATTCAAAGGAGCTAATTCTAGCAGCTAACTCTATTAGCCCCATGAATTCAAATAGAACCTAAGTCGTGCTTGTAGCGGTATCCTGCCCTCAACATAGAAATCTACAAACGTTAGTGGTGACATTTTCAAGTGCCTTTGTTGCGAGGTTTTAGTCGTCCACCAATGGAAAATAACGGACGTGATCGTTATCGAAGTTATATATGCGAAAGATACGATGCTGGGTGCAACTTGGAATTGGAGAAAAAAACTCAGATTGGGATAACAGCCGTCGTCACCCCTTCAGGTCTCTTGCTGTCGTCGCCCAGGCAGTAAGAAGCGGTAAGAAGAGGGGAGCTATTTTTTGTTTACATTATTTTTTTAATCTAGTTTACTTTGGTTTAGTCCAAACAAATTTACCAACAAAATCAAATGATTTTGGTCAGGAGTTTGTTAGCTGCATTGACTTCGATGATGGCTACAACGAGTAGAGATGAAAGCGGGTGAAAATGGGTGGAAAACCCCTCATGTTTTTGTTTTCTATAATTTTTTTGAAATAAACAGGATTAGGTTTGAAAAAGTCGGATAAAAAAATAGAATCGGGATATGCAAACAAACAAAAACAGACAAATACGAATGAAGAGCCGAAAAGTTAAGTTAAGATCACGTGATCTAATATTCTCAAGTATGCATGTATAAAGTTACCCAACAATATACACGCATGAAGATTGGTCTAATATTCACTTGATGACATGTGTGTTAACACATTAACATGCATAATTGGTGATTAATAGATATATATTAATATAACACAAGGACATGTAATTGTCATACATTTCACGCATAAACGGGCAGCTCACTTTTTTTTAGAAATCACCGCCCTCTTTACTGATGCACTTGGTGAACAGAATTACAACTGTCAAAAGGTGGTTCTAAAAACTAGACATGTCTGCCTGTATCAAAAGAAATTAAACTCTTAGCTAGAGCGTGAGCATCAACATTTGATTTCCTATTCTCATGGACAAAATCAACCAAAAGAAAATCATGAGCCCCTGTCTAAATCTCCTTCACCATTTGGCCATATGGACTCACATTTCTTCCTTCCACGCTTCTGACAGCATTGGCACAATCCGATGCCAACCGTACTGAAGTTAACATTAGATCAGCCACCAAAGCAAGTCTTTCTCTACAGGCCATCACCTCGGCAATTTTCAGTTCATTGATTCCATCAAGAACCACCCCCAAAGCTCCCAAAAAAATACCGGCCGGATCACGGGCTATCGCCGCCGCTTATGCCCTTCTCATATTCTTTGAAATTGCCGCATCTACATTCACCTTCATGCAACCTGCTGATGGCAGCAACCACCGTGGTCTTTGACTCTGAACTTGCGCCTTTACTGCCTGAGTTGGCTTTGCAGCTTGAAGTTCAGCGATCACTATTACAGAAAATCTTTTGCACAGCGTTTCACTTTGGGGCTTCGAAGCGGTTGGCCTAGTTGCCCGTCTCGGTTATTCAAGGCAGGACAATCGGGCCAGCAACCGCCTCAATTAATGCTTAACCGAGGCGGGCACTGTAAAGAAATCGGCTCGGTTAATGCTTATTAACCGAGGCGGTTGCCCTAACGCAACCACCTCAGTTAATTGATATTATGAGGCGGAAGCGTTAGGTTGTCCGCCTTGGTTAATCAATTTTCGGAGGCAGGCGTCTTATAAGGCCCGCCTCCGAAAATACCAGCCTAGCTCCGAGACCCATCAGCAGCCCGCTATAGACCCTAGTATAAAATACGTCGTTCATCCACTTCTCACCCGCTCCTTCCCTCCCTCCCACTCTCTCGGCACGTGCCCCCTCTCTCCCGGTGCCTCCCTCCCTCTCTCCAGCACTCCCTCCCTCTCACAGACATGGGGTGCGGTACGGGGACGCGGTGGCCGCGCGACGAGAGGCGCGCGGTGGCGCACGGGCCGCGTGGTGGCCTAGATCCATAGATTTGGAGATCCACCTGTTCGTCTCTCCTGTTCATCTCCCTCACTCACCCCTCTTCCCTTTTGCAGATCCAGTGGAGTAGAGGCAGATCCGATGGAGCAGAGGTAGATCCGGTGGCAGGACTGGAGCTAGGGCAGATCTGGACGCCACCGCGTCAGGAGCAGGGAGGGTGGCTGGTGTTGGCGTGGGCGTGGATCTGACTCTAGGGCTGGGATTGGGCTCACCGGTGGGCTCTGGGGTTTTTTGTTTTTTATTCTATTAACTGAGGCGATTGTCTTATGTCGCCCGCCTCGGTTAATCGATTAACCTTGATAAGGCCACAATTAACCGTGATCTTTGCACGAGGCAGTTGGCTTGCCCGCCTCGGTTAAGCCAAAATGCCCGCCGTGGTTAAGATTTATGTGGTAGTGAATATATTTGTTGATGAAGCTATGTGTTGAAAGCGGGCTCTGGAAAATATTTTCATGGATCGCCTTCCTTCTTGCGTACCAAATTGCCTACATAGTCACCAGCACCTATATGAGATCAGCATGTGGCATTGTTTCTATCAAGTTCGCCAACCAACCTCTTGAGTTCTCCTCCTGCATCTCACAGAGGTGTTCTACGATTTTCTCGCTCTCCAATGCCCATACACACCTCGCCATATTACACTCCAGTAAGGAGTGTTTCCAGGAATCAGGAGCCCCGCACAAAGCACAACGGCCATGGTCTGCCATATTCCGATGGTGGAGAACACCAGCCGACGGCAGGAAGTGCCTGGCAAGCCTCCACAGAAACACCCGCACATTTGAAGGCACCATGACTGCCACAAAGATGTCTACTCCTTTTCCTCTTCTTTTCTATTTGATCTTGCTGCATTTTCTGATAAACCAAGCCTCATTATAAGCATCTTATATGCAGAACGAACTGTGAAAACTCCCTTCTTGTCATGGTGCCAAGTCCAGAAGTTCGGTTGGCTCCGACTGCACAGAGAGATATTGAGTATCACATCTATATCAGCTTGCGTGAAGAATTCCTGAAGTTTTGATGAGCAGCTCACAAATGTGGTGAACTGGTGGTGTCCTGGTATAAATAAAGGCCATGTTCGGCTTCCCCATATTTGGTTTGTTCGGCTTCTTTTTTTAGCCGGAACAGTATTTTTCTCTCATAACAATTCAGCTGAAACAGTGTTTTCAGCCAGTTTCAGACCAGCGAACGGGGCCAAAGAGGGTAAGTTCTTAGGCCTCGTTTCCGGTTATAATTTGGTGGGCCATATAAACAGCCTAATTGCCCAGCATTCTTATTTGTGAAATCCAGGCCCGATTCTGGCCCAGCTTTCCATTCTGATACCGAGGAGTTCTCGGAGCGCAACCGTTAATCCGTTATACAGTGTGATCCCCAAAAGGCCAAAATATATATTTGGTAAATGGATTTCCATCGCGTTTAATCTTCACCGTCACAATAAAATGTTGAGGAACCACTAACGACAAATGTTCAGGAATAATTTACACAGTTGGAAAGGTCTGATGGACTCGATAGCTTTCTCCTGCATCCAATGGGTAGAGGATGATATTAACATGGTTCACAGAAAAACCACAAAACATCCACGGGGGAATGTTTAGGAAACATCTGAATGAACTAAGCGCGACTGACAACTAGGCCAAACATCTCAAAGCCTAGCAGACAGGCTTGGCTGATCAATGCCAACTAGCATGAACTAACAACTCATGCAGGGAAAGAAAAGCATGGCAAGGAAAAGGTGGAAGAATAAGTTAGAACATGTGTTCCTCGGTTAGCAAGTACTACTCCATAGTGCTATGAACTAACTGTTAACCATTTTTTTGTATTTTCTAAGTTGTTTAGACTGCCTAGGGCAAATCACATAATGGTAAAGGATTACTATTATGTATAACACCTAATGTACTCTAGCTATTGAGCTCAGGACTGGAGCATGTGCCAGATTAATCACATTAAATAATGTAATAACTCCATCCCTAGTTTAAGATACACCTTGAACAATAAACATTGCAAATTCTGTGCACCTCATGAGTCTCATTCGTGTAAATAACAGCTGAGGGATGCCACAACAAAACCCAATGCACATTATTAAAAAATTTCAATAGAAACCTGTAAACTCATGAGACCCTAGTAGATGAATTGACAAGACAAGGGGGCAATTATAGGCATCCTACAGAAAATGCAGCAATGGTTCATCATTCAGCCTTGCAGCTGGTAACATCAACCTATGAAATTCTAATATGTGAATGAATGAAAAAGGGCATGCGTTAAAAAGTAAGTCAATTTTCCCTTGATGACTTATCAGTTAACGCATGTATGAGTGTATTTTGTACACTAAAATTGTTATTAATATAAAACAAAGAAGTACTAGGAAATAGAAATGCCCATAATCATGACGCATCCATGAATAACTGAATAACTCCACAGAACAAGTATCCACATTTGAGTAATAAGCAACAGAGTTCTATATATAGTGGTCCTCTAGAAGTGCTGTGATCATTCCTCACAGCCATCTACACACTGTTTATTATTCAAGGGAATGATGCTTATGAGATATCTTGTTTCAGGACACATTTGCGGCATTCAAGAATTGTTCAATTGGAACATCAAGTCACATATAGTTTAGCAGGACCTATCCTCCTCAATGTAATGAAAGCTAAGAGACAACGTCAAAATATAACCACCAACCAATTTCCTTGCTTTAAACACCTAAATTCACAATTTTCAATAAATTTTACAGCACAAATGACAAATTGGTAACTTACATATCTCCAGCCAAGGAGTCGTTGGCAGCAGCTACAGTAGATATCGTTCACTGTATGCAACCCAGTCATGAGATAGCGATCCTCGTTGGGACCAAGGCTCACATTCACCCTGGATGTGACATTGACCCCGGATCAACATGTAAACAAGAATTTGCAATGGATAGTTGTTCAAATCTTCGATGAACAATTATATATGATACTTAACTCATTCTATCATCTGCAACTATCAAATGCTAATAACCAATGTGGACAATTACATGTTTGTTAGGTAGGGTGGAACCAATGGTTAACTTCATAACTCTCATCGATTGTATTCATTTGGAAAATCATGAATGTGCAAAGTGCACGGAATGTGGTTTACAGGTTCAATTGATTCCAGTCCTTAAGGATGCCTTCACAAGTCATTGGTGTTAATGCTCTACAAGTCATTCATACTGGGTCATGGGTTAGCATCAAAGAGCAGAAAATGGCCTGAGCATTGCTTCATGGTCTCAATCAAATGGCCCTGACCAAGCTCTCAAAGGTCATATCTGAGTGTTCATCTCTATTCCCTATCAAGCAGGGTCCTATTGACCATGTGAAATCAGAAGTGCTGTTTGTCTTCATAGCCTCCAGAACCATAAGTTTATAACCCACCATCAACAATTTCTAGTACTAATGACCATAAATCCATAAGACTAATCCATAACGAGAACAAACAAAATGTTGATTCATGTAAACTTGTGTGTTGCATAACTCATTTATTCACATCCAAACAGGAATAGAGTCCTCCGATCCATTATCGATATGATCTAAGAAAGAGTATCACATGCCCTGAACCACATTCATGTCTTATAGCTTGATTGCACAAGGCATCATTTGATAACCATCATCCCTCTACCCCAAAGACCAACAGGATTCAGGCAAGAATACCATTTTTCAGGCAGCGTTCATGCAATTCAGGTAGCTAGTCGATGCAGCTCTGAACAGTAACAGTGCCTGGCGAAAGCTAGCAATACTCTCTTCGTTGTACTAACTAGTTAGTTCGAAATTCCTGTAACTGAAACTACAAGAGACTAAGGGGGTGTTTGGTTCCTACATGAAAATTTTAGTCCTGTCCCATCGAATGTTTGGACACATGCATGAAGTATTAAATATAGACGAAAAAAATAACTAATTGCACAGATTGTGGCTAATTTGCGAGACGAATTTTTTAAGCCTAATTAGTCCATGATTTGACAATGTGGTGCTACAGTAAATATGTGCTAATGACGGATTAATTAGGCTTAATAAATTCGTCTCGTAAATTAGTCTCCATCTATGTAATTAGTTTTATAATTAACTCATATTTAGTTCTCCTAAATAGCATCCGAACGTCCGATGTGACATGGACTAAAATTTAGTCCATGGAACTAAACACCCCCTAAACTAACGGCATTGCAGCCATCGCACAATCCACGGACAGAGAACAGCGACAAGTCAAAGTGTGGGGGAATAGAGAGAGAGAGGGACAGGCCCAGCTCACACGCTGTCGAAGAGGTAGGCGCGGCCGTGGCGGCCGCGGAAGTCCTTGGACAGGATGGCGTCCGGCGACGCCGAGTGCACCCTGCAGTACTTGCACCTGAACACCTTGGGCCCCGGGAGCGACTCCACGAACAGGAACCCCATCCCCGCTCTCGCAAAACCCGCCCGGCGAGCTCAATCGGCCGGCGCCCCGCACCAGATTCCCTGGATCAACCCAGCAACAATCCACCAACTAATAAGGCCTCTGTGGACGAAATATGGTCAGCAGTCCACCGAGGGGGTGCCCGTGGTGGTAGATTATCGGTAGGATGCGTGTGATCTGGAACCAGATGGTGACGCAAGGCGCAGAGACAGTGATTTAGACAGGTCCGGGCCGTCTGATCGACGTAATACCCTACGTCCTGTGTCCTTGGTGTATTGTATTGAGATATATATAGATTAACCTCCCCTCTAGGAGACCCTTGTCTCTCCTTATATACTTCCGAAGAGACAAAGTTACAAGTAAAGTATCCCCCACAACTCTATTTGGTACTATTACAATATCTAGTACAACTTGTAATCTTGATGTGTATGCCTTGATCTTACGGGCCGGGCCACCTCGGATGGTGCGGCCCATGTACCATCTTGTGGTACCTGGGGGTATATCCCCCACAGCTAGTCCCCGAGCGCCATGTATTCTGATGCGACACGCCGTTTCAACCTTCTCCGAACAGTGAGGCTTGAGTTCTTGACATCTCCGATCAGCGTTGTCGCCGGAGAAGTAGGTTGTCCGAAGAATGTATGGTGCTCTTAAGAAGAAAGAAAAAGATTTCCGTCCCAGGAAGTGTGCCTACTTGTATTTCTGAAAAGAAATGTAAGTGCGTCTAGCATCTTTGATCATCAGAGGCGTAGTGGTCGAAAAACAAGCACATTCACCGCAAGGTGAAGTGTGCCCACTTAGTCCCCGAGCCTGGTAGTAGGTGACTTAGGCACGTGGTGTCAGGGTCTAAAAAGAATTCCCAGTTAAATTGAGAACCCAATCGTCGTACAGGCGATACGAGATGCACCGACAGGTGCATCGTACCGATGTAGTCCCCGAGCTTGCTGGAAGACGAGGTATGAGCCTTGTAGCAAGGTCTAAGTGAGAAAAAATATCCCAACTGTATGCGAGTTGCCAGTCACATGTAGTCGAGACGCAAAGTCCCCGAGCCGTGGTCGGAGAGTGATCAAGGCAGTCCCCGAGCTACGGTCGAGGAGCAAGACGCAAAGTCCCCGAGCCGTGGTCGGAGAGTGGTCGGGGCAGTCTCCGAGCACAGGTCGAGGAGCGAGCGACGAAGTCTCCGAGCCGTGGTCGGAGAGTGGTCGAGGCAGTCCCCGAGCACAGGTCGAGGAGCGAGCGACGAAGTCCCCGAGTCGTGGTCGGAGAGTGATCGAGGCAGGCAGTCCCCGAGCACAAGTCGAGGAGCGAGCGACGAAGTCTCCGAGCCGTGGTCGGAGAGTGGTCGATGCAGTCCCCGAGCACAGGTCGAGGAGCGAGCGACGAAGTCCCCGAGCCATGGTCGAAGAGTGATCAAGGCAGACAGTCCCCGAGCACAGGTCGAGGAGCGAGTGACGAAGTCCCCGAGCCGTGGTCGGAGAGTGGTCGAGGCAGTCCCCGAGCACAGGTCGAGGAGCGAGCGACGAAGTCCCCGAGCCGTGGTCGGAGAGTGGTCGAGGCAGTCCCCGAGCACAGGTCGAGGAGCGAGCGACGAAGTCCCCAAGCATAGCTCGAAATTCCTGCAATATAAATATGTAGAATAGCAGTACATGATGTATAAAATAATAAATTATGGAGAAAAAATCAGCGGTGAAAAAATAGCGTATGACGCTCAGCAGTCATTTACAAATGAGCATGATGTGATAAAGCAGTTGGTGCTTTGTAAACATCAGTGTTAATGTGAAGTTTGTGTTTATACTTAATATAAACTGCCCAACCAGTTAGTATGTAGCTGAGTCTCCAGCCCTAGCTAGCCCGTTAACCATAACGCGGGGCGCGGAGCCCGTACACGTGTAGAAAGAACAAAGCTTCGCTAAGGAGCCACTGCCGACCACCCATAACGCAGAGGACCGACGCTCATACACGTGTAGGGAGGAGCCGGAGACAGGGTCGTCTCTGGAGGCATCGAGCATCAACATGACTGGTCGAGGATTTATATTAAGTATAGCTGTATGTTATATTTAAGATGATATACATGAACAAACATTATTTGAAGAATAATCATGATAAGGACGTTGTGGAGAAACGTCATAATGAAAATTATATTAAATATAAATATTAGAAGTGTACTTATCTTTGGATAGAAATCTGATCGGTGGCGATGAAGTTGTCCGGTCCTCAAGCTTTTCGGCCTATTCTGACGGTGGTCGCGGTTGTCGTAGCGCCGTTCTTCGCGGCGATCATCATTTGCGACGTGGTCTGGTGGTCTGGTGGTCGGAGCTCTGTGGAGCCGCTCGGGACGTGGTCGTCGTGGTCTGGTGATCGACATGGTCGGAGCTCGGCGGGGCCACTCGGGACGTGGTCGTGGTCGGAGCTCGGTAGTGCTGCTCGGGACGTGGTCGACGTGGTCCATGGTCGGAGCTCAGCGGAGCTGCTCGGGACGTGGTCGACGTGGTCTGGTAGTCGACGTGGTCAGAGCTCGGCGGAGCTGCTCGCTCAGCGGCTCGCTTGGCTTGATGCCGTCGGAGCGCTTAGTTCTCGTGGATGAATTTCGGTCGAACTTGAAAAGCTTGCTTCTTCTGTTCGTCTGGAATAGGGAGGTCACCCTCCGGCAGCACGGATGCTGGCTTCGTTCTCTTGTATGGTTGTGCATAACTAGTACTTGACGTCATCTCTTGCATGGAGTTGTAGCTTGATACGCCTTGCTTTGTTTGCTTGCTTGGCCATGTAATTGTTCGTGCTTGCATGCGGATCAGCTCTTGATTACTTTAATTATCTTTGTACGGCTCTGTAGATCACACGTTTATCTTGCATTGTCCTTCGATCGATGTGCTCTTGCTGCTGTGCGTTGGGGCACATGATGGCAATTAATCATCATGCAGATCGAATCGGAGTAGGACTCTTTTGTGGGACGTGTTCCAGGAGATTAATTGGTTTGGCTTGTTGTCGTTCGGCTCCTTCCTTATTTGCTCGTTAGTTGAGGATTCAGACATGGTCTTGCTTGCCTACTTGGAGTCGTACTCGATCAGCCTTGGAGTCGGCGGAGACTGGATGCTGGGATCGAACTTGATTGAGGCAGATTTCCCACAGAATCGGACTAAGCCTTGAGTTGGTGATCTGCAGGTCGGCGTGTGCGAGGAACCGAATCCCCGCAGATGACGACAATGAAGAAATTCTCGTACAGAATCAAAGAACGATCCCGCCGAGAACGTGATGCTGACTTTGAGATCCCATCTGGTTCGCCGTGGATTAGCACACACAACCCCTGAAGGGGGCCCCTACCTGGCACGTCACTATCGACGAAATATGGTCGGCAGTCCACCGAGGGGGGTGCCCGTGGTGGTAGATTATCGGTAGGATGCGTGTGATCTGGAACCAGATGGTGACGCAATGCGCAGAGACAGCGATTTAGACAGGTTCGGGCCGTCTGATCGACGTAATACCCTACGTCCTGTGTCCTTGGTGTATTGTATTGAGATGTATATAGATTAACCTCCCCTCTAGGGGACCCTTGTCTCTCCTTATATACTCCGAAGAGACAAGGTTACAAGTAAAGTATCTAATTTGGTACTATTACAATATCTAGTACAACTTATAATCTTGATGTGTATGCCTTGATCTTACGGGCCGGGCCACCTCAGATGGTGCGGCCCATGTACCATCTTGTGGTACCTGGGGGTATATCCCCCACAGCCTCTAAATGTCAATGCCCTATCACCAAATCCCGAACCGCCGGAACGCCAGGGGGAGGCGGCGATTGGGCCCGATCGCCATCGCCTGGGGAGGGGATCGGCGGGCGAATCCAGCGGAGACCGCGATGGGATTTGGTCGGGGTTCGGGTGGGTGAGGAGGGAG
Source organism: Miscanthus floridulus (assembly GCF_019320115.1). Classification (NCBI taxonomy): domain Eukaryota; kingdom Viridiplantae; phylum Streptophyta; class Magnoliopsida; order Poales; family Poaceae; genus Miscanthus; species Miscanthus floridulus. The sequence continues at coordinate 111,135,270 of NC_089583.1, read as the reverse complement.
ACGTGGGGTTGGGAAAGCGGAGACGACGAGGAAATGAAATGGAAATATGTAATCGCTGCCTCCTTGGTCTTTTTCGGACGGGTGTTTTTTCTACGCCCCGAATTTAGAGATGTTCGGATCCCTCCTCTAAATTTAAAAAATTTTGAGGGCTTTCCAAGTCTAAAGTTCTAATACGAAACTTTAGCTCTAAAGTTTAAAGTTTAGAGGTCTAAAATTTAAAGGAGAGGATCTAAACCGTCCTTGGTCCTTGACCCTTTGACGTGAGTGCCAAAAGGTTGATTGGGTTCGATGTGCGGCATTGGTTTTCTCGCTCTCTTTTGTGTGGTTCGTTGTGGGTGCTCGGATCAGATCGCGCGGCTCCACCGTGCCGTTGCGGGAGGAAGCACCCGGTGGAAGAAAAGTCACCCGCCGATGGATACAAGAACCACGGGAATGAACAGTAGTAGAGCAAATGAGCAATAATGAACAGTGATTCATCTATCGTGCGACGACTGCTTTGTTGAGCCGCTGCACGTGATGCATGTCCGATGAGGAGTGTACCAACGCTACAAGTGGCACGTAAATTTCATCCGGTCCATTTCAGAACTAAGAAGCGATGAATTTCCATGGTCAGGCTTAGGGCTGCATATCAAACCAGCTCGGCTCGGTTCGATCCAGCTTTAGTTCAGCTCAGTTGGTTAATATTACGAGCTAGAGACGTAGCTCAGCTCGTTAACGAGCTCGAGCTGGCTCGTTTAGCTCCCGAGCTACTAAAAAATATGATACACATGTTTATAATGTTTATGCTACATTAATTCCAGAAGGTTACGTCTATTTTCATGCAACCATACATGATTAATACACATCAAGTTCATCAAAAATATCGACCATGCAACATAGTTGCTCCATACATGATCATACAGTTCCAGCATGTACTCACTAGTTGCTTGCCACCACAGACTTAGAAAAGTTCACAAATTCAATATCAGCATCATTATTTTCTCTTGAAAAATAATCCATAAATCAACATTTAAGTACCACGACAATTATAAAATCAAAATCCATATGAAACAACTGAAAATAAGAATTACATACCAATAGAATAGTTTGACATTTCTAGGTCAGCATCATCTTTTGGATTTATGATCGTGAGCCTCAGCTCGTAAGCAGCTCGCGAGCTGGCTCGTTAAAACAGCGAGCTAGACTTCTATCTTAGCTTGTGAAAAAGTTAAAACGAATCGAGTCAAGCCGCCCACGAGTCAAACAAGCTGGCAAGCGACGAATATTTTGTCCGGCTTTAGTCAGGCCTACAACCGAGTACAAGCTTGTTCGGCTGAGCTGAAATTTGATTTGTTTGGCTTATTTTTCTAGCCAGAATAATATTTTCCTCTCACAACGTTCTGGCATAAATAATATTTTAAACAGGAAATAATTCAGCTCAGCCGACGTCGTTCTAGGGCGCTTTCACCTTCACGTACGCAAAAGATTGTGGCATAGAAATGTGTACACACGCGTTTCCGATTCGACTTGTCAAATTGTGCCCACGACATACACACGCAATGATGGCAGTGTTTCAGTGCTTCTCAGAGTTACATGACGTATACAGGCCCGAGTCAGCTCCATGGAGGCCCACGTAGACAACAGACATGTGGCTCTGTTCATGATGGGCCTGCCTGGCACGGCTCCGCTCGATCTGGTGCCTGTATAGGCCGACATTGGTATAACCTCAGCTGCCGTTCTGCACCACCTGACGGCCCGCACATCTAGGGCATGTCGTTGCCTGGCCGTGCTCGTCCACACGTGGCCACGTGGGCTTTCACATTGTTGCGCCGATGAGGCCAAGAAAGGGATGGTTCACTATGGTGCTGTTTGAATTCATGGATAATAGAAGTTAACAATTACTAATAATTAGCTTATTTAAATCTAAATAGATCTAGCTAACACTCATTGATAACTATCAGCTAGTTGGACCAAATAACTAATACTCTCTCCGTTCGAAATTATAAGACGTTTTGGTTTTTCAAGATTCATAGCTTTTGCTATGCACCTAGATATATATTATGTCTATATACATAGCAAATACTATGAACCTAGAAATACCAAAATGTCTTATAATTTGGGACAGAGGAAGTAGTTAGCTAGCTAATGTTAGCTTGAGCTATTCAGCCTGTTCACTTGTTGGTTTCAGCAAGGGCTTATCAGCCATGGTACAATATTTTTCTTTCACAACAAACCAGCACCAGTCGGGCTTATTAGTCCAGAAACCAACCAGCGAACAGACTGATTAGCTAGTTATTGATTATTAGCAGCTAATAGATCCAAAGAGAACAACATAACCATCTCTCAAGCATAGCAGAATACGGCCCCGTTCAGTTTACCTTTAAAATGGTACTATTCAGCTTGTTTTTTCGACTGAAACAGTGTTTTTCTCTCACAACAATTCAGCGAGAACAGTGTTTTTCAGCCAATTTCAGCCAAGATTCAGCAAACCGAATGGGGCCTACGTATGTACTCTCTCCATTTCAAACTGTAAGTCAACTTTTGTAGATACATACTCTATCTATTCTAAATTATAAGGCATTTTGGCTTTTTCTAGATTCATTATTTTTTACTACGTATCTACTAGACATCGTATATATTTAAGTGTATAGCAAAAGCTACATATCTACAAAAGCTAGAAGTATATGTCTAGATTCATTTGGAATGGAGAGAGAATTTTTTACTATATGTCTAGACATAATGTATATACATATGCATAGCTAAAACTAGAAAATCCAGAACGGCTTATAAGAATAGAGGAAAAAAGAATCAAGGCTAAATATCTACTAGAGTCTAGAGCTGAGTATGCCTAGATGCATAAGCTCTGAAGCAACATCATTAGGGTTGATGCTCTGTCACTCCATGGCCACTGTTTTACACTATAAGGGAGTGTTTCGTTCTTTAGTCGCTCCTAAAATTCATGTCACATCGAATGTTTAGATATTAATAAAGAACATTAAATATAGATTAATTACAAAACCAATTACATGGATAGAGGATAATTTACAAGATGATTTTTTAAGCCTAATTAATATGTCATTAGCACATGTTTACTGTAGCACCACGTTGTCAAATCATGGACTAATTAGACTTAAAGATTCATCTCGTAAATTAGTCGCAAGTTGTGTAATTAGTTTCGTAATTAATCTATATTTAATACTCCATGCATGTGTCTAAATATTTGATGTGGCAGGAATTTTAGACGCCCCCATAGAAACCAAACAGGGCCTAACTCTGGTCGGAGCCTGGCACAAGAACAGTCATGGATTTTGTGGTGGGCTCCAATTTTGAAATCTCTGAACGAATATAGACGCATTGGCTTTTGAATCTTATCTACAGCTGTACTCCCTGTATTCTAATTTATTAGTAATTTAGGTACGTAATTCTTACCATTCATTTAAATATACATTATATCTAGAAAAATCAGAACCATATACAATTTACTCTTGCTTTTTTACGAATGTTGTATTGTATTAGAGCTTCTCCACCAATAATTTAGCCCACTAGCTCTGAGCCCATCCACCTTGTATACAAGATAACAAAAAAAGATTACTCCTTCAAGGTTTGTCTCTAGCACATCGCTAAAACCATGTGGGTCATACATATATGATCTTTAACAATCTGACCTCTCTCATGCCAATGAAGCATGGATCACATCACATTTTCTTTCTTGAAGAAGAGATAGTACACTCTCTGGTATCATTTTCTCTCTTCCATAAGATCAAGAATTTAATGTGGAAATATATGATCTAGCTTTCTGGCTTTGTTTGAGACTCCCTTTCCATGGTCCATGGTTAGCTCTTGAACGAATGCTCACTCACATTCATCGAGTTTGAGTATGTGACACTTCCAGTTCCATACTACAGAACTGGTACTCGCTACCATCAACTAGCAGGTAAAGGTGATGTAAGCAATCTTGACCAATAGCATGCAAAACAAATTCGAGTGACCTTGTCATTGCCCTAAGAGCTAAGAGCATTCGTAACAATGACACCTCAGCTGGCTCATACAGATCCAGCTCAGCATTTTATCTATGCGGAAGAAAAAGAAAAGAAAGACAAGAGCTGTCTCTTGTTCCCACGCCTAGCTCGAACGGATTCCGGGGCCACTCGTGGGCCCTCCACGCCAACGCCCACGCCCACTCCCGTCCCCCCTCCCCCATCTTGCTTCTTGCCTTCTTGCTTCTTGCTTCTTGCATCTTTCGGTCTGGACCTGCGACGGCGGACTGGAGCGGAGAGGCGCAAGAGCAGCTGTGGACTGGAGCGGAGGGGCGCGGATGGCAGCGGCTGACCAGAGTAGATGGCACACGGCGGCGCGGAGGGGCGTAGACGGTGACAGTGGCCCGGCGCGGAGGCCGATGCTGCCGGCGGACGGTTGCGGCACGCCGGAGCAGATGTACACGTGCAGACGGTCGCAGCGCACCAGCAAACTGGCCGGCGGACGGACGCAAGCCGCAGCGGCTGCCCGGCGCGAGTGCGGGATAGCGGAGGCCGGATGCGGCGCGAACTGCCCGGCGCGAGCGCAAGCCCTGTGGCGGCGGCGCGCGAGCTCAGCGAGCTAACGTGAGCACAGTGAAGAGGAGCGCGAGTATGGCTGCATGGCCACCAACAACGATGGCCGGAGCTTCAGGAAGGAGGTGCGGACATGGAAGGAGGTGCGGTCACGATGAGAATGAAGGCAGGTGAGAGGAAGGTGGAATGTGGGACCCACAGGATAAAATATTTATGAGCTAGTAGTGATAAGACCACTATTATCTCTAGGTCTAGGATCTACTGGGGACACTTCGTTTTTCGGGATGAACAAGTAGATCCGCGAGAGAGACAATTTACCGATCATCCGATGGATTGGAAAAGGAGCTGGCGGCCATCAGAGGTTCGGCGGTGAAGTCTGCGCACGGGCAGCGACGGTCGGAGTGTTGGCGTAGTGCAGTGGCGGCGGCGGTGCTTCCCGTCACTGGTTGCGCCCCTCTGTCGATCGGGTTTAGGGTTAGTAGGTGGGGCGTACGGCTTAGGCGAACCTTGTACTAAGAGCCACCGGCTCCACCTCTATTTAATGCGCAGTGTGATGGGGGCCCGCTAGCCATAGATGGACTGGGCGCCCCCGATCAGGGCGCGAGGTCAAGGCCCAAGTGGTCGTTGGGATACTATGGTTGGGAGATCAAACCAACATTCTCTCCCTTGATCTCAACTCATACTTTAACTTTAAACTTTGACTTTAATCCCTTTCACTTTTATTTGTTCCATCACAGATTAGTGCATAGAGCATGCTTCATCGTCACGGTCAATCGCTGATAGATTTAACAGCTACAATACACGTCCTTCTTCTGAAACAGATTCTTTAACTTTGGGCCCTTTATTGTCCGAAAATCATAGGCTTTTCCTTAAAGTCATGTCGACCGTGTGTTCTCTGAACACACTGGGTGGTAAGCTTTTTGTACGCGGATCCATAAGCACTTTCTTGTTACTTATATGTTCAATACTTTTAGTATGATTTCGGACTTTCTCCTTCACAACGTATAACTTTAACGTCAATGTGTTTGGCAGCACACTTGACCGTTGTTATAGGAGCAAACTACTTAAATGGTTATTGTTGTTGAATACCATTATCAATTCCGGGTGTAAATTCTTTTAACCATTTCGCCCGTTCTTAAGCCTTATAACAAGCTATACTGTGGGTATGCATCTTTGATGACACCATAACTGTTTCTTTAGAGCTTTTCCACAATAAAACTCCAACTACGAGTGTTAGCTACTATGTGGGTTTCACTAAACATCTCATCAAAATTTAACATTTGTACCCACAACTATTTAAGAGTATTTATTCTTTCTTACTCACCATGAGGCCTATAAATCTTTGCACAATTGCAAAACATTCTCAACTCTATTCCAGTGATCTATATCTGGACTGGACTTCTGTCAAAACATCCTGGATATATGAACTATGTCAGGATAAGTTCTTACTTATAAACATTCATTAAGCTTCCAACAGCTGAAACATATATGACGTCCTTATTATCGATCTTACATTGGTTCTTGGAACACTAGAAGTTCCCAAAACTATTACCATTTACTATAGGAACAGACGCAGGTTTACTCACATATATACTTTATTTCTTTAGAATCTTCTCTAAGTATACACTTGAGATAGTTCTAATACCCCTTTTCCTTTTGTCTCGATAAGTTTCAATTTCTAGAACAAATGACGCTTTACCAAGACCATTCTCATTGAAACTTGAGGACAAGAACTATTTCTTCTCCAACAGTAGATTAACACCACTACTAGCGAGTAAGGTGCTACCCACATGTAGGATTAGGAAAATAAATTTCCCATGTTTAAACTTTGCATAAATACAATTGTCCTCTATATTCCCTTTAAACCCAAACCTTCTTATTGTACTGTCAAACTTCAAGTACCAATATCTTGAAGCTTGCTTTAATCCATAAATAAATTTCTTTAGACAACATCCCTTACGTTCTTTTTCTTCCACGACAAAACCTTTTGAGTTATGCCATGTAAACCTTTCCATACAAATCTCCATTAAGGAATGTGTCTTTACATCCTTCTGATGTTACTGTAAATCGTAATGTGCCACTAACACCATTATGATTATAAAAGAATCCTTGCATGCTCATTATAATCTATTCCTTCTCTTTGTGTAAATTATTTCGCCACAAGTGGCGCTTTATAGCTTTCCATATTCCCTTTGGAGTCACATTTGTCTTGCAGACCCATTACAACTTACTGTTTTGGCTCCATTGGAAATTTCTTCTAAGTCCCAAACATCGTTAGTATTTATCGATTTTATTTCATCCTCCTTTGCTTCTTGCCATTTAAACGAGTGAACGCCTCTCATGGCTTTTTCAAATGAGGTGGAATTACCCTCCATTTGAATTTCTTTCTTAACATTGACTCCTTAGTCACCAAAAATATCTAATTTTCTTATTCTTTGAGACCTTCTGGGGCCTCATGGCACTTCTTTCATATGGGGCTATTGTTACTCTTCATTGCCAAAAGACAATTTTTCTATAGCCTCCTGTATCACAAGATCCTTATTTACTTATTCATCTTTTTTAAGAGCTAACATCAAGTGTTGTATATGTCATACAACATCAACATGTATTAAGCAATTTGTTGCTCTTAAAACACTGTAGTGGATATGTAGTCTCACTTCTATTCAAGTCTTAGGTATCTACATACCATGCTCCCCCAGATTACTCTATCTTCTATAAAGATGGTGTATCTTCAAATTTCTTATTTTAGATTTAATCTGCTAAAAACTCATATGACGCGTTTAGCACTGCCTTGATAACTCTGAACTCATCTAGTATGAATACTAGCCGACTATGTTATCTTCCTATTGGAACTGTAAAAGGTCAAGGAATTTAGCTATTTCTTTACTTTAGGGGTATCGTTATTATGATCGTCTTACTCCCTCAATGGTCGCATTCATCTTTTTATAGATCACTTTTACCTTCAATGCATAGTATGCATTGCATTATCTAAAGTATGGGGAAGTATCTTTCTTAATTGTCTTTCTTAATTAATCTTACATTTCTCCCCCTCGAAATGTGGTATGAACTTTTCTACCACAATTTTGAAACATTCAGAACTCTTGTGAATGAGAAAACTTTGATTACTTACTTCATCCACATGATTACATTATGCAAAACAAAATTCATATGTGAGTACATTTTCCTCGTTACACTTCAAAACTCAACATAGTCTATTATTATCAATACTTCTGTAAGTCACACTTGCATATCATTCTTATCTTTTGGTTCACATGCAACTTTCTTTTGTTCTTAAACTCATTGAGTACTTAATGACCATGACACAATCAGAGTGTACGGTCAATACTAGGATAGCATAAGAGCTATCCCAAACTTCTCTCCATGTGCTGAATACACTTAGAGCACATGAGTCATCACATCCTTCTCCCGCCATGCGGGATAAGTACTATGCCAACTTTACCCCGCCATGTGGGTTTGGTTAACATAAGTACTATTCCAACTTTACTCTGACATGCGGGTATTTTCTCAAACTTCCCACCATGCGGGTACTATCATAAACTTTTCCCGCCATGTGAGATAATTCCCTTGAACGGACATAACTACCAGGATTGGCTCATGTTCAATCATCAAATTCAGAAATAAATCCGAATATTCTTTAACGCACATGTTTAATCCGACGTAGGTTAAATTAAACATGCATGTTACTGATTATATTTCTTAAACAAACTCTTATTGCTCTATCTCCTTTCTTTGATCAATATCCTTTAATTCTTTCCTTTCCAAGCCATTCTTTAAAGAGAACACAGTCCCTTAAGCAATGGCATTCTTTCATACATAACTTGCCCTTAGGCATTTCATCATCTGAGTCACAAGTACCCAGCTTATTTCTTTTACTGCCTTTAAGAATGAAAGGATGGAGGTCTTTTGTCTGAAAAAATATTCAACAATAATGCTCAATAAACTTTAAAATCTTTATGTTCTATTCTATATCACCGTTGGGTAGAAATAGAATAAAACATCATTTTTCTACATTAATTCCACATCACCGTTGGGCAGAAATGGAATTAACGTATAGAAACTCAATAATCTTGAAAACATAGAACTGCTCCTCAAAATTAAATTATCCCGTTGGTTCGAATTTAATAGAAGACAATCAACTTCATTGCAGCGAAAACATGAAAATACTTTCTCTAGTTTAAGAGCATTCCTTGATCTTTATCTATTCTCTGAAAAATTGGTTACTTTGATACAAAATTCATCAGAGATTTAAACTTTAAATATAAAACTCATAGAATTATAATATTGTTATCATCAACGTTGGTCAGAAAATAACAATACCATAATTTAACTTTAAGCTTAAACTCATAAATGAACTTATAATATTGTTATCATCAACGTTGGTAAGAAAATAACAATATTATAATCTATCTTATCTATAAACCTAGGCCTAGGCCGGAAATTTGCCGCCCCGCCTGGGCCTCATTCAGCCCGGCGAATCGTGCCTCATTCAGTTTGATCGGACGGCCATGCGTGACTTCCGCAGGATCAAAACCCCGCTCGCCGGTCGCCCTCCCCAAACCCTAGCTCATTTTGTTCTTCCTCATTTTCTCTAAGCTCATCAGCAGAGCAGTGGCGGCGGCCACTGTGACCATCGTCGCCGGTGAAGTAGGGCGCGACCAAAGCTAGAGCCGGTTGGCATCCCCTTCTCTATCCTTTCTCTTCCTTTCTCCCCCTCCGCTCTTCTCACGCCATCGACAAGCCGCGGCAAGGGAGCTCGACGTACCGGTGCCAGGAAAGAAGCGTTCGGCGGGAGAGGATGGCGCCGCCGTGAGGCCCTTCGTAGGTGCACGCGTGCGGCTGCGCACGGCCCCGTCGAATGGCCTTGCGATCGGTGCCCTTTGGTTCGAGTTCGCACACGTGCAAGCATAAGACAGCCGCGGCGCGGCTCCCTGATCTGGACCGGCGACGAGCTCGCACAGGAGATCGGCAACGCCATCGGGCCTCTTTCTCCCCGCGCGATGGCGGTTGCGACGGCGACGAGAGAACCAGGTAGGTCCCTCCCCTCCGTCCATCTCTTTGTGTTCATTTAGGGTTAGGGTTCCTGTTGTCCTCGAAACCGAGACCCCTTTTGTTGTTCTTTTCTTTCCCAATCTAGACCGATACGGTAAAACCTGGCTCTAGTACCATTGATAAGACCACTATTATCTCTAGGTCTAGGATCTAGCGGGGACACTTCATTTTTCAGGATGAACAAGTAGATCCGAGAGAGAGAGAGAGAGAGATGATTTACCGATCATCCGAGGGATTGGAAAAGGAGCTGGCGGCCATCATAGGTTCGGCGGTGAAGTCTGCGCACGGACAGCGACAGACGGAGTGTTGGCGCAGTACAGTGGCGACGGCGGTGCTTCCCGTCACTGGCTGTGTCCCTCTGTCGATCGGGTTTAGGGTTAGTAGGTGGGGCGTACGGCTTAGGCGAACCACGTACTGAGAGCCGCCGGCCCCACCTCTATTTAATGCGCAGTGTGACGGGGGCCTGCCAGCCATAGATGGACTGGGCGCCCTCGATCAGGGCGCGAGGTCAAGGCCTAAGTGGTCGTTGGGCCACTGTGGTTGGGAGATCAAACCAACAAGTAGACTATACGAATATAAGATGTCTTAAGTGATGTGGCAACTTATCTTGTTGGCTTGAACCTATGAGCCGGTTTATCAACTCTACAATATTTTTCTCTCACAACAAATCAGCTAAGGGCATGTACAACCCACAGACAAAAGGTCGTCTCTAAGAGACTGGTATCTGACGTATAGATAAGTAAAAAGACAGATCATACAACTCCGAGATGAGGGGTCGTCTGCAAGCATTTTAATGCTTCGCATGTTACCAAGATAAACGGTGAATATCAATTTGTATACCATTGTGTTGTCGTTTGATAAAAAATGATTCAAGCATGAATATCAACTTGCTACCATATGTGCTCGAATAAACAAACATGCATAAACAAGCTATTTGTTTTCTAAGTGCCTTCTAGTTTTCAGGAAAAAATCATCACATTTAGAAACTGCATGCCATCCAATTTTCTAGAAAAAAACGGCACATTCGGTTTCCTGCAATACAGAAACTGCATGCCATCTGTAGTTTTTAGAAATCAGTACATGCAGAAACTTAACAGCATAAAAACTTAACTGAAAGTTCAAGGACATACTGCAAGTTCACACTATTTAGATAGTTTCAGGAAGCATTACATGGGTATGTCCTCTGCAAGCTCACACATATTGCAATGACTACAGTTCCTCTCCAAGTTCAAACATACATAGTTTCAGGAAGCATTTTAGGACATACTGCAATGACTTCAGTTAGTCTCTAAGCTTTTCTAAGACTTCAGTTCCTAAAAATTGCAGATAGCAGACAATTGTTATTCACTATCTGTAACCTTTCTGTAAAACCTGTTCTGTCAAGGTAGCCACTACTATATCATAGCCTCATCTGTAACCTTTCTGTAAATCATGTTCCTAAAAATTGCAGATAGCAGATTTAACTTTCTCAGCCTCATATCCGTCGAATCTTACAACCTGAATTTGCCGTTTTTAAAATTGTCAGACTCAATAATTTGCCCTGAGAACAATTGAGATATTGGAGTGAACCTTTTCACCAGACAGTCATCAGACCCAAAAGGTTGCAAGCAGTGGCCAGTGGGTTTGCTTATGAAGCAGCAGTTCCTCTTCTCCACGACGCAAGGCACGACGAACGACAGTGGTGCCATCATGCAGCGGGGGGCCTTCCCTGGGAGCGGAGACGGGCCTCATCTGCGGTGTGCTGCCCGGCGTGGACGCAGACAAGCTAGGCAGGCAACCTGTAGACGACGAGCAATACATGGATGTGCTGGGCCTGACGAGGACCACGGCGGCGCAGCCCTGCTCCTCCTCGGCCGCCTTGACCTGGCGAGGCAGGGCACCTCCCCAGAGCCGACCGTGCGGCGGCCTACGACGGGAGCAGACACCAGCGCCGGCGCTGAAGGATGGAATGCGACGACACCACGACATAGGGAGGTGGGGAAAGATTTGGCGCGAGATTTCCCTCAGCCGCGTACCGGAACCGCGTGCGCGTGCACTGGATCTGCACTCTCGGCTTGGGGACACCGGCGACCCCGTACAATGCTGCTGGAGGCAGCGTCTCGGCCTCGGGCCACGCGACTTCCCCGTCGTCTCGCGAGACGACGCAGACCCGGTCTCCTAGCATCGGCGGGGTGTTTTCTGCAAAATTTATGTCGTGGAGACGAGCTCAAGAGAGCCGTTGTACATGTCCTAAGACTGATTTATCAGTCGACTTTAATACCAGCCAAACAGACCCTATCTAGCAGGCTAGCTCAACGCGGCTGCCCTAAATTTTTGTAGCTGCTCACTGTCACGGACTGCTAATCTAACCGCAGTAGAAACATCTCCTACGCCATCCAACGTGCAGCTCCTGCAATCAATTCGGGCCAGACCCCTCCCTCTTCCTCTGTTTCACATTTCAATCCCCAAGATGATGATATGGATCATGGATGGGGTACTGTTCTGCGCCTCTGCCCTGACAGGCATCCCATGCAGAATTTAACACAACACATTTATCTTGCCCACCCCTCATTTCCCCACAGCCCCACCACCACCACGGCCCCAACGCACGTGAAACGTCATTCGTCACTGCCAACGGGACCACCAGAGCGCGGGGCCCAGGATCCAGGGACGTAACAAAAAGAGAGCTTCCGGTGCCCCAAAGAGCCGACCCCACAGCCAGCCAAGGTCGCTGTCTGCACTCCACTGGCCCCCCCGGATCCCACCACCGGTTTCGTGCCGCGGTTGCTCTGCTCACACCCACGCCACGCCCCACGCTTGTGCTCCGCTTCCGGCCAGCGCCCAGCCCTGCGCGATTTCGCGCACGTCGCAGGGGCAGAAGGGGGCAATCCACGTGCCCCCATTAATTAAGTCAACATGAGTCGCGGCCTCCCGCTACTAGACGGGGCCACTTTCCCCAAACTGCCCTTCCCACCATCCCCTCCAAAACCAACACCCGCTCCCTGTCTTCGTACCCTTCACTCTGCTCCCCCACATCCCGGCCCCGCCAATGGCCGATTCGCCAAACCCTAGCTCCGGGGACCTCCCCGCCGGCGCTGGGGGCTCGCTGGAGAAGCCGGTCCTGGCGGATCGACGTGTGGCTGCGCTCGCCTGCGCCGGCGCGAGGTACAAGGCCATGTCCCCCGCCCGGCTGCCGATCTCGCGGGAGCCGTGCCTCACCATCCCCGCCGGGTTCAGCCCCGGCGCCCTCCTCGAGTCCCCCGTCCTCCTCAACAACTTCAAGGTAATTTACCGCGCCTCCCTGTAACTGTCACCCGCGCCACTCACTGCTCCCGCGGGATCTGCGAATTCCGCGGCCTCCATGTCACGCCGAGGTTGATTCGGGACGGGGGAAAGAGGGATTCCGATGCGCATTAGCTTTATGGCCTAGTTTATGAGACATTTGTGCCGGTGGGATTGGCTTGTGGCGCCGGAATATCGCGCTTTTGCCCCGCGCTTTCGCATTTCCGGTGGTGATATGCGGCTTCTGGAGCTTCCTTTCCCGCGGGGTTCTCGGGGATATGGTTGTTTTTGCTCGGCTCCTCCTTTTGGGGCGCCCCTGCGCCGTCTATTTGGTGCGGGGTGATGGGGAGAGCTATTGCTTGTGCGTCGGGGGGAATTATTCTGTCCGGCACACACTTGGTGGCTCAGAGAACAAATCATCGCTTGGCATTTTTCTTGTGGGGGCTTTAAAGGGCCTTATTTAAGGAAATGTCTCCTCAGCCTCGGGTGGTATGGTACTGGTCTCGAGTGCTAAGGGATGGTACATTTCCATAAAGAAAACACCAAGCTGCTGGGGGAAGGAAAGAGTGAATTTTGCAGGCTTGATTGGACTATGGATGACCATTTCGTTGCTATTGTTTCTTGAGATTGGTTTAAGTGCTGTTTCTGGTTTTCATTCTTCTTTCTGACTACCCACAACCCAAAATAAGTGAGGATAGGACGCTTGATTACAGATTCATAATTATTGCTCTGTTCCAGTTTGTTGTTACTGTTTACATCCTTCTCTGTTTCCGTTTCCAATCATTAGATGCTTGGCAAATATATTCTTCTTACTAAAGTAAGAATTAATGAAGTTAGTATTCATTTCAGATTTCACTGGTGGTTCTAATAAACCTTTAAGGGCTTAAATAATACTATATTGTCATAACAGAAACACTTTGAACAAGTTGTGTGAGCGTCGTTCTACACTATTTTATATTCAATGATTCATATAGATATAGTTTATCCTGCTGGACAAATAATCAAATAGCATTTTTTCTATTTAGGTTGAGCCGTCTCCCACAACTGGTACTCTGAGCATGTCTGCAATCATCAACAAGAGAACTCATCGGGACATACTGCCTTCGCCTAGGGATAATTCAGCTGGTAGTGGCCAGGAAGATGGAGGTTCTCGGGATTTTGAATTCAAGCCTCATCTCAATTCTCAATCGGCGGTATGGAACCATTATTAGAATGATTACTTTTGTAATTCTTTAGCACCATAGAACACGCATCTTGAGGGAGCTACCAAAAAAAACTTTATCTTGTATAGCAGCAAAGGGAGTTTAAGCATTTTGTTTGTACGATACCACTAAAATATAATGTAGAAATTATCTTTAAGCTCTGCAGAGGAAGTTATAGTTCTGATGTGCTTTACGCCACTTCCTTTTAGCAGCATGATGCTCGCTTATTCTTCAATCCTTATCTTATTAGTATTCAGAGATGCAGCTAATTGGTTTCAGTGTTTTACATTTTATAGATAGGATCATAGGAGCTCTATATTGCATTCTGGTTCATGGAATCAATTTGTTTTTTTTTTGTTCTTGTTTTGTATGAAAAAAACACCCCCTTTCTACTGTGTTCTACTACCTCCATTCTATTATAACAGGCGTATTCTCGTTTTTCATTTTGGCCATAATACTGGGTGGGCTGGAGTATCAAGGGATACACTTAATTAGACCACTCAAAACCGAAACGTCTCATGCATGTGAATATCCCAGCACCGAAACGTTACATGCATGGAATGGCACCTTTGGTCCATTAAATGAAGGCGTGGATGCAAACATGGCCTGTATACTGCTGGGCAGAAACGGAACGACGGTTAGACTACGTGGCCAGGGACACAGATGACTATGCGAGACTGCGAGTTAATACGATTTGCATGTGATTGAAGGTTGTACTTGGTATCTGCAAACAGCCTTGTTACGCCTAGTAAAAGGGAACGGAGGGAGTAGCATTTATGTGCATGTTTCGTTGACCGAAATAATAATTACCAATTTACCAACCATATGATTTGTTAGCGTTCTTTAATAGGTGTGTAGTTATCAACAAGTTAGTCGGATAACATAACCGGTCACCCCCCCCCCCCCCTGCTGTTTTATTTTGGGAGTTAGGTAGTCAATTCTGGCATGAAATGAATTTGGACTCTTGAGTGTTGTATTGGAATCCGATTAACTTAGTTTTATTGGGTCTAGTGCATGTTGTCACTAGTCTAAGTTTTTCTACTTGGATTTGCTAGAAATGAAAAGTAGGGGACACCGCTCATTATCATGGTTTGGGAAAATTGCCCTAGGCTTGCAAATGACTCACAAGGGGACCAGGGACCTACCATTGAGCGCCCAGTATTATTTTTTTAAACTGAGTAACTGACCACATATGAGTGACACTGTTGTGTTTGTGACTTTGCGTATGCCACAATTTCAAGTCTGAATGAGTTATGGTTCTGTTACATTATGGCTTGATAACATATAAAATGCTACACTGGAAAATGGATTGATTAAGGATTAAGGAATATATGTTATGATCAAGTGTTAGGACAGTTCGAGGTAAAGTTTGCTAGTGTGTTTACACATTTACAACAAGCCTGTAAATTAGAATATAAAGAGGAAAATCTGCATGAATTTCGTAGGAATAGTCCACAATTGAAGTGGTGTGGATGTTTCCTTATAAAATTTCCATGGCATTCCTATGTTGCAGTACTGAAAGGATTACTCTTTCTGTGGCTTCGGTTATTTTCAACAAAATAGGGTGTTCTAACTTCAACATTGAATGAAGTTGATATTCTTATATTTTGTCCTGAGTCTTAACTAGTCTATTCTCATATGTGTAAAAGTTTTCTTTTTGTATAACTCATAAGTTTTTATGAAACAACTTCAGTATTTATTGTGATATACCCATATGGGGCTTCTATGTTTCTTATTCTTGTTGAGTTGCGCTGCAAATAATTTTGTATTCCATGACATTCATAGTGTTCACATGCAGGCTCCTGCAGTCAACAATCAAAAGCATCATGACACTCCTACGCAAAATCATAGCTCAAATCATGCCTCACCATCTAGCAATTTGATGACTGAAAATAAACCTCTCTGCTCACGGGAATCGAGTCACACAGCAAATGTTTCAAGTGCTCCAAACCAACCTGTTTCAATAGTTTGTCCATCTGACAACATGCCTGCTGAAGTTGGTACATCAGAGATGCACCAGATAAATAGCTCTGAAAATGCTGCCCAGGAGACACAAACTGAAAATGTAGCTGAAAAATCAGCAGAGGATGGCTATAATTGGCGCAAATATGGACAGAAGCATGTCAAGGGAAGTGAAAATCCTAGAAGTTATTACAAGTGCACGCATCCTAATTGTGAAGTTAAAAAGCTATTAGAGCGTTCGCTTGATGGTCAGATTACTGAAGTTGTTTATAAAGGGCATCATAATCATCCTAAGCCCCAACCGAATAGAAGAATAGCTGCTGGTGCAGTTCCTTCAAGCCAGGGTGAAGAAAGATATGATGGTGTGGCACCTATTGAAGGTGAGTGTGCCATGGTTTTCTGTAATTACATTGGATTCCGGTGCATTGCAATTTCGACTTGAGCATACATATATCTAGTTTTGCATTATGAAGTATTTTCTTGCTCATCTTGCATGTCTGTTTCAATTGCTTTTGTAACAACTTTAGTTCCTGAGTCTTCCAAATTCTTGAGAAGGAATGATTTGAACATACAATGATCATTTGATTCCTAAGTTTCTTAATGTTTACCTGTGACATTTTGTTGGGTCTGAGAATTTCTGTTATTATGCAGACAAGCCTTCAAATATTTATTCCAACCTCTGTAACCAAGTACATTCAGCTGGCATGATTGATACTGTTCCGGGTCCAGCTAGTGATGATGATGTTGATGCTGGAGGTGGAAGACCCTACCCTGGGGATGACTGCTAACGATGATGATGATTTGGACTCGAAACGCAGGTAAAACATGGTTTGAACTTTGGACTCAGTATGCCCTAAAGGCTCTCTCCTCTCATTGCTAATCCTGTACTCCACAACTGTGTGACTAGGAAAATGGAGTCTGCTAGTATCGATGCTGCTTTGATGGGTAAGCCAAATCGTGAGCCCCGTGTTGTTGTACAAACTGTTAGTGAAGTTGATATCTTGGATGATGGGTATCGCTGGCGCAAATATGGGCAGAAAGTAGTGAAAGGAAACCCCAACCCACGGTCAGTACTCATTTTGTTCATTATTTTTGCCTACTATTATGTTTTCCTTCTTTTTTTTATTTGACATTCCAAGAGAATTTTAACCATTATATGATAAAAGTCAGGGTTACATTATTTGGACCAGAAACTAGGAAATGTTTGTAATCAGCATATCTTATTGCAATTGATCATTTGTGTACCTGTTGATTTTTGGCCCTTTCTAAAAAAAATTGTTATTACTATGCTGGTTACTTGTGCTCTCTAGAAACTTCAGTCCAGAGTGGAAATGACCAAGAAACAATAAAATTTTCTACTTAACGTTGATAAGCTGAAAGGTTGACTTTGAACAAATTTGGAGGCAGATCTGGTAAACATGTATGGTGGAAAGATGCAAAAACTGCTATGGACATCTATCTCAAATATGGAGAAGGAAGCCTTCTTATTAAGATCTGTCCATGTGTCCCTTCAAGGTCCCTCAGAGCTAGAGTCCATTTATTCTGTTGATTTGTGCTGCCATTTTGTACTGTTTGGCACCTGATCTGGGCAGATACTAGCCAATACTATTATGATGTGTTCTATTCCCTTTGCATAGATTGCATCTAACTACACAAGAATTAAAGTTATGAGATATATGTAAAGTGTATAAGGAAGGAATATCAGGTGCTTCACATTTTGTTTATACCATCATACAAGTACATGTTGATTTATGTATATATCCTAGCCTATTCGCCCTACCCTGCAAAAGTACATTTCATGTAGAAAATAAACATTGTCTTGCACTCTTTTCCAAATATGTAGTTTGCATAGATAAAGTGTGTATTTTTTAATTAATAACATGAAGTCAAGGCAATCGATTGGTTGGGATTTGTCTTCTATGCTTGATCTTTTGGTTCGAAGCCTTTCATGTAGTTTAATAATGGCTGGGAAATAAGGCTTGAAAGAACTTACTCTTTATTGGGTTGCTAGCTAGGCATGTGGACTCCAATTCGTGTTGGGTTGATACCTACGGTTGCCAAAATTTTGATGGCGCTGTCCTGGTGATAAGATTGGCATGCCTCTAGTTTTCTGCACTTTCTTTTTTATAAAGAATGACACATTAGGCTGTGCATTCATATGTAAAACATATTCACTTCTGTTCTTGATTGCAGGAGTTACTACAAATGCACACATACAGGATGCCCGGTCAGGAAGCATGTTGAGAGAGCATCACATGACCCGAAGTCAGTGATCACAACATATGAAGGAAAACATAACCATGAAGTCCCTGCTTCCAGGAATGCAAGCCATGAGATGTCCACAGCTCCCATGAAGCCTGTGGTGCATCCTATTAACAGCATCATGCCAGGCCTTGGTGGCATGATGAGAGCATGCGATCCCAGGGCCTTCACCAATCAATATTCTCAGGCAGCCGAAAGTGACACCATCAGTCTTGACCTTGGTGTAGGTATCAGCCCTAACCACAGCGATGCAACAAACCAAATGCAGCCCTCAGTTCCAGAACCTATGCAGTATCAAATGCAACACATGGCTCCTGTGTACAGTAGCCTGGGACTTCCAGGAATGCCTGTGACAGCAGTACCTGGAAATGCAGCTAGCAGCATATACGGTTCCAGAGAAGAAAAAGGAAATGAAGGGTTTACTTTCAAAGCCGCACCTTTGGACCGATCAGCTAACTTATGTTACAGTAGTGCTGGTAACTTAGTGATGGGTCCATGAGTGTCTCTGCTGATGGTTATACCTCCGTGAATCACATATTACCGTCATCATGAAGATCTCTTCAGAAGATGCTCTCCTGTGTATCATCCGCACATAATTGGAGGCGGTCAAGGTAAACCTGGGAGCTGCAGCGATGACAGATGATGTCTTTTGCTGCTTGGAGGTACTCGCTGTATGTGACGCTGCAGCTCAACATTCGTTGTACAGCAAACCAGTTATGATTAATTAGATTATGATAATTTGGTTATGTAAACTTCTTTCTGTACTGGAATATGGGATAGAACCAAAGAGCCATCTGGTGGCAAAGCCTTGTTATCTCCTGCATATGAATGATGCCAGTATGATATTCATATGAAATGAAATGTATCATTTCACAAGTTCGGTTTCTTCAGATATGCAAATAAACCGCCAGGTTTCTGCAAACTGAGCTGAATTATTTTTTCTGTTGATTTTCAGCCCCACTAGCGAAGATTTCCGAAGGGTTAGTTAGAAGGGTTGATGACCTTTCTGACTGAGATCACTCTTCAGAATGCACCCAGATTTTCAAAGCACAACTGATTAACTGAAACATATACCCAAACTTACTATTACTACTACACATTATCAGGCTGGTAGTAACTGCCATCACAGCATCAGGCTATAGGTGTTCTATTCCGACTCAGTATCACCACAGGCTATAGTTTTAGTGCTCAGCCAAACATATCTAGACTACTACGAGGTACTTAGAAAGTTACAAGAAACATTCTCCATCAGATGAACATTCTCTGAAGTCAACACTAGTGCCATGCCGACGAGACTATCAGGGGCCTGTTCTTCCACCCGAGGTAGAGCACGCCGTCCCTCTCGGCGAGCTTGTAGTCCGGCGAGTAGCTCTGCAGCAGCGTCCTGATGGTGGCGTTGACCAGCGCGCTGAGCGGGGACGGCCTGAACCCGGCCATCATCAGCCGCGCCTTCCACTTGCCGAACACCTCGTGCCGCTCCACCCGCTCCTCGCCCTCGCAGGCCACCAGGTTCACGATCTCCCGAGCCAGGCAGTGCTGCTCGATGTTGATCCGCTCCCTGTCGTCCCTCGGCAGCGCCAGGTCGATGGACTCGAAGATGGCCGTGTAGTAGTCCAGCGTCTCCGCGAACCGCTGCGCGAAGGGGGCCGTGTTGGTGTTGGACTCCTGCTCCACCAACGTGAGCACCTTGGGCGACAGGCCCTTCACCAGCCTCAGGATCCGGTCCCGGTGGTTCGCCGTGCTCACCGTCTCGTCCGGGATGTGGTGCAGCTCCAGGGTGAAGTTGACAGCGACGGCTTCGCCAGGGACGATGCCGAGATGCCCCTCCTCCACTTCGCTGCTGGAGATAGCGACTGCGTCGAACTGAAAGGGCACCTTGTAGAGGCCAGCAATGTGTGACAGCCTCCTGCCAACCAACTCCAGACCGCCGCCTCGGGCGTAAGCTGAGACTGAATCATCAATGCCGGTGATCCTCACGAACGGTGGCCCGCCAGGCCTGGCTGCAAGGGCTTGAAGGAGGGAGATCCACTGAGTCCCTTGAGCGATCTGGAAGTCAATGATATGGATCCTGTCTTCTCCCTTAACAGCCTCGGCGATCGCGCCGTTCGCTGACATGTAGCCGAACTTGAAGTAGGGGCAGGCCTCATAGAGGAAGTGCATGTAGGAGAGGAGATCAGAACTCCTGGGCTCTTTACACTTCAAAGCTTTGTAGATTGAGCTGCCAGATGCGGCGAGCCTGGCAACAAGACCTTCCACCATGTAGGCTCCCAGCCTCTCAAGTGGCTCACCAGACACTGAAACCATCTTCCTCAACTCTGGGATCATCAGATCAATGGCGTAGCTGTTGTTATGTTCCACCGCTCTAGCGCAGGCAATTAGCAGCTCCTTCAGGTTCCCTTTGGGCATGCTCATCATGTGCTTCCACTCCTCGGGCTCCAAGGAAAGTTGGTCTGCGACGGAGATCTCGAGACTGTTGACTGTCTCTGGGTCTGTCCCCAGCATTACAGCCTCAAGATCCTTCAGCTTCTGCTTGAGATCAGTAGGGTCCTCAGTGACACATGAGGCGCTCACAGGTGATCCATTGCCATTTGTGGAGCCGGAGTGGCTGTCTTCATGAGATACAGGGCTGCCACTCCCAGCATGGACACTTTGACTGGAGGGAGAACCATGCCTTGAACAACCAGAAGCTGCAGAGGAGTCCAGTGTGTACTGCTTGTGATTCTCATGGTCTTCAGAGCCAGCATCCGGTGAATGAGACCTCATGGTGTAATGACGCTGCGGCACGACATGGGTGTTCGAAGCTGACTGGTATGGATGACAGTGGTGCTGTGAGTTACCAGAATACAGGAATTGCTTGGGAGTCTGCCTTGGGACGTCGCCAAAGGGGTGCACCATGCGGGAAGTTGGAGTGTCAGCCACCCTGGTCCAGTAGAGAGTCCGATAGACTACAACTCCAAGTTATCAATAGCTTCTGGTAAGACAAGCATGTCCAAATTTGAAGTCAATTCGGAGTTTACAATTTGATTGCTGATATGTGTGAATATGTCTTCTAGTTGTCTAGGAGTAGTTTATGAAGATCAAACAGAATCTGCAACAGTAAATTAAGCATGTGAGAACAAAACCTACAAAGTAATGTACCAGTAAGAGAATTGGTACTGAAGTTTGACAGTGAAATATAAGAACCAAGTACACAGCCTTGTCGCTTACAGAAATAAATATGGTGTGCTAACTCAACAATAAGCACTCACAGAAGTTCCCAACTGTCACAAGTTGAGAATTAACTCCTCAGAAAGCAAGTTTTTTTTTTTTGAGAATTCAGGAGGGGAAAGAAGCCCCTACTGTTTAATATATATAAGAAAAAAATAGTTTGGTGTGTTCCTCAGAAAGCAAGTTGTGAAAATTCTACAGTTAGCACATACGTTTAACAGCATCTCTAGTAAATCAGGAAAAAAAAGAGAGTGTCTCTCCCTCAAAAAGGTTCTCTTTACTGAAGGTAGCATGCAGCTATTTTCATCCATGCTAACTCTGAAAGCCATGACAGAGCATATATAACTAGTTAGCCTAATCAGAAAATGCTAGTTGTGGAAGCCAGATGCAGACCAAATAGCAATCCCCAAATCCTCCACTAAATTTGCATCTAAACCGGGCCAAAAATAGGGCCACAGTAGCACACCGAACCTCGACAAACACAAGCACGACCAGCTATCTCCAAATTCCTGCTGACAGAAAGGGGACGCAGGTGGGTAGGAGGATGCTGTAAGGGCAAGGCTGACCATAGAAAAGCTACGATTCTGCGTCATGGTAAGGGATGTACACAACACTGTACAATCTCCGAACCAAACGTGCTAGTACGTTGTACCTACTGAGTGCTGAATTGAGGTACGAACAGTCAACAGAAGAGAGGCTGCAGGCGAGAGTCATAAAGAATTTTCTGCGGCAAACCAAACCCCCGCACAAGGAGTTTGACCAGCACGTTGAACCACTCCCGGCACAAGAGTTTTTTTATCCTCTTATTATATAAAAATTCAGAACATTAGGTGGTCAAAAGCTTCTAGATCTGTTTTTTTTTTCTGTCACGGATCAAGAGATCCGCGTAAGCGCGTACTAACCACCACTCGTGTGCATCGTGCTCATCCTAAGACCTAACGATTGACATGTGTTTTAAAAAAAATAGAAACAAGAAATTCCCCACAACTTCACAAAGCAAGGCCATGAATGATGAATGTGCTGTATGAGCCTATGGGGGTTGTGGAGTACTTGTGGTACTACTACTAGTACGAGATGATCCTGTTCCTGCAGGATACTGTATGCAGGAAAAAACAACCACTTTTTAAGGAAAATGGAGAAAGTAAAAAAACATCATTCACCAAGAAAAGCTCCCTTCAGAGTTCAGAGCAGCTTCGTTGTACTATACTTTTTTTTTTTTGAAGCTCCCACGTCTCTCGGCGTCACAGGGCACAGAACAACGAACTGAGCGTCTAGATCGATTCACGCAAACCACTGTCACATGCCAAGGTCAAAACAGCGAGGCCCCGAAGCGGCACTAACAGGGGCAAGCAGAGACGACACGCAGCCCGAGCAGAGTTACAGGAGCTTGAACCTGAACCCTGAAGCAAAGCAAGCAAAGACAACAGCTTCCCATCCGTTTCGGTTGCTAACCGCACACAGGCCCGAGCTAGTACCACCAGCTACCCAAGAAGAAGAAGGCAAGCAAGGCAGGAGGCAGGAGGCAGAAGGCAAGCACGTACCTCTCCCGTCGTCCGGCGGGCGCCCAGGCCAGATCCTTAAGCAGCTGAGGCTTCCGTACTCGGAGAGCGGACAGCCAGGCCCAGGTAGCTAAGCCCCTAATACCCCAGCTGGTGGAGCAGACAGGGAAGAACAGGGCAGTAACACAGGGAGGGGGCGCGGTAGCTGGGGAGGAGACGAACAGTACTTTATCAGCCAAACAGGACCGGAGAAGAGGCGGGGATGGTGCGCGCTGGGCAGTGGGCACGGGCAGGCAGGTGGTGGTGGCCAGGCCAGGGGAGTGGGATGTTTCCGCCGAGGGAGGAGGGGCAGTGGGTCAATCGGGGTGCCGCCGCGTATTTCTACCCGCGTCGCGCGTAGCGTCTCGGCGTCCGTGCGTGCGTAGCCTGTGCAGCTGTGCTCGCCCCGCGGTTTTCGTCGCGTGATGTGTGGGCGGGGGCGCGCGGGACCCGCCGCGCGCCTGTGTTCAAACCGTGGGTCCCGACCCGAGCCAGCCGCAGCACGGTGCGCGCACTGGACACTCGCACCGCGCGCGGGGACAGCAGGAAAAAAAAAATCTAGACCGCGCCCCGCCTGCCCGTTGCCCGTGCGGGCGTGCGGCGGTAGGCGTCGCCGGAGTAAAGACGGAGAGGGGGCTCGTCATCAAAATCATAATAGGGCTGTTCTTTTTCTAAAGGCGGTACAGTGTATGGATCCAGATCGCAATTATTAACTTCTTCAAACACAAGCTGCTAGATCATGTTTTAATAGCAGCTGATGACCAAATTGAATAAGGGAGCTTCTCCTTCTTCCATTCCAAATTATAAGTCATTTTATAACTTTATTAAAGAGTCAAAACATCTAAAGTTTGACCAAAATTATAGAAAAATACAAAGATTTATAACATCAAATAGTATACTATAAAATATAATTAATGCTAATGAGGTCGTTCGGCTGGTAGGTAGAATAGTGAATTTTGGATTATTTTGGATGGTTGAATAGTATTCTGTGAGAGAAAATAAGCTGAAACAAGCTGAAACAAGCGGGAAGTAGTATAGCCGAACGCCCTGAATAATACTTATTTGATGTCATAAATATTATTATTTTATTATATATTTTTTGTTAAACTTAAGATGTTCTAATTTAAAAAAAAGACTTATAATTTAGGATGGGGGAGTACATCAAACTAGTAATGTGACCTGGATAGATACTAGAGTAGAGGTAGTTAGTTTTTTACGGTAACTAATTAGATTTTTAACTTGACTTTTTTCTTTTAAAAAATGTTTCATTATTTATATGACTATAATTGTCATCTCGATTAGTCCATGAGGATCAAAACAGGTGGGCTAAAAAGAGCTAACACGAGAGGTTGGGAGAACTAAAGTTTAGTCTATTTGCTCCAAAAGGGGTCTAAACTAGGCTAAAAGTGCCTTAGACTGTCTCCAACAAGGGAGACCTAAATACGGCACATATTCCAGCTTTTGGGTCTCCCATAGGAAAGGGTCACGCACCCGTAAACTCGCCCTCTCCAACAGCTACCACGGGACTCTGCACTTGGCCGCGCCGTAGCCATCTCCGTCAGCGAGGGAGCTCCAGCCTCTCCGTCAGCTCCGGCCATCTCCGTCGTCGTCCATCTCCCTTAGCTCCGGCCACCACCCGCTGCGGCTCCGGCCAAGATCCGCGTCCTTCGCCGCGGTGTAGGGGCACGGACGCGGCGGACGCAGCCCAGATCCCGTGCGGGCGTGGTGGAGCAGAAGAGATGCGGCCAAGATCCGGTGCGGGCACGACGGAGGGCAAGGGGCGGATGGGTGCAAGTGGACGGGCAGGTGGCAACGGGCGCGGTGGAGAGGTAGCATCTCCCTGAGCTCCGGCAAAGATCCAGGTGGGCACGAACGCGGCAGAGACAAGAGGCGCGTCGGCAAAGGTGGAGGTGGCCACAGGCGCGATGGTCGTCCATCTACGGGCACGACGGTGTAGGGGCAGGCCGCCGCAACCGGAGCAGGCCGTCGGCATGGCCGCGCGGCTTGCTGGGAGGGTGGCAGCGGGGCTCTCCTTCTCGGTGGTAGCTGCGGCGGTCGGGGATGGGCTCGCGCGCGGCAAGGCCGCTGTGCACCGCCGCCGGCGGCTGCGGCGGACCGGGGCGGCCTCCCTGCCCCGGCGTCCGGCAGAGACGGCGATTTGCATAGCCAGGAGAGAGGGGATGCTTTTTTGCGTAGCGTTTCAGCTGATAGCCAAAATACTTCGTGGGTTTGGGTCCTCCGTTGGATGGTGTTTTTTGGTAGGCAAAGGCACTGTGAGTGACGCATTTTTGGTATAGGTCTCTTTATTGGAGACAGTCTTAGAGGGTGCAAAGGACACCCCCATACCCTCGCCAACTCACCCCTGCATGGCTATGCATGTGCATGGGTTAATTAAATTAGAGGTAAATTGGTCATTGTAGGATGAAGGACTAAAGTTTAGCCTATGGATTCAAACAACCTAGCAAAACTAAACTTAATCCTTGGACTAATGATCCAAACATGCCCTACACCTACTTGCACGAGATCTATCTGCCTATTATTGACTAACTCCTTGGCTTAAATGCATCTCATCTTTTCCATTTTTTTACTCCTATCCCGTGGGCAGTGGGCGTGTAATTTATGCTGAGGCCAAATTCATGTAGCCTTTAATTATTTGGTGAGCTCGATAAAATCACCGTCAAGTCTCTCACAAGATTTCTAATTATTTAATTCTCTTATAAATTCAAATTTTGAATTACCTTGTACCTCACTTAAGAGTTAAGACCCATGGTTGTCTTTTTTTTTTCTCCACAAGACATGACTGGATGGATTCACTTGCTCATGTCTGTTGCCGTTGTCACCTCGAACAACCGCTAGTTGGCCCCGTCATTGCACCAACATCCATTAGAACAAGCATTCCAAAAACCAACTATGGAATCAACACTGACCCTAGTGAGTTGTTGATCTCCAGCGTTCTACTTATGCCACTCTAACGCATTGTTGTGAACCTTGCTATGAGGCTATGACCATGTTTGTTTCCATTTGTGATCAATTTACTGGAAAGAGGAAAAAAGTATACCGCTTTGTGTTGCTCGTGAACTTCTCACGCGTGAGTACCAAGGAATCAATTGAGTGATAGCCGGTAAGATATCAAAAGACAATACATTTTTCACGATTTTGTCATAATCTTGGTCGACTAAACTTGTTTCTCTCTCCTTGACCATTGCCATGACATACATCAAATTTGAGCCACTGTCGTTGTAATTGACACATTCAATTTAGTTGTTCCACTTCGTGGATATGGATGGTGATGCTAAAACGTTCCATCAGGAACATAGGGAAAAAGTGGACCGATGATCTTAGACTATAAGCCGAATTTGAAGTGCTTCAAACTTTTTTTTGGACATGCCAAAAGATATCGGAGACCGACTTTGATAACTCTTATGCATGTGTTTTATCTCTCTCAATCTTCTATAGACGTTTCTCGTACTTTCCTTATCTTTTATTACTATGAAAAATAGAGTTATAATGCCTTTTTGAATTCCGTGTTATTGTTTTTTTTCATACTTGAATTTGTAATGGATTATTTTTATATTTTTGTATATCTTTTGATATAATTAGACCGTTACAAATTTACAATATATATACCTAACCAATGCGTACTTCTTAGCACTTGAGTGAAAAAGATATGACTTTTTAACTTTACTTATTGCAACACATAGATCTTGTTTATTTATGTGTTTTCCAACATATATAAATTGAACTATTATTTCTTATTTTCAATGTTAAATTTAGATATTTTTATATTGCAATTTATATTGACTATAGATATTTTCCTTCCATTTCATCATCATTCAATTTTCGCCTTCACAAATCATATTCTATGTGGACTCTTTATTGAGGTATTTTTCTTTCTGAACTAGTGCTATTTTGTTTAACTTATTGTTTTAAACTTACTTTTTATTAGCTGTACTAGGTGTATTCTCTTGTATTTAATATAATCCTTTCTATCATCATAAAATCCAAAGTTGCATAATCTTTTTTATTAATCTCGTAATTTTCAGATTCTCTTGGTGAATGTGGGGATCGTTTTAATACTATTGTATGGATATAATAGATATATGACAATCTTTTTGTACAAATATATACTCCTATACGTACTAAAAGTACAAAGGAAAAGAAAAGTAAAATAAAAAAGTGAAATGATTGTGATAGTATTGCACATGTAAATATTCTTTTTGCTTTTGTACTCCACACGTATGTCGGTACTGGGAATACGGATTAAAAACAAATGCAAGCTCATATGGTTTCATTTGAGTACCGCACAAAGCACGCACCTTTTGCAGCGGAGCTCTCCCACACGCAGACGCAGGGCATCTCCATACTGATCGATCTAGGGTGTGTTTAGTTGGGGAGGTAAAAATTTTTGGATGTCATATCGGATGTGTTGGAAGGATGTCGGGAAGGGTTTTTGGATACTAATAAAAAAATAAATTACAGAACTTTTCAGGAAACTGCGAGACGAATATAATGATACTAATTAATCGGTCATTAGCACATGTGGGTTACTGTAGCACTTAAGGCTTTTTATAGACTAATTGGGCTTAAAAGATTCATCTCGCGATTTTGCCGAGAACTGTGCAATTAGTTTTTTTTTCGTCTACATTTAGTACTCTATGTATATGTCCAAACATGTTCTTTTATTGTAGAAGGCAATTTTTTTTTTAAAACTAAACACGTCGGCCATACAACCATATCCCTTAGCTTTTCCAGCACATCACCGGCCGATTTTTTCATGTGTACACACAACTAAAAAAGCGCCGACGCCCTAATCATGCCGTAATCTTTTATCATTTCTCTCTTTCTAACTGCGATGATTTCTTATCTGTCTCAGTGTTATCCCCCGTCATCTCCTTTTTTTATCTCTCTCTCCCTCTCTCCTTTGATTTTGACAGTACTTTTGCATTGAGAAACCATTTTTATACGTCTCCTTTTACTTCTAGATCGCATGGTGGGGTCCATCAACACACCCTAACCATAGTGTGTCACTTGACATGTATAAATAAATAACAATAATAAATACAATAAAATGGTACGATGTGCAATTGGATTTTTTTAGATACTGACATGATGGCCGGGTTCGTATCCTTCTGCTGGCAATCAGAACGGTAGGCATCATGATGTAAGTACGACTCTTTGGTTAAGCATAGAAGTCAAAATTGTGGAAATCCGGAGGGGGTCATGCTTGAGAATGGGGAGTAGCTGGCTATCGCCTATCAGTCTGTTCGCTGGTTAGATAAGTCGTTTGGGCTGGTTTGTACGGCTGATTTATTGTGACAGAAAAACATTGGTCATGTTCGCTTCTCTTATAATCCGTTTTTTTCAGCTTGTTTTTTCAGTCGAAACAATGTTTTTCTCTCACAACAAATCGGCCGAAACAATATTTCGGTTTGTTTTTTTAGCGAAGCGAACAGGACCACTGTACCATGAGGCTGAAACCAACCAGCGAATAAGGCGTACGAAGTATAGGAAAGCAGCGTAGCGTAATTAGCTTGGCAATGATCCAAAAGCAACATGAAAGGAAAGGTGTTTCTTTCTTGACTACAAAGAGGCGTCTATGTATGTGGCGCCAGAATTGGGCACTTCGCGTAGAGAACGATCCATTTTCGTTACGAATTATACAAGGCGTCGCCCTCACCCGTATGCCTCTTTGTGCTCGTGCTTTTGGGCTTTTGTTGCTGTACACCTAAGATGTTATCTTACTAGAGGTTGCGAAGGAGACTCCACGTCTATCCTCAAGCGACGTTTGGGACTGTTCACATTAATACTCACTCGTAGATGAACTAAAAAAAAACGATAGGTTTTACAAATTCTCATAAAGTCAGAAATAATTGGCCATTCATTCTTCAGGCTTTAATTATTGATGACAATAATAGCTACTAGACCTGTCCTGTGTTTCAAATCTTGCTTGGCCATCTATTTGTTCTTGTTTGCACTAGCTACATGATGCTCGATGGTGATGGCCTGATGGGTAGGTAACAACAGTTTGTTGCCATGGTTGCGTCACATGTGACGACTCCATTAGATTGCATTATAGTTTCTTTTGCATGGTCTTTTCTAATAACCGGTTCATGTTTGGCATCTACGCTGTACCTGTGTAATTCTAAGAAAAGATAAAAATTAAGATTGTCAAATAATTCTTTTGAAAGAAATCACCAATATTCAACATATTGTAAATTTGATCCGAGAAGTTTTTCTTTATTACAA
The DNA here is from genome assembly GCF_019320115.1 of Miscanthus floridulus. Classification (NCBI taxonomy): domain Eukaryota; kingdom Viridiplantae; phylum Streptophyta; class Magnoliopsida; order Poales; family Poaceae; genus Miscanthus; species Miscanthus floridulus. Next base: position 111,105,993 of record NC_089583.1, on the reverse strand, counting down.
GGAAACAAATTGCGGTGACTCTTTTTTTTTGAAATGTGAGTGTGGTGATTTGGAGCATAAGACTGCCCACAGTGTCGGCACCGGGGCAGCGGTGCTGAGAACGAATTCGTACGTGCCAGCGGGTACCGATGTCAGGACTCGAGTCTATCTACAGCGTCGGCATCGGTGCTTCCTGTGCGTGGACCCCACTGAGGCCGCCGACTGCCACACAACGGTTCCGGCACCAGCTGCACGGCAGGGTGCGCTCGTAGGCAAGCCACATGCCTCGGGTCTAGCACCGAAATTTTTACAATTTAGTCCTTTTTTTAAAGTTTATCACAAATAGACTTCTGATGGAAAGAATTCATAAAATAGACCCTTAGCTCGGCGCCATTGATGCTGGTGCCGAGCTAACACGTCTCGGCGCCAGCGTCCCTGGCGCCGAGGTCCTGCGCTCGATGGATGACATGGCAGGGAGCTCGGCGCCGTAGATCTTAGCGTCGAGCTCGGCGCCAGAGTGACTGGCGCCGAGCTCCCTGCCATTTAACCCCGGCCCAACCTTCCTGCCCGAGCGTTCTTCCTCTTCTTTCTCCTCCCTCTCGAGTTTTTTCTCTCCCCACTTCACGAATCGGCATATTGGACCTTGAAAACCTTGATTTGATCCATAGATCTTTGAGAACAAGGTATCCTCTCTTCCCTCCTAGTTTTTTCGCATCGATTCGATATATATTAGTTGGATTTTTGAACGTAATAATCCTCATCACTTTTGGTTCATTGTTGTCCATCAAATAGGAAACCCTAGGTTTAGGGTTTAATGTTAACTGCTTTCGGTTCTTAGAACGAAATTGGTTGTATTGTAGTTATGGTTCTCATTGATATTTATTTGTGATGTTTTGATTTATGTTTGTTAAATTACATCCGTTTTGTTAGATGCAAGAAATATTTCAGGAGGAGTTTTGGCGACAACAGGGTCGTCCTCGAGAATTATACCCCGACGCGTCTAGAAAAGATGCCCCCATCCCTCCTGACCTCCCTGTCCCTAACTGTGACTGTGGTTTCCCGGTCCATGTTTTTCAATCGAAACATCTGGACACAGCGGCGCGTTGCTTCTACACATGCAGTCGTTTTAATGTAAGAAATTGTTTTCACTATCCTTTTTTTTACTTGTGTAAGTATGCTACTAATATTTTGTTGAAATCTCGTTTTGTAGGATCATGAGAGGTGCTTTTTCTTTCAGTGGATCGACGGTGCAGACAAGTTTGATCCTAGGTACCTCCTTTTCGACGATTGGTTTAGAGGGAGACATCCACGTGAGCACTTCAAGCGGTGGGTTCCACCCCCCTAACCCTCCACCAATGACGGCTAAGGAGAAGCACCTAGCGACAGTAAGACGACTCGAGAAACCTCCTCTGTGCGATTGCAGAGATCGAGCTGTAATAAACCCTGAGAATACGTTGGAGTTTATGTGTCCAAACAAGTATGAAGATAAGTGCAAAGTGTATGTGTTCAAATCTTGAGCTATATGTGTTCATGTACTAATGTCTTATTATTTAGGTGTTTTCAATGGCGAAGTGTCGTTTCAAGGAATGGTTGTACGGTCCTAAGAACCAATGGTCGGAAGAACCGCGGAGGGTTAAGGAAAAGAAGAAAGAAAGGGTAATCTACAAAGCACCTCCTGTCATGTACGAATGTGGTGTTAAATCCAACTATGGCATAGTTCCTTCGGAGCTTGGAATAGACCATTATTGCGGCTATATGATTGAGTACGATGAGGTTCATTATTTTTGTGGTAAACACGAAATCGTATTTTGTTTCTTTTTCTAAGATGTATATGATATAATATTTCTTTTGAACAGAGCACTAGGAAATGCAGATGGGAATGTTATGGTGGTCAAGCTAAGTTCTTGGATGAACTAAAGAAGAGGCAACTAATTGCATGGAAGAGGGGATATGGATCTGACTACGTCAACCTATTCGTTAAATATCACAAAGAAAAGATGCATAAATTTGCTAGACAGCGCGGTATTTATAACCCGATCAATGTTGGGCTTAACAAATAGGGATTGGAGAGGCGGATGATGTTAGAGGAGAAGAAGGCAAGGAATAAGACAAGGGAGGAGACAAGAATACAGATGCAGGTCTTGAACGAGCATGTTGCTATATTATGTGCCCGTGAGTGCTTGAAAGTCTTTTTTCGTTGCCTGATTTTAAATATAATATAATCACGTTGCTAACTGATTGCATTTTATATATGAAGGGATTGGTTACAGCGAGAAACATGCCTCAGAGGTGGCTCGTGTAAGGTATGAGGAGAAGAAGTTAGATGAGCATAGATCATGAGCTAGTCGCACCGTTCAATCACCGATTATGTTGTCTGATGAGGGGGACGAGGATAAGGACGATACTGGCAGACTGAGTGAGCTTATTGCTCTAGCAGAGGCAGACATGCAGGCATAGGAGGCTGAGGACGACACTGGTAGACTGAGCGAGCTCATCGCTCTAGCAGAGGCGAGCATATAGGCGAAGGAGGCTGAGGACGACACTGGCAGACTGAGCGAGCTCATCACTCTAGCAGAGGTGGATTTATAGGTGGAGGAGGATGACGACGCGTTCTTCACTCAGGTCACAACAGTCGCAGATGAAGCAGAGGCCGCTTACTACAGGCGACAGGCAGGTCATAGCAATGTAGGTGAGCCTAGCCACAGCAACAGGGTTGTGGTAGAGGACTGGTACTCGGATGATGAGTTGCTTACTCAGTACGTTTCAGACTGAGGATTTGAAAGTGCATTTGCCCCTATGTCTACTATCGGCACGTACTTCTAGTATTAATATGTTGTGTAATGTGGCATAGTATTAAACTTTTTATTATGTGGTTGTTTTTATTATTTATGGTCTTAATATTCCGCTTAATGATATGGACGTATTGAAATGTGAACACTTGCTGAAAAAACCTAATGACGTATGATATTATATAAATTAACACACGAAACACATGAAATGGCATGTGACTACATGTACCGAACCTGGGTACAGAGTTTTCTTCGACTAAACCTAACATGCCTTAGGTAATTAAACCAAACAACAAACACATAGATGTGGTATGTGAAAAAGATAAAGTCATCCTAGTAGTGTGGTCACATAGCAAATTATGTTGCACCTTCTTCATAGTAGCCTCCTGTTGTTGTTGGTGGTGGTGGCGGGGGTGATGGGGGAGGCCCCTTGTTGTTGTGGTTTGGACAGGTGCAATATGGATCATTGCAGAGTGCCTCCTGTGAATCGGCACCATTGTTGTTGTCGTCCTGTCCGTCGTCCTTGTAACCGCTGCTAACTTCCCTTTCTAGATCGAAGATACGGTCCTGTAGGTAGTAGATGTACTCCGCATGCGGATAAATGAGTCTGACAACCATCTCCAACTACCGCATTGGGGGTAGATTAAGCATCGAGAACCGTAGGTACAATCTCCACATGCAGATAAGGTTTCAGAATGGGAGGGTCGATGTGTGCCTGATGATCCATTACTATGGTAAACCTATGAGGGATGGGATCGACTAACAACCGACGCACAACCACGTCCAAACATTGCAGCTGGCTCTTCATAGCCGATCTCACATAGTTCTCCCACTGATCCACACAACCAATTGAGATCATTCGCCTGAATATGTTGGGAGGAGAACCTAGGTGCAGTACACCATCAACTGCAATGCCATCATCTCCAAGGCAATGCAGCTCCTCTCGAGCCCTTGCAACCATCTCAATAAATGAAGGCCTATCATTGAATAGCACAGGCACGCTTTGCATGTCAACAAACTCAACATATCCATAGCGATCGCTTTCAACGGTGCCTCCATGATATATGGTAACTAGGTTGTCCATCTAGTTCAAACACGTAACGAAACACATGTCATTTAGTCCAAATTAGATGATAGATAGTACCTAATAAGTACTTTCTAACTACAAACTAAGTAAATAAGATAATAACTATGTATATATATAGTGTACTCGTTAAATAGCTAGATCATATGTAGTTAACTAAATATGTAACTACATATCTAAGTAGCTATCTAACTATATCTATATACCTATGTATCTATGTTTCTATCTATCGACATATATATCTCACTAGACCACTAACTAAATCAACTACCTGAGTCATGACATTAACTAGTAAATAACAAATACCAACTAAGTAGGTACATTGCATATTTATAATTTTTACCATTCTAACGACTGATCCACGGACGTCGATGGAGTCGCAGCGGACGAAAGGGCGTGGGTCAGGCCGATGATCCGGGCTGGCGGTGGCACGACCGGACGCTGTAGGTGGCAGGGTTGGCGGTGGCGTGGGATGCCCGGCGCTCCGCGCGGCGAGTCTGGCTCGACGGACATGGGGGGCACGGCGGTCGTGGCCGCGTCCAGTGGTGGAGGGTGGCAAGGCGGGGCGAGGAGAGGGCGTGGCACGGGAGCAGGAACTGGGGAGGAGACCGAGGCGCAGACAGAGGGGCAATGGCCACGGCGCGGCGGCGGCGGCGAGGCGTGGGACGGCCTCGGGGCGGCCGCGGTGGCGCTAGGCGGCCTCGGGGCGCAGGCGCGGCGGTGGGGCGGGCTTGGGCGTGGGCGTGGGTGCGGTGGCGTGGCCTCACGGCGTGAGCACACGCGGTGGCGCGGCGGTGGCATGGGCGCGGGTGCGGTGGCGCGGGCGCGGTGTAACAACCCAAAAATCCACACACCAAAAATATCAACTATAAAATTTTTCTCAAAACTTCCATGTGATGATGAGTGTCATGTAAAGTAACCCAACCCAGGAGTTGCATTAGAAGTAACTCAACCTAAGTCAACACATAAGCATAGCATGTCATATGTGGATTATGGTTATTTAATTTATATCACATAGATGTTGCATACATGTTAACTTAAATTGTGATTTGGATTCTCATTGCTTAATGTTATACTTAACAATTCCATAAAGTTATTATTAAACAAAATTCCCTAAACTCCAATGAACAAGTTACCTCGGATTTAAATTCAAATTTCAAACCAAATTTGAATTCAAACAAATGGAAAAGAAATGAAAAATAGAAAAGGAAGAAGAGAAGAAGGCCTCCCAGCCAGCTGCTCGGCCCAACCCGCACGACCAGCAACCGGCCCAGCCAGCCCCGCCAATGCGCTGTAGCCAGCCAGCCGCTCAGCTCACGTGGCCCAGCTTGCGGCTGAAGGGTCGAGATGGCGACTAGAGGGGGGGGGGGTGAATAGTCTTTTCTAAAACTTAATCGTGTCGGCTAACCGATACAAATGCGGAATTAAAACTATCGGTCTAGCCAAGACTATACCCCACTATATATGTTCACTAGCACCTTGCAAAGATAACAATTATGCAACAAAGGTGCCGGGCTAGCTAGAGCTCTCCTAAACAATTCTAGGAGCACGGTTACACAAACCAATGCCACTAGTACTTTAAGCAACAAGGGAGCTCCTACACATGCTAGTAAGCAAAAGCACAAAGCTAACGATACTCACTAGCAATGCTCAATAACAAGGCAACCAATGCCTAATTAGAGAGCGCAAATACTTAGCTACACAAACTAAGCAATGTGACTAACAAGGTTACTAAAACCAAATTAGCCACGCAAGGGAGCTACTTTTATGCTACGCAAGCAAGAAGGTAATTAGCAAGCTACACAAGCTATCTAATTACAAGAGCAACTACACAAGCTTAATATGTATAAAAGTAATTGCAAGCTTATGTAACGGGGATGCAAACCAACGGGAAGAATAAGGTTGACACGATGATTTTTCTCCCGAGGTTCACGTGTTTGCCAACACGCTAGTCCCCGTTGTGTCGACCGCTCACTTGGTGGTTCGGCAGCTAATTAGCATCACCCGCTAAGCCCGCACATCGGGCGCCACAAGAACCTACCCCTTGAGTGAGGGTAGCTCAATGACACGCTTTACTAGAGTTGCTCTTCGCGACTCCCGCGGAGCGAGCACAATGCCCCTCACAAGCACTTCTCCGGAGCGCCGCACAAGCTTCTTGCGCGCTTCGACGGAGACCACCACCAAGCCGTCTAGGAGGTGGCAACCTCCAAGAGTAACAAGCACCACTGGCTTGCAACTCGATCACCTAGTGCCATTCGATGCAACCTCACGATGCAATCGCACTGGAATCGCTCACTCACATAATCGAATGATCACTATCAAGTATGTGTGTGATAGAGGGCTCCCAAGCACTCTCAAGCATGGATACAAAGTCCCCCAAGGTGCTCAGCACCAGCCATGGCCGAAGGCCACTTCTATTTATAGCCCCAAGGGCTAAACTAGCCGTTACCCCTTCACTGGGCAACGGTCGGGCCGACCGGACGCTCCGATCATGTTGACTGGACGCTAGACCTCGGCGTCCGGTCACTTGCAGACGACCACGTGTCCCGGTTCCAACGGTCACTTGACTTGACCGGACGCAGCAACCTCAACTAACCGGACGCTGAACCTCCTAGCGTCCGGTCGTTTCTAGTAAGCTCCCGAGCATGACCGGACGCGTCCAGTCGAACGCGATCGGACGCAGCCAGCATCCGGTCACACTCTAGTTTCTGCATCACCGTACGTTAGCCTAACCGGACACAGCCTTCCAGCGTCTGGTGCATTCAGATCCAGCGTCTGGTCAGTTGACCGACGCCGGCATCTTCGCGACCAACTCGTTTTTACTTCTAACTTCTTCACCCTTGCACTAATGTGCTAACCGCCAGAATTTACATCCGGCACAATAGAAAATAGGCATTCCATTTTCTCGAAAGCGCCGAAAGCTCGGCGGGAGGGAGTGAGGGACCCAAACCCATCTCAACCCTGCAAACACCACCGCCTTTGTAAATGTGCCAACACCACCAAGTGTACACCACCATGTGTATGCGTGTTAGCATTTTCACAATCATTTCCCAAAGGATGTTAGCCACTCAACTTGCCACGCCACTCGATCCTAGTGACAATGCAAAGTTAGATCACTCGAGTGGCACTAGATGACCGATATGCAAACAAGTTTGCCCCTCTTGATAGTACGGCCATCTATCCTAAACCCGGTCATAAACTTCTCTACACATCTATGACCGGTGAAATGAAATGCCCTAGGTTATACCTTTGCCTTGCGCATTCCATTCCATCTCCTCCAATGTTGATGCAACACATGCACCAACACGATCAACAATGATATGATCCACTTCATATCATCATATGATCATATTGGTTCATTGATCTTGACTCTACTTGCTCTTCGCCATTGCCATCATCCATCAGCGCCAAGTCTTGCTCAAGCTTCATCGCCACGCGGTACATCACTCCAAAGCCTTCGACTTGCCCTTCACGCTTGCAACCGGTCCATCAAGCCAAGTCTTGTCTTGATCTTCTCCACCTTGATCACATGACTCAATGTCATGTCTCATGTGCATTTAAGCTCCTTCATCATCACATGTGTGAGCTTTGCAACATCTCCAAGCCATTTTTACCTTCATGGCATATGTTGCTCACACACATGTACCTGTGGACTAATCACCTGTGTATCTCACATAAACATAATTAGTCCACCTAAGTTGTCACTCAATTACCAAAACCAAACAAGGACCTTTCAGCGGCCCAGCGTCGCCCGCATGCCCGTCGGCCTCGCTTGCGGTCGCTATCACCATGGCCCCGCATGACAGCCGCACGTCGCCCATGCCCACGCGTCTCCCTGTCTCCACTTGCAGCCGCTGCCGCTGGACCCCGCACGTCAGCGCTACTGTGCTTCTTTCCCACGCCGCGCTCAAACCACCACGCGATAGGGCTCCGACAGCAATGGTAGGGTGGGCCAAGGGTCATGCCCAGGGCATGGTCCTGTCTTCCCCTTGCGCCGCGCCCACGCAACCCCGCGCACACCGTTGGATGCAAGCTCGCATCCCGATTGCCCTTGATTTCCCAACCGCCGATCCCTGCTCGGCTATAAGAGCCTTGGCTGAGAGCCCTAGCGCTTGTCCCGTCGCCCGTCGCCACTTGGTGGCCGTCCACAACACACCGAGCTGAGAGAGAGGAGGGAGAAGGGGAGGGAAGGAGAGGAAGAAAGCGTCAGAGCCGCCGTGGGGGAGGAGGTCGTCAGAGTCGAAGACGGTGCCGGTGCTTCATCACTGACGTGGCTCGGCACGGCACTGCACGGCCACACCGGAGCTGCACAGCCTCGCATCGACACGGCATCGCCATCCTCTCTTCCCCAGCACCCACGGTGAGCCCTCCTTCTGATCCCTCTGCCTGCCGCCAGACTCTATCACACCGGCCATGGCGCTCCACACTAGGAGCGTGTAGGCTAAGGCCGTCGCTGGCCACTAGGAACACCCGCACCCACGCACACGCCGCGACTACCCCGCTGGAGCCCCGTTGGTCACCCGTGCGCCTCGCCGTTGTCTTCATGACCGCCGTGACCGCCGGGAATCCCCTACTGGCCACAGGAGAACCGAGCCTCGCCTTGAGCCTAGACGTCCTCGCCACGTCCCCACGCACCCGTAGAAACATACACGCCCCCACCAAGACGTTTCCCGGTGACCGTAGCCACACCCCCGACGCTGTCGTTGTGCTCAGAAGGCCGCCGCCGTGGCCAATGCCACCGGAGGCACTGGAGGACCCTCGACCTGCCCCACATGCCCACTGAAGCCCAGTGTCACCCACACGCACCATAGATCGGCCTATGCCACAGCACCCGCGTCATTCCCGCATGTCGGTGGTGCTCGAGCCGCCGCTCACCATGGCTAGCACCTTGAGAAGCTCTGGCCACCATTTTGACCCCACCAACGCAGTTGCTATGGCCCGGGGAAGCTTTCCCCCTCCCCAATTGGTCACCAGCACAACCACGAAGGCGCACAGTGAGCTCACCGCCGGTAGGAGCACTACCGTGGGAGAAGCAGGGTAACACCCCCTCGCCGGACACCTGAGCGTGAGCTCGGTGCACATGAGCCAAGCCAAGGAGGAGAGGCGATGGACTCGGTCCACCGTAGATCAGTCTGTGGTCCATGGACCAGCAGCAATTGGTCCACCGTAGACCGCAGCCGTGGACCATAGCCCAATACGAGCCCACGGCCGTGACGTGGCCATGTCACAGCGTGCCACGTGTCTGGCCCAGCCCGGCCCAGTCTAGCCCAACCCAAAGCCCAACCGGCCTAGTTAGGACCCGGCCCGTACTAACCGTTGACCGGACCCACCTGTTAGTGACACGAACACCTTGGACCCACACGTCGGATGCTGACGTCATGATGACGTCACATGGGACCCACATGTCAGGAAGCAAGCACAACCGAGGTGACGTCACGCTAACATCAGCTGCTGACATCAGCAGACCAGGCCCACATGTCAGTGACCGTGACTATTGACCATTGACCGTTGACTAACATAGAACTGCTATCGCTTTACTTTACTGCTACAATTATGCTATGCTAGGACTTGCATGGTAGTATGCTCGCTTGAAAGCCTTTACCTTGACGCAACCTTACCCCTGCATACCCTGCTATTAGGCTAGACACACGCTTACTGCTATATATTTTATTACTTATACTACGTGCGTGGTGGAAACTGGAGTTACCTGGACTATGGGGAGAGTGCTGCGTGTGTGACTTGAGTGTGTGGAGGGTGAGGGTTGTGTCGACCAAGTTGGAGTATACGATGAGCCTAAGGCAAGTCTTGCTATGGTATGCTACCTGGGCACCCCTGGAAATGGATACATGTGGTGGGTAAATGGTATATAAGATGGACCTGGGTGTGAACCTGTGATGGGTGGAGCCCAGGATAGAGGTGCTGTGGTGGCACGATGAATGGAAACCCTGAAGGAGATATTCTGGCTTGGTCATCCCTAAGGACTTACTAGTACTCAGATTCACTGGGAAGCCTTACGTACCACTCGCCCTATATGGTGCGGGACGACTGAACTACTTGGTAGGATATTGCCACTACTGCTAGGTTGATAGCGGACAGTGTAAGGAGGTACGGGGCGCGGAGGATTCCCCCCACACCCTTCCGAGACTTCATGGAGACCTTGTGGACCCGGCTCATGACTCATAGTTTCAGCCACCCCAGACTTGACTTGGGGTGAACCAGGGCTGAATGGTAGAGTGGCATTATCCTAGGCTAGCAAGCGGCCGGAATCAGCCTAGTTGATGACGGTCAGCGAGGAAGGCAGATCTTGTGGTTATGTAAAACCTCTGCAGAGTGTATGGTTGATCGATCGATACATGTGCCGACTCGTCGGCTATGGACCTTTCCCGGGTTTCGCTTAAACTAGATAGAGAGATGAGTCCTTCTTTTCTTCCCCCGTGAGAGAGTGTCGGTCGTAGCTAGGGGCTACGGGCCTTGAGACAGTGCCGAGAGGGAGTTGGCCTGTCGACTGAGCGATGGTATGGTATGGTGATGGTATGGAAATGGTGGTATGTCGATCCCAGGATCGAAACCTGGCTCAGAAAAGGGAATGGAGTGGAATGTGTGTGGGAATGGTGTTAAAACTTGACAAACTATTACTATTTACTTGATATGCTATTGCATAGGAAACCTCAGCTTTATAGGTTGCTTTGACTATGTCCCACTTGCATCCAATTTCCACAAAGCAATGCTCATAGGGATGGGAGTGGCCAGTACAAATCGTACTGATAAATTTTGGCACATAGGTTCTGCTGAGGAGTATAGCTCCGAGGAGTTTGACGGATGAGGGGTTCATGCCTACGCTCGAGTTTGGCGATCGTATCTTCAAGCTGTTCTGAATGAATGCTACTTTTGATTCCGCCAATATGACGATGTAATAAATTATGTAATTCCACACTATTTATACTCTGATATTATCGTTGTATGGATGTGATATTCAACTGGAATTTGGATAATATGATCTACAATGATCTTATTATACTTCGACGCTGTGGATTTCCCTTCACGGAAATTGGGGTCATTTCAGTTGGTATCAGAGACCTACTTGACCTTAGGACGAAACCCTTAGAAATGGACGATAGAATAGGACGTAAACAGCCCTTCTTTCGGTTATATACTGACCCTGCATTTACTTTTATGCAAGGCTTATCTATTATTGACCTGCTAACACCTGTCCCCTTGAAACATGCAGATGACAACGAACGTCGACTGGCCGCCACTAGGACCGCTACCTCTAGACCACGCCAAGCTTACCTTTGACCTACGTGAGCTCAGGGGTTTTGCACAGACCCTCTGCTGAGTTCTCGTCATGTTAGGTGTCCCCGACGAGCTTGTCAAGGTCACCTGCACCGGGAAGCCAGCTAAAGAAGGAGGAATCGAAGGACCGATTGTCACCTTAGTGGAGTTTCCAGCTAGCACTACCTTACCTTCCGTCCTAGCTTTCACCGAGTTGACTATAGAGGACACAGTCAAGGAGGGACTGCGAGCTATCTCACATAAGGCACTTCGCAGAGTGATGAGGACCACTACGAGCACCTAAAGACGACAGAGTTCTGTCTACTTCCTCAGGCCCTTGACCTCAGCCTTACCCCCAGTGAGCAGAGTTTCGCAGCAGGCAGAGTTATCTTTGCCGAGGAGGATAGATGCCTTCGTGTCTCAGCTATTCACCTACTGGAGCAGGACAGGTACGTGACCCAACTGGAGCAGAGGAGATGTCAAGATTAGGCCCTCTAGTGGGAGTACTAGGAGCGAGACTCGCAGGGAGCACAGGAGCAAGCTAGTCTACTGGAGATAGTTGCCAAGCTGTAGGATGAGCTCAACCGTCGTGAGGAGGACCACAGAGCCAAGGTCGCTGACTTACAGGACAAAGCAGCTAACATAGGCAACAGGAACTGCTACCTCGACAGCAAGGTCTTGGAGTTGCAGAGTGAGTTGGATGACAAGAAGGATGAGTTCAACTATAGAGGTGACAGAGAGAGATCTAAGGGGATTGATATGCTGAAGATCCAATCTCAGAACAAGACCCTGACTCAGGAGCTGGAGGAGTTTAGGAAGAAGGCCGTTCGCAACTTGGGTCACCTGATCAAGGCACTCAGGTAGACCAAGTACCTACAGGACAAATGTGAGAGGACCTGGCAGGCTTGGCAGAAGTCTGACAGGAAGCGCCTTAGGGAGATGAAGGGTATGTGGGATCAGCTACCCAAGGAGGTTCGCAGCAAGACAAAGCCCAGGATAGAGGAGTTTGAGTTAGCCCTGACTCGCCTCAACCTAGACGCCTGCCCTACCCTACCAGGAGCCAAGCCTACTGAGGAGCTCGCCGAGGCCTTGAAGTACGTGTCCTGACTTCACAAGTCTGATGAGGAGATCGAGATTAGGAACAGTCGTATCCCAGCTGCGGTTTATGAGTTAGAGTAGATGACCCTGCGTGGTCATGAGTCATGTCAGTAGCTTCCATAAGTTGTACCCCATGATGTACCCCTTATGAGATGTACTATGAGACACTATGCGTAGAATGATTCTCGCACGTCTTCTAGTGTAGCTACTGGAGATGATGCTATGTAATAAAACCCATGTAATGAATGTTTTAGATCTTATTGCATCTTATGGATCTTATTGCTTCTTTGTAATGAGTGTTGGATAGTGTAAATGTTTTCTTTAAATCATCTAAATCATGTAATCATATTGAATTATAAGCACTTATGGCACAAGCACTAAACTCTCTATGATACACGTTGCAGATGCCGAACCGCCGTTCAAATCGCCTAATGAATCGAGGACATGTGCCCACCCCTGAACTAGTTGAACCCAATGGGGGACATGGTGGCAACAACCATGGTCATGGTCGTGGCCGTGGACGTGGAGGGATACCTTTCCACCTGGAGAATACTCCACCGCCTAAGGAGAACATTCCTCCACCACCACCATCGAACCTGGCAGAAGTGATGGCACAACAGACCCAGCTTCTTGCAGCTCTTGTTGAAGGAGCAAACCATCGCCAGGGAGGTCAGCAGAATGACTTCCAAAGGAAGCTAGAGGGATTTCTGAAGCTAAGGCCACCTACCTATGATGGCACCGACCCTGACCCACTTATAGCCGATGACTGGCTCAAGGAAATGGAGAAGAAGCTTGACCTCACTACTTTCACTGATGATGAGTGTGTTGGAGTTGCCACACACTAGCTCACAGGTGCAGCTCATGCCTGGTGGAACAGTTTCAGTGACTCCCATGAGGACCCTGCCCACATCTCGTGGGATGAGTTCGCTGAAGCATTCACTGAGTATCACATTCCCAAGGGTATCATGGAGGCCAAAGTCGAGGAGTTCCGCAACATCAAGATGGGAAAGGATAGGGTAACTGAGTACACTACTCGTTTCACCAACCTTCTACGCTATGCCCCTTCTTATGTTGTGAACTCTAAAAAGGAGAAGCTGTACTATTACCGCAAGGGGCTTAACCCGCACATCAAGCTGAAGTTTGGCGGTATTGAGAGCAACACATTGCATGCTCTAGTGGATCGCTACATCTAGATTGAGAAGGACCATGCTGAAGTTGGAGAAGAGTACAAGGAGAGGAAGCGTAAGCCTGAGGAGTCTCTCTATGGTCGTGACCGTAAGAGGTTTTGCAGGGATGCACCATCCAGGGAATGCTCTTGCCATAATAGGGATGACAACCCTAGATCGAGTAGGGGAAGTAGAGGCTACACTGCCAAATACTCCCACCCTGCTCAGGATCATTACACCTGGGACCATTATGCTTAGGACCGTAATAGTCACGACCATTTCAACCATCCCCGCACAGTAAATGAACGCCCAGCATAGAACCGCTCCGCACCAAGCACTGGAAACTGGAAGGCACCCGCACCAACCCCTACAGGCGGTACGCCTTTCACCTACTTTGCTTGTGGCCAACCAGGTCACAAAGCTGCTGAGTGCCCTTAGAATTCAACTGCACAGAAGTCTTAGTTCAAGGGATCAGCTACTCGTGGACGTCTCAACCATCTGGATGCCGAGGAAGCACAAGCTGCCCCTGACGTTGTGTATGGTATGTTTTTAGTTAATGGCAATACTGCATCAGTTCTATTTGACTCTGGAGCAACTTGTTCTTACATATCATCCAAGTTTGCACGAGATCATGACCTATTTGTAACCCCACGTGAAGATCCTATCATCACTAGCTCACCTTTAGGAGACCTAAAGTGCACCCACATCTGTAAGGGAGTGAGTCTTACCCTTGAGGGTCTTATCTTTAGAGCTGACCTAACCCTGCTACCTTCCACTAACCTAGATGTCATCTTAGGTATGGATTGGTTAACCATTCACCGAGGTATCATATCATGTTCACCTAGATATGTCCAAGCGACCCACCCATCAGGCCAAGTCGTTAGATGTGAACCCCAGTCTGGAAAGTCCACCTCTATCCTATGTGCCCTTAAAGCAAGTTTAGAATCACAAAAAGAGGAGAAGACAATTCATGATGTGCCAGTAGTCAGAGACTATCCCAATGTATTCCCTGAAGAATTACCGGGTATGCCACCAGACTGTGATGTTGAGTTCATCATTGATCTGTTACCGTGAATGGGACCCATTGCTAAGAGACCCTATCGCATGTCAGTTGATGAACTAACTGAGCTCAAGAAATAGCTTGATGAGCTCATCTCGAAGGGATATATCAGGCCTAGTGCTTCACCCTGGGGATCCCCTGTTCTGTTTGTCAAGAAGAAGGATGGCTCAATGAGAATATGCATTGATTACCGGAACTTGAACGTAGTCACCATCAAGAACAAGTACCCCCTACCAAGGATTGATGATCTACTTGATCAGCTTCGAGGTACCAAGTATTTCTCCAAGATAGATCTCAGATCTGGCTATCATCAGATGAAGATTCGAGAAAGTGATATCCCGAAGACCGCTTTTGTGACCAGGTATGGGCAGTTTGAGTTCACTGTGGTGTCCTTTGGACTCACGAATGCTCCCGCATACTTCATGAACATGATGAATAAGGTTTTCATGGAAGAACTGGATAAGTTCGTGGTGGTATTCATCGACGACATCCTTGTCTATTCACCCACCGCTGAAGAACATGAACTTCATATGAGAATTGTGCTCGAGAAATTAGCCCAACATCAGCTCTACGCAAAGTTCAGCAAATGTGAGTTTTGGCTACAGGAAGTTGCCTTCTTAGGCCACGTACTTTCAGCCGAGGGTGTCGCAGTTGATCTAGCCAAGATTGAAGCTGTGAAAGAATGGGATCAGCCCCGCAATGTGACAGAAGTCAGAAGTTTCTTGGGATTGACTGGATATTATCGCCGATTCATTGAGAACTTCTCTAAGATAGCCCGTCCAATGACCAACCTTCTGAAGAAGACTAAGGAATTTGAATGGACGCCCGCGTGTGAGCAAAGCTTCCAGGAACTGAAACTGAAGCTTACCACAACTCCTGTGCTATCATTGCCTGATATCGGCAAAGATTTCGTAGTCTATTGTGATGCCTCTCATCAAGGACTCAGTTGTGTGTTGATGCAAGATGGAAGAGTGATAGTTTATGCTTCTCGATAGTTGAAAGAACACGAGAACCGTTACCCAACCCATGATCTAGAGTTAGCAGCAGTTGTGCATGCCTTGAAGATCTAGAGACACTACTTGATAGGCAACAAGTGTGACATCTACACCGATCACAAGAGCTTGAAGTACTTTTTCACTCAAGAAGATTTGAATATGAGGCAACGCCGATGGCTTGAGTTGATCAAGGACTATGACCTAGAAATTCACTATCATCCGGGAAAAGCTAATGTAGTCGCATATGCTCTTAGTCGCAAGAGTTACTATCACACCTTGATCACTGAATCAGTATCACCTGAGCTCAAGGGAGAGATTGATGATTTCCAACTAGAGATACTACCGCATGGCTTGCTAAATGAGCTCCGCATACAGTACGATCTCATAGATCGCATCCATCAAGCTTAGAAAAGTTGTGAAGAGATTGAGTATCTCCATAGTCTGATGAAACTAGGCTATAAGACCAACCACCAGGAAGATGAACAAGGAACCATCGGGTTCAAGGATAGGATCTGCGTACCATCTGACCCAATACTATGAGGGGAAATTCTGTCAGAAGCTCACGATTCCAAATACTGTATTCACCCTGGAGGGTCAAAGATGTACCAAGACCTGAAGAAACACTTCTGGTGGAAAGGCATGAAGATAGACATTGCAGGACATGTGGCACATTGTGACACCTGCAACAGAGTCAAGGCTAAACATCAAAGGCCTGCAGGATTGCTAAAGCCTCTTGACGTACCCGAGTGGAAATGGGAGAACATATCCATGGATTTCATAGTTGGATTGCCTCGTTCATAGAAAGGCAATGATTCCATCTAGGTGATTGTTGATCGCTTGACCAAGATTGCTCACTTTGTACTAGTAAAGACCAAGACCAACACTGAGAAATTAGTGGATCTATATGTTGAGCATATTCTCAGATTGCATGGAGCTCCCTCTAGTATTGTATCTGATCGTGGTCCTTAATTTGTGTCCCGATTTTGGGAAGCTCTACACAAGTCTATTGGAACCAAACTTGATTTCAGTGCCGCTTACCACCCACAGATAGATGGACAGACAGAGCGAGTAAACCTGATCTTAGAAGACATGCTTTGCGCTAGTGTACTGAATTACGGCTCTGATTAGGAGAAATGCCTACCCTATGCAGAGTTCTCTTACAACAACAGCTACCAAGCCAGTACCAAGATGTCGTCATTTGAAGCTCTGTATGGCAGACCTTGTAAGACACCTTTGATGTGGTCCCAACCGGGAGAAAGATCATTCTTTGACTCCGCTAAGATTCAAGATGCAGAAGAAGGAGTTGCTCAGGTAAGAGAGAATTTGAGAATTGCTCGAAGTCGATACAAGAAGGTATCCCCGCTATGTGGAACGGTCAGATTCCATGTGAAAGGCAAGCTTGCCCCTAGATTTGTTGGCCCATACAAGATTTGCAAAAGAATTAGAAAGCTCGCCTACAAACTTGAGTTACCTGAGGAATTGACCGGTGTACATCCCGTATTTCATGTAGCCTAGCTACGCAAATGTTTAAGAGTACCCGATGAAGCAGTCCCAACTGGTGCACTTGACATTCAAGATACACTTGAGTATAAAGAACATCCTATCAGAATTTTGGGCAGAGATACCAAAGAGACCCGTAGCAAGAATATTCCTATGTGCAAGGTTCTATGGAGTAATCATACTGAGAGAGAAGCAATATGGGAAAAAGAGTCTGACCTCCGGCTACGATATCCCTACCTCTTCGAAGAGTACGTTACGCTTTAATCTCGGGGATGAGATTCTGTTAAGGGGGTAGGACTGTAACAACCCAAAAATCCACACACCAAAAATACCAACTATAAAATTTTTCTCAAAACTTCCATGTGATGATGAGTGTCATGTAAAGTAACCCAACCCAGGAGTTGCATTAGAAGTAACTCAACCTAAGTCAACACATAAGCATAGCATGTCATATGTGGATTATGGTTATTTAATTTCTATCACATAGATGTTGCATACATGTTAACTTAAATTGTGATTTGGATTCTCATTGCTTAATGTTATGCTTAACAATTCCATAAAGTTATTATTAAACAAAATTCCCTAAACTCCAATGAATAAGTTACCTCGGATTTAAATTCAAATTTCAAACCAAATTTCAATTCAAACAAATGGAAAAGAAATGAAAAATAGAAAAGGAAGAAGAGAAGAAGGCCTCCCAGCCAGCTGCTTGGCCCAACCTGCACGACCAGCAACCGGCCCAGCTAGCCCCGCCAACGCGCTGCAGCCAGCCAGCTGCTCGGCTCGCGCGGCCCAGCTTGCGGCCCAACGTCGCCCGCGCGCCCGTTGGCCTCGCTTGCAGTCGCTGTCACCGTGGCCTCGCATGATAGCCACACGTTGCCCATGCCCGCGCGTCTCCCCGTCTCCACTTGCAGCCGCTACCGCTGGACCCCGCACGTCAGCGCTACTGTGCTTCTTCCCCACGCCGTGCTCAAACCACCATGCGACAGGGCTCCAACAGCAATGGCAGGGTAGGCCAGGGGTCATGCCCGGGGCATGGTCCTGTCTCCCCCTTGCGTCGCGCCCACGCAACCCCGCGCACACCGTTGGATGCAAGCTTGCATCCCGATCGCCCTTGATTTCCCAACCGCCGATCACCAGGCTCGCCGATCCCCGCTCGGCTATAAGAGCCTCGGCCGAGAGCCCTAGCGCTTGTCCCGTCGCCCGCCACTTGGTGGCCGTCCACAACACACCGAGCTGAGAGAGAGGAGGGAGAAGGGGAGGGAAGGAGAGGAAGAAAGCATCAGAGCCGCCGCGGGGGAGGAGGTCGTCGGAGCCAAAGACAGTGCCGGTGCTTCGTCACTGACACGGCTTGGCACGGTACTACACGGCCACACCGGAGCTGCACGGCCTCGCATCGACATGGCATCGCCATCCTCTCTTCCCCAGCACCCACGATGAGCCCTCCTTCCGATCCCTCTGCCTGCCGCCAGACTCTGTCACACCGGCCATGGCGCTCCACACCAGGAGCGTGTAGGCCAAGGCCATTGCCGGCCGCTGGGAACACCCGCACCCATGCACACGCCGCGACTACCCCGCTAGAGCCCCGTTGGTCACCCGTGCGCCTTGCCGTCGTCTTCATGACCGCCGTGACCGTCGGGAATCCCCTACCGACCACAGGAGAACCGAGCCTCGCCTTGAGCCTGGACGTCCTCGCCACATCCCCACGCACCCGTAGAAACATACACGCCCCCACCAAGATGTTTCCTGGTGACCGTAGCCACATCCCCGACGCTGCCGTTGTGCTCAGAAAGCCGCCGCCGTGGCCAACGCCACCGGAGGCACTGGAGGACCCTCGACCTGCCCCACATGCCCACTGAAGCCCTGTGTCACCCACACGCACCACAGATCGGTCTATGCCGTAGCACCCGCGTCATTCCCGCACGTCGGTGGTGCTCGAGCCACCGCTCACCATGGCTAGCACCTTGAGAAGCTCTGGCCGCCATTTTGACCCCACCAACGCAGTCGCCGTGGCCCGGGGAAGCTTTCCCCCTCCCCAATTGGTCATCAGCACCACCACGAAGGCACACAGCGAGCTCGCCGCCAGCAGGAGCACCGCCGTGGGAGAAGTAGGGGAACACCCCCTCGTCGGCCACCCGAGCGTGAGCTCGGTGCACATGAGCCAAGCTAAGGAGGAGAGGCGGTGGACTCGGTCCACCGTAGATCAGTCTGTGGTCCATGGACCAGCAGCAATTGGTCCACCATAGACCGCAGCCGTGGACCACAGCCCAATACGAGCCCACGGCCGTGACGTGGCCGCGTCACAACGTGCCACGTGTCCGGCCCGACCCGGCCCAGTCCGGCCCAACCCGAAGCCCAACCGGCCCAGTTAGGACCCGGCCCATACTGACCGTTGACCGGACCCACCTGTCAGTGACACGGACACCTTGGACCCACACGTCGGATGCTGACGTCATGACAACGTCACGTGGGACCCACATGTCAGGAAGCAAGTACAGCCGAGGTGACGTCATGATGACGTCACGCTGACATCAGCTGCTGACGTCAGCAGACCAGGCCCACATGTCAGTGACCGTGACTATTGACCATTGACCGTTGACTAACGTTGACTGGTGTTGACTTTGACCGGACCCACCTGTCAGTGACCCAATAGACTTGGCCCCACCTGTCGGTATGGACGACGTTGATGACGTCATGCTGGCGTCATGCTGACGTCAGCTGGGCCCCACCTGTTAGCTCGAAACCATGATAACAATGTCATGCTAGCATCAGCAAGCCATGTGGACCAACCGCAGCATGACACGTGTCAGCCCAGAATTAATCCAGCCTTTATCTAATTTCAGAAATGATTTAATCTTCGGAAATTCATAACTAATTCATACGACCTCAGAAAAATACAAAACTAGGACCAAAATTCATCTAAAATCAAGCTCTACGCAATGGACCCATGTTTGAGTGCATTTGGTTCTTTTGAATTTTCATTGCTTCTTTGTGCTATTCTATAGACGTCGCTAACACGACTATAATGCGGTCGTTTGTAGACTCGGAGGAGAACCTGATGGATGAGGACCGTGAGGAGAACGGAGACGACTACACTGAAGGTGCCACATCCCACCCAATCTCGTAGCACCTATTACGCATGGCTAATATAGAACTGCTATTGCTTTACTTTACTGCTACAATTATGCTATGCTAGGACTTGCATGGTAGTATGCTCGCTTGAAAGCCTTTACCTTGACGCAACCTTACCCCTGCATACCCTGCTATTAGGCTAGACACACGCTTACTGCTATATATTTCATTACTTATACTACGTGCATGGTGGAAACTGGTGTTACCTAGACTATGGGGAGAGTGCTGCGTGTGTGACTTGGGTGTGTGGAGGGTGAGGGTTGTGTCGACCAAGTTGGAGTATACGACGAGCCTGAGGCAAGTCTTGCTATGGGATGCTACCTGGGCACCCCTAGAAATAGATACCTATGGTGGGTAAATGGTATATGAGATGGACCTGGGTGTGAACCTGTGACGGGTGGAGCCCGGGATGGAGGTGCTGTGGTGGCACGATGAATGGAAACCCTGAAGGAGACATTCTGGCTTGGTCATCCCTAAGGACTTACTAGTACTCAGATTCACCGAGAAGCCTTACGTACCACTCGCCCTATATGGTGCGGGACGGCTGGACTACTTGGTAGGATATTGCCACTACTGCTAGGTTGATAACGGACAGTGTAAAGAGGTACGTGACGCGGAGGATTCCCCCCACACCCTTTCGAGACTTCATGGAGACCTTGTGGACCCGGCTCATGACTCACAGTTTCAACCACCCCAGACTTGACTTGGGGTGAACCAGGGCTGAATGGTAGAGTGGCATTATCCTAGGCTAGCAAGCGTCTGGAATCAGCCTAGTTGACGACGGTCAGCGAGGAAGGCAGATCTTGTGGTTATGTAAAACCTCTGCAGAGTGTATGGTTGATCGATCGATACATGTGCCGACTCGTCGGCTATGGACCTTTCCTGGGTTTCGCTTAAACTAGATAGAGAGATGAGTCCTTCTTTTCTTCCCCCGTAAGAGAGTGTCGGTCGTAGCTAGGGGCTACGGGCCTTGAGACAGTGCCGAGAGGGAGTTGGTCTGTCGACTAAGCGATGGTATGGTATGGTGATGGTATGGAGATGGTGGTATGTCGATCCCAGGATAGAAACCTGGCTCGGAAAAGGGAATGGAGTGGAATGTGTGTGGGAATGGTGTTAAAACTTGACAAACTATTACTATTTACTTGATATGCTATTGCATAGGAAACCCCAGCTTTATAGGTTGCTTTGACTATGTCCCACTTGCATCCAATTTCCACAAAGCAATGCTCATAGGGATGGGAGTGGCCAGTATAAATCGTACTGATAAATTTTGGCACACAGGTTCTGCTGAGGAGTATAGCTCCGAGGAGTTTGACGGATGAGGGGTTCGTGCCTACGCTCGAGTTTGGCGATCGTATCTTCAAGCTGTTCTGAATGAATGCTACTTTTGATTCCGCCAATGCGGCGATGTAATAAATTATGTAATTCCGCACTATTTGTACTATGATATTATCGTTGTATGGATGTGATATTCGACTGGAATTTGGGTAATATGATCTACAACGATCTTATTACACTTCGACGCTGTGGATTTCCCTTCGTGGAAATTGGGGTCGTTTCACGCGGCCTCTGGCGCGGCGCGAGCAGTGGCGCGGCGGTGGCGCGGGCGAGGGCGGTGGTGCGGGCGTGGGCGGTGGCGGCCGGTGGAGGCGGCGGCGGCGGGCGCGGACGGCGGCGGCGATGACAAACCTCAGCTCGGCTCTTCCCGGGCGAGAGAGGGAGAGGAAGAGAGGAAGAGAGGCGCGGGGCATAGGTAGGCGTCGAGCTCGGCGCCAAGATCTACGGCGCCGAGCTCGGCACCAGAGCGGCTGGCGTCGAGCTCCCTGCCATGTCATCCACCGAGCCCAGGACCTCGGCGCCAGGGACGCTGGCGCCGAGACGTGTTAGGTCGGCGCCAGCATCAATGACGCCGAGCTAAGGGTCAATTTTCTGAATTCTTTCCGCCAGGAGTTTATTTGTGAGAAACTTTGAAGAAAAGAGCTAAATTATAAAAAATTCAGAGTCCAGCAATACAATTGTTTATTTTTTTTAGCACCGGGGGAACCTACATGCCTCGGCTGAAGGAAATTTAAACTCAGCATCGTTTGCTACAATGTTTCTACCCGATGCCCCGTTACCCTCTCTCCTTTCTCAGCATCGGCAAGAAGGCACGTCGTGGGTAGTCTAACACCACTCAGCTCTCTCTCAAAGTATTGGACTCTTCACTCTTCTGATTAAACCAGTAAAATATTTAGTGCAAACTACGTCTTCGGTGCAATCTATGAAAACCCCATTAGAACCTTACTTAGGAGTTTTCGAAAAATTTGAAACTATGCACACCAATAGTGCATCCGTAGACGTGCATTGTCACAAAATTTGAGATTCAAACTCGTTTTGCATCTGGATTTTGTCCTCTAGTGCATATGCAAATGAAATTTGTTATTTTCATATGATTTTTTTGCAAAACGAGTTTGAATCTCAAATTTTGTGACAATGCACATTTGCAGATGCACTATTGGTGTGCACAGTTTCAAAATTTTTAAAAACTCCTAAGTATGATTTTGCAAAGGATTCTCATGGTTGCCCCGAAGATGTGGTTTACACCAGATATTTTGTCGATATAAACCAGCTTCTGCTGCCACTTCCGCATGCTGATAACGTCTATGTTTACGTACTGCGTACGTAGAGTGGAAGTGCAGACACATTAAAAACAATGACATGCCCAAGTACGCCAAATTACTCGTCTATGTGCCCGTCCCTCCTGCAACACTATTCGGTACCAAACAGAAGACACAGGGACCGAAGACTGAGGTGAAGCCTGCTGGGACCCGGGGGAAAATTGCGAAGCTGTTGAGGTGACAGTGGTGAACTTGCTTTTGTCTCTCTAGGAGCTGGTGGTGAGTGGTGGTGGTCAATCTTAGACCAGCGGCAAATGGTTTGACCTGAACCGTACCATGATCCGATCAGGGCAAGAAAAGGCAGGATCGGCCAATAAGTAGCGACAGCGTCGATGGGCTACGGCGACTTCTTAAGGTTCAGGCGTTCAGCTAGTCTATGGCAAGTGGTGTTTGGTGGTGTCTGCCAAGCTTATTGCTCAGTAGTCAGTCCAGCGATTGGGACTTGACCAGACATTAGTAGTACTGGAGTACTTATTAGTCAGCTTCGTGTTATGTAAGCAAATGGAATAGAGAAGATCGCGTCGCCCCCTCGTGAGTCAGCTCGCTTTGATCTCGATTGACTTTTCCGTGCCTTTTGTTAATATAAACTACTCCATCTGTCTCAAACTATTCGTCGCTTTTGGTTTCCGTGCCACAAGTTTGACTCGATATATAGAAAATACGTGCAATATTTATATATCTAAATAAATTTATTAAAAACTAGACTCAAAGATATTTCCAATAATATCAATTATGTACCATAAATATTAATATTTTTTAATATATATTTTATCAAAGTTGTTTTTCGAAAAATAAAAACGACAGATATTTTGGGACAGAGGGAGTACATAGGGGTTGTTTGGTTGCCGACCACAAGTTGCCACGCCTAAGGTTAGACTTGCCACATGTCCTTAGGCATGTATTTGGTTCAGTATCGAAGTTAGGTTCGCCACAGCCTAGGAAAGCATCCGCCACAACTTTTTGCCGCAGATGTGTGGCGAGCGTTTCCTTCGTCCTTGCCACAGACTGCTCCGCCGACACACCTCCTGTGCCCTGCCCTGCCCCTCCCACCATGATGTGCTCGGCTCCAGCTGCGAGGACGTGGAGCGCACGAGCGCGGCGGAAGGATGAAGGCAGGCGAAGAGCGTCACAGAAGGATGGAGGCTGGCCACAGCGCGGTGAAGGAGGTCGGACCGAAGGGGGGGGGGGGGGGGCACAACCGCGATGGCCGATGGGAAACATGCGAGTTAGACAGGGCGCAACCGCGCGAGGGCTCGAGGACGCCGAGACATGCGAGCGCCGACCATCGGGCCGCCGGGACGCGTGGACGTGGGAGCGCGCGGTCTCCGCCTGGGCACATCGCATGCGGACATGCGATGGACATGGATGAAGATTGAAGACTTGAAGAGAAAAGGTTGCGTTTGCGCGGTGGGGATGCGGTGGATAGGGCAGAGAGAGAATAGAAGGAAAAATTAAATAAGTGAAAAGAAATTAAGAAAAGAAAAACAGAAAAATAGAGGGTAATCTAGTTTAGACCATTAATTATCTATATTAGTCTTAATTTTCATGTTCATTCTTGGTTCATTAGAAACATCATACAAATTTATGGTTTGAACCATATGTGACAAATTTATCAAATTTTTGTGACAACCATCCAACCAACGTCCACACAATTTTGCCCAAGATTAGTAACGAACCGAACAGACAGTTTGATTTTTCCACAGAATATGACAAGCCATACTGTGACAAATACTTAACCTTAAGCATGGCAAAACGTGACCGGCAACCAAACAGGCCCAGAGTAGAGTAGAGTACAGTACATGTCCTTTTCTGTGGCAAAACGTGACCGGCAACCAAACAGGCCCAGAGTAGAGTAGAGTACAGTACATGTCCTTTTCTGGATTCTCCATGTCGACATGCATCATCCATGATGCCGTTTTGGCATGTTGCATTATTCCTTCGGTTTGGTTTTGTATGACGCCACGCAGTGGCGGATCCAAAGGGGGGGCTGGGGGCTCCAGCCCCTAATTTTTTGATTTCAATGCTAATTACTATAGTAAAAACTTGATTTCACCGTTAAATCTTCGTGCAAATCAACATCTCTGTTGTTTTAGCCCCCCTTATCCCGCATCCCACATTCGCCACTGACGCCGCGTATCCGCGGCCTTTCTCGTCCGAACAGATTTTTAGCGAGCAGGAGCAGCCGATGCAGTGGAGAAGGACGAAATAAGCGGCTGCCATACGATACGAGTCACGCGTGACTCAGGCCCCCGCAAGGCGGCAGCGCTGTTGCTATCCGCAGTGCCTCAGCAGTGGGAAGTGTGCCCTTCTAGATTCCCAAGCCGATGCATGGCAGCGTGACACGACCAACTTCGATCGAGCGTACGAGTACTCCGTACAGCATTTTAGCGGCCCACGCGTGGTGGCACGAGGGCAGTTCCAATATAAAAACAAGTAGTTTAGTTTCTATACCTATTAATTTCTACGGACAATATATATATAGAAATTATGGTTTTAATAGATAGTTTCTATGTAACAGTTTTTTATCCAATCATATACATTCTTTCATCGTTCTCTACTGATCACACCTCTTTATATTTTGGTTCTCGTGTAGATATGGTTTCTAACTTAGATCCAATTTCTACAATTTTTGCTATCTCTCCTCAATGACTTCCTTGCCACGTCAACAAAATAATTAAGTAATAATATAATTAATGTCCATGAAAACTACTATGTTTTTTTTACAATGAAAGTGCCCTGGTCGCATCCATCTACGCGGTTTCGGCCTTCCGGCTCGGTTTCGCTTGTCCTTTTGCGACCCCCCGGGAGATTCCACCGGCAGCCAGCGCGGTCCCGCTGGCGCCTGGCGGTTCACACGTGCTGACGTGCCCGCGCGCCGGCCGATGGCGTCGTGCCACTGCCATTCCCCGTGCACGCCGGCCGGCCGACCACGCCGCGTCGCGGGTCGCGCGATCGGATGCCGATGCGACCTGCCGCGCGACCATAAGATCTCAGTGGCGGTCACGACACGAGGACACGAGCCCGCGACGTGGCGCACGCAGTTTTTTTCCCCCCGGGAACGGGAAACCGGCAGCCGCCGTGGGTGGCTCACTGGCTCCTGCGTGCCTCGCTCTTGGGGCGCCCAGGGGGCTCTTGGGGCGCCCACATCCGCCACTGACTCCACGGTCTCGGCGTAGCTTCACACCTGCCCGTCTCCACGGTCTCGCGCTGCTGTTTCCGCCCGCAGCCGAAGCGAAACAGTACGGCTTCTTCCCCTCTAGATGATGGTGATGGACCGGACCATGAGCACTTTCGCGCCACAAACGCGACCGAAGCCCATTGTGGAACGCACGATCACAGCCCATGGATGCCCACGCGGCCTGTTCCACAGTTTTGCGGGGCTCCCTGGAACCTGCCAAAAGAAGGCAGCCCACCTATACCGCCACCGGACGGGCATGGCCCGAACGAACGAGCCGGCAGATTTGTATTTTCGTCAAAAAGTGCTATTAAATCTAACTATTGCAGTAATCTGATTTCCCTCTATAAATATTAACATAGGACATCTCCCTCCTTATTAACTATGTAAACCGTTTAGATTAACCCACTGCCCAGATAGAAGTGAGTTTCATAGCAGTTTCATCGTATTTTAGTTGGAAAAAATATGGTAAATACCTATAATAAGGTTTTAAAACAGCAAAAAAAGTCTCTAACCTTATAAAATTGGAGAAAAATTCTAGAGATAGATTGAAATACAACAAACCCAAATAAAACATTTGAAGCTCGTAAAAGTTTCTCTAAAAGCTTCAAAAAATAGATTTAACACTACAAAATGGAAAAGTATCACAAAAAAATCTAAAGTGTTCTCAAAACATTCTAATAAAGGTCTATTTTTTTTTCAAAAAAAATCACAAGAAAACACGAGATACAATGCATTCATGTGGTACCATCTCGTGTTTTTGTTGTTAAAAGTTTTTGTTTTTTCTTAGACATACAATGCATTTTTATACAATGACACAAGATACAATGTTGTTTATACATTTTTTCGAACTACATCTAAATATACCTTTTCTATATTTTAGACATAGGTAAGGAGGTAATCTAAATGGTTTTGAGAATCAAAGAAAATAATAATTGGGGCATAGGTAGTGTCGGACCACCGCTAATTTATACTCACTCTGTCACCTAAATAAATCAATTTCTATAGCTGTCATAAGTCAAACTTTTTAAGTTTGACCAAATGTATAGAAAAGAACACTAATATTTACAACATCATAGTGGCGTTTGTGTTTAGATATTACAACTTATATTACTAGACTGAGAAATAAAAAAACTAAGGGCGATACAGCTGTACATAGACTTGTGTTGTTTCGCAAGCGGGCACACATTTTAAAGGTAAAAAAATGCAAACAGATCCATTGATCCAACCAAAATCGATAAAATTAGCAATGGTGTGGAAATTTCAGAAAATAAATAGCCTGATTTAGAGAATCTTCTACAGATCATACCACATCGAGAGTCTATATTATTATTAGAAAGTCAGTTCAGAGATCTAAATTTACGTATACTCTTGGAATTGCTCCAACCTGAAATGTTAAGTTGGAGAGGGAAAAAAAGGGGTCCAGTGGACCGACTCCCTTGCTCAGCCCGGGGTTCCGCAGTGCGCCAGCGCCGTTCCCAGCGCACGGCGTAAACCCCGACTACCCCCAAAACTGGCAAAGGCCTCCCAATTCCATCCCCGGCCAAATTGGCCATTAGCGCGCGGAGTCCCAATTCCGCGGCGAGCCTGCGCGCGCGGCGTACGGCGTTGGTGCTTCGTCGCTCTCGAGCCCCCGCGCCGCTCCATCTCCCTCTACCTTTCTTCTCGCCCCTGCGCTGCTTGGCGCCGCATGCTCCTGTGCTCCCCGAGGAAGATGAGGTTAGGGCCTTGTGACCGTAAAGCACTACTCCTTCCTCTTTATCGAGGGTTTTTTTCCGGAGCATGTGCTACAGTACAGTCGAAGTGGTGGTTTCGGTGGCCGGTGGGCTTAATTTGGTTCAGTTCTGGAGGTGTGGGGGCTTGGAGCGCTAGGGCGGTTCGTGGTCGCGGATGCGCTAGTCTATTGCGTTTCCTCTTGTTCTGTGATTGCGCGGTGGTTCGGTTGGATCCTGTGGACGGATTTTTGAAAGGAGATGTTCGAGATCATCGCTTCGTTCTAATGTACCGGAGATTTTGGGGGTTAACTTGGTGCCGATTAAAGTCGCTAATTCTGCTAGTAAAGGCAGCTAAAGAAATCTTCTAGTAAAGGCGAATTCTGTCCATTTGTTAGTTAATCTCGGAATTATAAAAGAGGAAAACACTGATTCGTGCAATGCTTGTTCTGTTCTGTTGGTGAACACAGAGGATGATGAGTCTCTTTCACTCTCAGTTGTGTTACTGCTACTGCTATCCATGATTGCTGTGGTTTACTTGTTCTTTGAGCTTCCTGCAAAGGAGCACCTAGCGTCTGCTGATGCCGAACCTTCCTTCCCAGTCTGCACTGATTTGCAACATCTTGTTCTCTGCTGCAGTGAAAATGGAATGGACACAAAGGAATGTGAGAGCTTACTGCTGGATAGGGACCGGCAGCTTCATCCATGTAACCCCGAAGGGATAGTTGCTGACATCGTCTCATGCAAAACACGTGCAGAGATTGGACAACTACTCACCTCGGGTGACAAAATAGCCCCCCTGATTGTTGAGGTGGCGCAACAATTCCCACAGTTACCACCACTACAGCCACCTAACGTGCACCATGGCTTACTAACATTCCCCCATTCACACCCTCATCCAATTGACAGTTTTCAAGGAATTCAGACTCCATTGCACTGGTCCCATTCATGGCCTCAGTCTCATCCAAGTTGCGTTCGTCATGAATTTCAGGCCCCATTCCTCTTTCCCCATCTGCGGCCTCAGTTTCACTCAAGTGGCACTTTTTATGGATTTCATGCTCCATTCCCCTTGCCCCATCCACAGCCTCGGTTTGGCTTCTGTGGCAAATCTCATGAGTTTCATGCGCCATTACCACTCAATGTTCAAACTGGACCATTGCACTTTGGGCTGCCTCAGTTACATCCAAGCCTCAGTTTTCATGAAATTCATGCTCCGTTCACCCCCATTGGTCCCACTGGCGCTTTTCAAAGCCCATCTCCTGAATTCACTGGCTCTAGGGAACTCATGTTGGAGAAGGAGATAAGAGAACTCCTGTTTTTGCTGCAACCACCAAGTCTCCAGGTTGAGTCTCTTGCAAATATGTACATGGACAGGTATGGAAAGCCTCTGCGAAATGAGGGACTCCTCATAGATGGCCAACAGCAAGGAAAGGCTCGTTGCAGCCTAACAGATGTGCTCATGCGACTTAACACCACCAGAGTGATCGAAAGGTTTCTTCTGATCTTATTCATCTCAGCTAGTTTTACTTTAGATAGATGTTTGTTTCTCAGGTTGCATTCTCATTATGACTCTGTCTGTTTCAACTTCAGACAGGGACATCAGTATATTGTCCCAGTGGAAGATGCTCCTATGTACTTGGCACATGGTTTCAAATTGGGGATGCCTCCTGCTAGCAGCAATTCTAATAAGATTTTTTGTTGTTTTCATGCCTGGAACGAAGCAAATTCACTGAAGAAGATGTTCACTTCAGGTACTGCTGTCTAACTTCAATGCTTGATGCATCTCGAGTCTTGACATGAACCATCCAAATTATGTAGTTATGCATCTGTAAATAACATTATAATGATACTTCTGCCAGTCAATATGGTACTGTCAATGACGTGCGAATTCCACCTCAAGGAAGGCGCAAGTATGGTTTTGTGAGCTTCCAGGACCCTGGAACAGCAAAACAGAACTTATCAGAAAGGATCCCTCATTTCATCTGTGGAGATCCAGTTCTTGTCGAAGAGTACAAGGAAAAACATGAATTAGAGTAAGGATATAATATGGTTGTATTCTGTTGCTTGCTACTACACATTGATATTGCATTACCATATGGTGTAGACCTACTACTACCATTTCCTGTTAAATGATATCTCTTGAATGGTTTAGTATATATATATATATATATATATATATATATATATATATATATATATATATATATATATATATATATATATATATATATATATATAACTATGTTCAAAATTTTCTGTGAGCTATTCCCTCCGATTCCAAATGCAGATCGTTTTAGACTTGTGCACAAGAATAAGGAATTGGATTAATAACCTTAGTGCCATTAATTTATTATGTATTGGGAAAGATGACTCATTCTTTTTAATCTTGAGCTTCGAGGCTGGCCACATCACCACGCTTGTGCACTATGCATTGGTCTACTGGAGACCAGCTACCACCTATGCTTGGCCTGCCCCTTCGCCCAGGCGGTCTGGAGCCTTGTTACCTCTTGGGAGCACTTTACCACACTTGATGTGGCACAACATGCAAACTTCAACACCCTAGCAGACTGGTGGGAACCTTTGGAAAGAACGAAACTTCAACACCCTCGGCTCGATCCCTAGAGATCGCAAGCGAGCTTTCAATGGCCTAGCTATCTACACAATGTGGAACTTTTGGAAAGAACGAAACTGCAGGATTTTCAAGAATATTCATGCCACGGCCCTCCAATCGCAGGAAGGAACAAAGAATGTGTGGAAATCTACAAAAGGGCACATTGTATGCAAAATCAATAGGGACTGTGTTTAGTTTCTTATTGCTGGGGCTCCCTCGCTGGTTTGGGCATGCTTGTTTGGCTCTCTTCGCCTGTATATAAAACTCTTCCTCTTAATTGATAGGCAGAGTTCCTGCCATTTGTGTTTCAAAAAAAAAAGACTCATTCTTTTGTTAGAATGATAATATTTCTTAAGTTGAGTCAAAGATAGGATGAAAGCGTCAAATATGTATAGTAGTTCTAAAACGACCTACGTTTAGAGAATACTCCCTTAGTTTTTCTTACAAAGCGTTTTCTGTGTCATTAGGACAAGGCTTTGATTGACAATTACTTTAATCCACCGATATTTACTTTATGTGATAATAATGTAGTTATAAGTAAGTACTTTTGAATAAGAATAGAATATCATCAATTTTGTGTCAACTATTAATAAAGTAGTAATTATTGGTCAAAGGCTTGTCTTAATGAAATGAAAAAACCTTATAATTACAAATGGAGGGAGTAGTTGACAAGGCTAAGACGACCTACACTTGGAATTGGAGGGAGTATGTTTTAAGTACTCTTATAACTGTCATTATTCAAGACAGTTTCAGAAAGTTAACTCTACAGTTGTTTACTTGTTTCAACTTCAGACAGGAACATCCTCCTAAGTACTTGGCTCATGGTTCCAAACTGGGGGTGCCTCCTGCTAGAAGGGATTCTAACCAGATTTATGTTGTTTCTGTGCGTGAAAGCAAATTCACTGAAGATGATGTTCGGAACTACTTCAGGTACTGCCGGTTAACTTTGGTGCTCAGTGCATTTGACAGAAGCCTCTACTTGTTATGCAGCTGTAAATAACATTATCTTGATGTTTCTGCCAGTCAGTATGGTACTATGAGTAATGTGCGAATTCCACCTCAAGGAAAACGCATGTATGGTTTTGTGAGCTTCCAGGACCCCGGAATGGCAGAACGATCTTATCAGAAAGGACCCCTCATTTCATCTGTGGACATCAAGTTTATGTCAAAACGTACAAGGATAAAGATGAACTAGAGTAAGGACCCCTCGTTTCATCTGTGGAGAGCAAGTTTGGTTGTCTGTTGCTTGCTGCTTACATATTGTACTGCCACACAGTGCAAACCTACTACTTCATTCCCATTAAATGTCATCCCGTGCATGGTTTAGCATGTTAGCACCTTGAATGGTTTAGCATGTTAGCACCTTGAATCCTTTTTTTTTTTTTATGAAAACACCTTGAATCAGTTTTGTTTACTATGTTCACGATTTTTGGTGAGCTATGTCTTAATCTTGTAAATATCGTTCCTCAAGACGATTTTGGAAAGTTAACTCTACATATGTTTTTAACTTCAGATGCGAACAGCATCATGGTTTTGAATTGGTGTTACCTTCTGCAAGAAATGGTTCTAACCAGATTTTTATTACCTTCGATCCTGAAAGCTCATTCACCAAAAATGATGCTTGGAAATACTTCAGGTATTGCTGTCTAACTTTAGTGTTTGGTGAAGCCTCTACTTTTTGTGGCTTTATGCAACTGTAGTGAACTTTTGCGGAGAAGGGTTCAAAAAAATTGCCCAAACGCTTGAAAAATCTGCAGGGCTGTAGTGAACTTTTGCGGAGAAGGGTTCAAAAAAATTGCGGCATCATCGGCATATAGGCTGACTCTTAACTTAACTGATCTGTGCTGGACTGGGTGCAGCAAACCAATTCTAGTTGCTCTTTCAAAAAGCCTCTGTAGGGGGTCAATTGCTAGGACAAAAAGAAGAGGCGACAATGGATCGCCTTGTCTTAAACCCTGTCCATGATCAAACCAGTGGTCTCTAGAACCATTGACGAAGGCAACCGAGGAACCTGTGCGTAAGAGAGCAGATACCCAAGCACGCCACCGAGGCCCAAAACCAAGTTTCTGAAGAACTTCCTGTAGATAATCCCATCTAACTGAATCAAAAGCGTCGTCTTCAGGCCGTCAGGCGCTTGGGACGGGCCGTGCCGTGGGCGTTAGGAGAAACGTTTGTTTTCAAATTTTTACTACAAACCTTTTATTATTTTTAGGAAGGTATATGTATAACCTTTTGTAGACAATTTTTCTGCGATAATTTCTTAATCTAAAATTTTCAGCACAACTTACACAAGAATGTTATTATGAGAATTTCATTGAATAAACTTTATTAGGTGTTGGAACTACACCCAACTTTATCTGACTTCTAAAACTAAAAAAAAACCTGTAAAAAAGAGCCACATCAAGAGGTAAGGAACTACCTCGGACTGCTTCACTCTAGGCTTTCTACTATGCTCTAAAAATACTCATGATGGAGAAGATCCACCAAAAATAGGATTCGTTGAACAATTTTGTGGCCGATCCATCAAAATGAACTAATAGCAAAAGTTAGCTTCGCGCCTGATTGCAGAAACGAAAATAAAATCCGTTTCTAGCGGGCCTGGTTGGCATAGGGCATTGTGCATGCATTTGTGCTGTATCCGTGTCTCAATCCAGTGTCTCAATCCAACCAACAATTGAAGACAAATTAGCATCATAATGCAACCTGGCCCAAACGAAAACAACTAACCAAACCCTCTTGTTTGCTTGAGAGCATGATGGCCACAGTCAAGTTCTGGTCCAGCCAAGCCCACGCTGGGCCACCCAACCAATAACGCCCTAAGATACTTGTTGCTTCGTGGAGATGTTCTATTTTTTTTAACGCAATGGCAGGAGCTCTGCCTTTAAATTAAGAACAGAGAAAATGGTTTATGTACAGAGCATATAGATGAAAACATGGCCCTCGTAGCTAAGACAGGAGACAAATGAAAATAAAAAACAGCTCTCCTGGAGCAATAACGTCTGTGGTAGATTGTGGTGTATGGTGCACTCCCTACCAAGTGTTACACCTAACTTAACAATAATGCCATAGAATTAAGACGCATTTTGCAATGCCAAACGACAAAAGCCTGCATTTTTGTAGTTTTTTCTTGTATTGGACCATTATTACACTACACTACATAAAGCAAATTAGATTCATAATCGAATTCTTTTTCCGCGTGTTTGGTTTGCATCTTGATACCATTTGAATTATCTGGTCCTGTATCTGAGCCTAAGTAAGTTGTTTGGTTTACATAATGGATTCAACTCATCTGTCATCTGACTCATCCCACAAGGGAGCTAGACCATCGGACGGAGTCATTCCTCATGAAACTACCAGACAACCTTGTTGTGCATCAAGTGATTTCGCATGGGATCGCTCTCTAAATCAAACATGTTGTTTGTCACCGAAGAACTATATGTCATTTCATTAAAAGCATAAGATTTTAGGTTTACGAAGACGCCACGCAATAACAACAGCTAAACAACTTGGAGGGGTGCAAGCTCATGCTAGCTAAACAAGTTACTAGGTACAAACAATCCCTAAGATTGACAATTAGACTTTTATAACAATGACAAGCTTGTTATAAAAAGAAAAGAAAGTGGAAAAGCAAGGAAATAAAGGAAAAGAAAAATAAAACAACGGTGCCTTTGCAGAAATGGTAATGGATTCATTTTTGTATCTATCTATAAAAAACAAAAAATGCATCAAATGTCTTGCCGCACAGACCTGAAGAGTGAAGATTGAAGTCAAGCAAAAGTCCATCCCTGTTCTGTTGGTTGGGGAAGGCTGTTCGTTACTGTGTTCTAACTGATAACTGAATGAATAAATAGAAACCATAAAGCTGCCGACCGACTTCGCTCAGACTAACCGCACCGCGCATCTGGAAGTCGGCCTGCAGCACGCGGTACCGTTCTGCGTGCCCGCACCGCAGGCCTGTAAAGCAGCCGGTACCCTACCGGCCGAACAGAGAAACGCTACTTCCGGCGGCCGGTGGCACGCTAAAACACTGTAGCGAGAGAGAGAGTTGGTGAGAGAGAGAAAGGGGGAGGGAGGGGAATAAAATATGGAATAGTGGGTATAGAGTATGGGATAGAGATAACACGGGTGCGGGAGAAATAGGTATAGAGTAGAGAATCTCGATGACTAGGATAGAATATTCCTTTTTAGAGATGGAAATAGAGGTGGACGAGTGCGGATAGCCTCACGCCGGTTCCGCAGCGCCGTTCCCATGTGAAGAGGTGCCGTCGCCGCCGCTGTGGGCGCGGGCGAGCTGCTGGTGAGCTTGAGGCTGCAGCACAACTAGCTCACCGGCGAGATCCCGGCAGAGCTCGCCGCCTCTGCACCCCGAGCATCCGTGTGGAGGCGTGCGTAGAGAAGGGAGACGAGCGAGCTGGGCATCGAGGCGGGCCAGCGTGAGGAGGGCGAGCCGACACGGGGAGGAGGGCCACGGCTGAACCTCCATGGCGTCGAGGCGGGTCGGCGCGGGAAGACGCTCGAGCCGGGCGTGGAGCGGCCGTGGCCGGACCTCCACGGCGTCGAGCGGCAGCGCACGGGGAGGCAGCCGGAGCTCCATGGCGTCGCGCAGCTGCGCGGGGAGGGCAGGCGTCGAGGCCGCGACCGGACCTCCACGGCGTCCAGCGGCCGCAACCGGAGCTCCATGGTGTCGAGCAGCCGTGCGGGGAGGGCGGGCTCCATGGCGTCGAGCTCCATGCCGAACGGCAGCCTGGACGACATCTGGCCACGGCGCCGCCCCAGCACCGCCGCGAACAGCGCGGCGCCCGTCTCCGACCACGCCATGCTGCTTGCTGCCGCCTAATGCCTTGCTTCGCGCCCGCTGCTGTCTGCGCAGCTGTGGCAGGCGTGCGCGGGCTCCCTGTGCGCCGTGCCGCCCGTCGGCGCCGCCGTCTACTACTTCCCGCAGGGCCACGCCGATCACGCAGGCGCCGCCGCCGTGGACCTACGTGTCGTCGCGGCAGTGGCCGTCGCCCCAGCCGAGCACACGGCGCTGCGGGCGCCGCGGGACTCCTGCCAGAAGATGCCCATGCATGCACATGCATGCGTGTGTGCGGCGTCCAAAGTGCCACAGTTAAAAAATTGAAGGATATGGGCCAGGAATACGCCACTAACAAAGATTATGGACCTAAAAACCACTTTCAGAGTTGATGGATCTAAGTGAAACTAGAGCGCAAGTTGATTGACCACCTATGCATTTAACTCTTGTTCCAACATCTTGTTATTGCAGAAGGAGACAAGAAATGGAGATAGATGAATGTAGGAAGTTGTTGCTAAATAAGGCGTTACCGAACGCCCAAAGGTTCGTTGACTACATCGTCAGTCACAGATTGCCTGCAGAGATCAGACAGTATTCATCTGTCTCCATTCAGCAATTGCGCCCCCTGTTCTGTGAGGTGATGAATTACCTTGAAGCCCACCCACCGAGACAATAAATTGATATGGATGAATATAGGAAGTTGTTGCAGAATAAGACCCTGCAGATTGATGCACGAAACGCCCAAAGGTTTGTTGACTACATTGTCAGTAACAAATCGCCTGCAGAGATTGTACGGTATTCATCCGGCTCCATTCAGCAAGTGCGCTCCCTGTTCCGTGAGGTGATGACTTACCTTGAAGCTCACCGACCACAATTCCAGCAGTTACCCCTGCAGAAGCCACCTTCATGGGGACATGGTCATGGCTTACAGTTCCCTCAGCCTCAGTTGCATCCAAGCAGCAGCTTTCTTGGAAATCAGGCTCAAGTCCCTTTGCCCCATGGACAACCTCAGTTTGACCCTAGATTCAGTTTTAACAGAATACAGCCACCATTCTTCCCGTTCAGTCCAATTGAAACAGTGCACCGTGGTCAGCTTCTGTTTTATCCAAGCTGCAGTATTGATGGAATTCAGCCTCCATTGCTTCCAATTGGTCAAATTGGACAACTGCCGCCGCAGATTCGTCCAAGTGCAAATTTTAATGAGATTCAGCCGCCATTCCCCCCCAATGTTCATTCCAATGCTCTACAGAGCGCTGATCGAAATGCTTCGCAGAGTGTTGCTGGAGATTCATCCAGAAGGTCCCAGCGTTGTTATAATCACTTCAATGGTGGTTGTAAAAATCGTAAGTGTCAGTATTGTCACTGGTCTTATCTTGCTGGGCTGAAGTACGAGTTGCCAAATCACTCCCTTGAGACATTACCCTTGTTGGGAGAAGAGATCAGTCAGCTCCTTATTTCACAGCGACCATCAGTAGTCCCAATTGAGCATCTGCCAATGATATACTTTGCAAAGTATGGGAAGTCTCTGTTTGTCACGGACTTCAAACTAAAGGTGCAGCAGCTTGGGGAAAAGGGTAGTTACAGCCTCGTATGTCTGCTCATGAGGCTTGATACTATAAAAGTGATTGAGAGGTTTCATCTCATCTTATGCGTCTCTGCTATTTTCCTTTCAATATTTATTTGTCATGTTGCATAACATCTTTACTGAGTATGAGATGTGACTTCGTCACTACTACTCGGGAGGAGGAAGATATTAGTTTGGAAGGTCAAGTATTGCCTAGGAAGGATACCTTTCGATATTTAGAATCAATGCTACAGAGAGATGGGGATATTGATGAAGATGTTAGCCATAGAATCAAAGCAGGGTAGATGAAGTGGCGTCACACATCTGACGTCCTATGTGACAAAAGGGCATCACACAAGCTAAAAGGCAAGTTTTATAGGACGACGATTAGACCTACTATGTTGTATGGTGCAGAATATTGGCCTACGAAAAGACAACATGTTCAACAGATAAGTGTCGCGGAAATACATATGTTGTGTTGGATTTGCGGTCATACAAGAAGAGATCGAGTTCGGAACGATGATATACGTGATAGATTAGGGGTAGCACCGATTGAAGAAAAGCTTGTCCAACACCGGTTGAGATGGTTTGGATATATCCAACGGAGACCTCTAGAGACACCGGTGCTAAGCCAGGATAGTAACGTGAAGAGAGGTAGAGGAAGACCGAAGTTGACTTGGATAGAGGCAATAAAAGGTGACTTGAAAGAATGGAATATACCCAAAGACTTAGCCTTAGATAGGAGTGCTTGGAAAATAACTATTCACGTGCCTGAACCTTTGTTTCTGATGGGTTTCAACTCTAGCCAACTCCAACTTATTTTGGACTTAAAAGCTTTGTTGTTGTTGCTGCTGCATAACATCTTTAGTCTTAATTTGCAAACACAAAATGTTTCATGTTTTAATTAGTGTTTCACTGTGATTACTGTTGTTTCAACTTTAGCGATGGACAACAATGTGCAGCCCTGGGGAAGATGCTCTTGAGTCAAGTGGCTCGGCTGCTGATTCAAAATTGGTGCTTGCTCCAAATCCAAGGCATAGAGTTACAATTTGAGAGAATTTTTTATTTGACACTAAAAAAATGAGTCGTTCCTTTTTTGGCCCTGAAATTTTCTTCGTTCCCTATTTGACACTCACTTCAACTTTCATCCCTAATTTGACACTACCGTCAAATCCGTTAGCTAACGGTGTTAACTGGCTGTTAAGAAGACGTTTTTGCCCCTAGAAAAAAAGCGGCGAAGCAAATTTGAGAGGAAAAAAAACCTGCGCCCGCCTCTGATGCATGCGCCCAGCTGCAAAAAAAAGGCGCATGTTTTTTTTTCCTCTCAAATTTGCTTCGCCGCTTTTTTTCTAGGGGCAAAAATATCTTTTTAACAGCCAGTTAACACCGTTAGCTAACATATTTGACGGTAGTGTCCAATTAGGGATAAATATGAAGTGAGTGTCAAATAGGGAACGAAGAAAATTTCAAGGCCAAGAAAAAAATGACTCATTTTCTCAATGTCAAATAAGGAATTCTCTCGTGTTTGGAGCTACTTCAGGTATTGCCATATGACTTTATCATGATATTTCTGCTATATTGTTATGAACTTGTAACTAATATTATCATGATATTTCTGTCAGGAAGTTTGGGCCTGTCACTTTTCTGAAAATCCTAGGGGCCACGAGAGGTTGGGTGAGCTTTCTGTATCCTGAGACTGTAGAACTGCTATTATCAGAAACCAGAAGTAACTGTCACTTGATACTTGGAGCACTAGTTCATATCTTTTCCTCCATGGAAAAACTTGAATGGAAGTAAGTATCTAATGCTTGTTTGTTTTCTGTTACATGCTCTTCCATTTTGTACTACCACACAAACTACTAGCATTATCATTAAAACAATATCTCATGTGTGTTTGCTCATTCAGGCCTAGAATATTTTATGGCTGTCTTCATTTTTCCTAAAAAGTAACTGTTTTCCTTCGAGTTTTGCAAATAAGTTACTGGCTAAAGACTATTTAATTTTTGCTTCATTGGCGGGTTTTCATCAATTAGTAAAAAGCGTAACGAAGATCAAGGCCCCTTCCTCTATGACACTGAACTTGTTTTCCTGTAGCAATCATGCGTGATTCAGAGCTTGATTTCCATGCTTTGCTGCCCGTAATCTTGTATTTTCCTGACAGGTGCCGCACATCAGGATATTGATCTGCATTTGTGTCTATACATCTATTATCTAACTATACCGGCTATTGTAAATTTTGCAAGCCTGTCTTGTTCTTGATAAGTTACTTTCTGAATCTTTGTATTGCTAAGGTTTGCTTGTTTTGTTTGTATTGTTTATTGTGGGTAACTTCCTTTAATTAAGTTACTGATCTTTGTATGGCAAGTTTACTAACTTTCTTATGGTTGTCTATGCACTTCTTTTTTATTACCTTTGTTCAATTAAGTTCTCTCTTTTATTTACACGTCCAGGAATAAAGGCATTCTATTTGTATTTTCGAATCATAAATGCACATTCTGTTTCCATCGTGTTGAAATTACAGGGTGTCAGGTCAGGAAGAAAGTGACAAGGTGTCAGATGTCAGTGTCAGTTATGAGCATCACATTGGTGAGTACTGACCAGATACTCCGCTTCCTGTTATCTCACTCGACCTGCATTTAATAAACTAAATCTGCGATGAAGTAATTTTCTGTAAGCCATTTTTGTTCTCGCCCTTGTTTAGTTGCCAAAGTTGACGCCACCGGAATTACTGTAGTTCACTATAATGTTTCGTTTGTATTTGGTAATAATTGTTTAATCGTTGACTAATTAGGCTCAAAAGTTCGTCTTGCAAAGTACAACCAAACTGTGCAATTAGTTTTTAATTTCGTCAATATTTAGTACTCCATGCATGTACCGCAAGTTTGATGTGACGGAGAATCTTCTTTTTGCATAGTGCCAAAGTTTAGATTTTGGTGGGAACTAAACGCCCCCCTCATATCATCAGGCGAAAAATCATCAAGCGAACTCGAACCATATCCAGAGAAGCTGAATAATGAGTGTGATAAAGTGATTAGTGCTGATAAGAGCAGCAGCACTGTTGCTCACGGAATGGCTTCAGAAGGTATTCATGTGGAATTTCACCATTTTCTTTTGGAGGGGGGGGGGGGGGGGGGGGGGGGTTAAGTATTTGTCCTTACATTTTCCTGCTCTTTGAACATTACTGGATTCTGTAAATATCCTAGGTGACAATGCAGTAGAATCGTCAGATCTATTAAATTGTTCAAACAAGGCATCAGCAGATCAAGATATGTAAGTTTCCTGTATATATTAGTTGATTCAGCTATTTTCTAGTATCTGACTTCTAGGATGGTTTATTGATCTGGTGGTAATTTTAGATTTGGAGGATTTCGGATGCTACTGAACTGTTATACATCTTTTCTATTTGTCTTGTTGTATCACCCTCCTAATTAATCTGGCTCTGAACTTTGCAAACTATCTCGCAGTAATGATTCTGGACTTCAGGATGACCTTGCTGTTGACTAGAGGAAGCTTCGTGCTACGAGCAGTAGAACAAACTCGCCAACAGATTGTACATTGCCGTTGGATCAAACGTGTGCAGGTCATTGCACTGTGTGCAGTACACAAAAGCCAGAAGGACAGGACGGGAAGCATAGTTGAAATAGGTTCATATAGAAAATATCATTTTACAGCTCATTTTAAAGCAGAGACATATTTGCACACTGTAGGTCTCATTTCGAGAAAAGAGTGATATTACTGTTTATCTATGTGTTGGATCTCTGGCTTGTTGAATCTCGAATCGTAGGATCTTCCACGGATGGTTTGCTTCCTGCTTAAACACATAGTTCAATGAATCTGCGATAGGCTGTGCAGCTGAGCTTAGTGGGACCATATATAGTTTTGCTCCTCATAATTCTCCGTTAGTTTCTCCTCTCAATTCTCCGTTAGTTTCTCCTCTCTTCTCTCTCTCTCTCTCTCTTTTTAAAGAATCAGACAGAAGAGCTATTGATTATATTAAAGGGAAATAGAATTTAGATTGAGCAATACAACAAAGCAACGACAACCCGAAAGGGTGGAACATCGACAAGAAACAATAGAAGACAACGAAGCTAAAATAACACATGTAAGCAACTATCGGCAAAGGCCGTTTGGAAGTCTTCAACATGCGCCGCACAATACTACTGCACTATTTCTCCTTTGAGGCAAAACTTTTTTCTATAAAAAAAAAACTCCATCATTAGAGTTTCATGTTCGGCTGATAAAGTTGGCCAACCTAGTCTTTTGAAAAGCCAATGAATTTGGAAGTTTTATACCGTTATAATAGTAGATGGCTTGTAGTCAACATACTGTCTTGATGCTCTTAGTTTATTTTTGTCTGGTTTACCAAATGAGCCTAACCAATAATTGCTTGCGATATATTGCAAAATTACGAACAAGTAAGAGGAGTTGAGCAAATCTTTGAGTAACAATCGAAATTCTGCTACGGAATAAAACAACGAAGCCATTCAAAATACCTTTTTAGGCATGGTACCTTCTTCTTTTTAATTAAGAAGTGTAGTGGAACAAATAGATGTAAATTTGGCCACCACGTGTCCCTATGGTCAAGTAAGCTACACCTGATGACTTTAAGAGAATTTCCGCTAAAAACAGATTGATTGGTAGGCCTTGTTTGGTAAAATCACTGAAATTGGGGATGTTTGGAACCAAATTCAAGCCCATCCTAGCCATAAAAGTACATCTGAGGCCTCGCATTTTCTCTTAGAAAAAGTGTGTTCCAAACTATTGAGTTGCATACAATGCAACAAAGAGTTTAGTTTAATGGGTAAGATGGGCAAGTCAATTTATATTTCAATACTCCTCTCACATGTAGGAGTCACTTGCAATTATTTTAGTCAATCACTGATTCAAGCTTGAAACCTCTGGCCCTGATACCCTGTTAAGTTGCAACCCAAAAAAATGAAACTAATTGGCCATGGGCACTTTATATTTAACACCGACACTCACTTAGAACTAGAGGCCAAGCTACGTTGTAGTAAAAGCTTAAACCAATGGAGAATATGATCAATTCACTTTACAATTTAACACCAACACTTGCTTGAAACCAGGGACGAAGCTACATTGTGTCACCTGCTGCTGTAGGTGACCGACGGTGAAGCAAAAATTTACCAAGTAACCGACTCATTTTAACCATGTGTTTCTTTTAAAATTGTACTATGTGATGAAGCGTGCACCATATTTTGACCCTTGTGTTTCCCCTGCTTGGTACATTTTCTGGCAGAAGGCTCTTCTATGATCTGTTTGTCGTCTGCTGTGCTATATGATCTGATCAACTAATAGATTTCGATCGTATATACTACTACTATTCCAAATATAAGATATTTTGGTTTTTCCAGATACATAGCTTTGTTATGCACAATTGAAGGAAATAAATAATTTCATAGAAGTAAGAAGTGAGAAGTCCCCAGACAGGAGTCCCCATGTCCTAGGAGTTTTCCTGTGGCATCTGATCTGATCAACTATCGACTCCATGGATGCTTTATTGATCTGGTGGGCACGTCATAGGATCGCAAGTGCTAAGCGCTCTGGTCTGTGACTTAGAAATTCTGTCGGAGGAGACTCAGCAATGCCCTTTTTTTTCTCTCGCGAACAGCAATGCCATTTTTTCTCTTGAACAGCAATGCCATTTTTTGTCTCTTGATGAACAACAATGCCTGTTTTCTTAGGAAAGGAAGCAGGGTAGAGTTTAATTTAGACAAGAATTGAAGTCAAAACTAATACGCCTAGAGCGCCATTCAGCCATTACGCAGGTACTGTGGTGAAGTCGACAATAGCACCTGGTACAAGCCTCTCACCAGATGATCAAGGACTAACTTTAATAGATAGACCCCAGCTACACTTGCGTATGATTAGGCCACAAAAGAAAATAAACTTACAGACAGTACGTCACAAAGAGTTCTAACACAACCACCATGAAATGGTAGGATGTACAAGCCGCCTATGATTCGTGATAACAAGCCTTACAAAAAGGAAACCTCAAGGCCAACCGGCATCACAGAAGGCTGCCTGTAATGGCACTCTTCCTGTCTTGCACAGTTAGGCTACATTTTTCTAACGTAGCATTTTGTTCAGTAGTTGTAGTTAATAGTAACTAGCAATCAAGGCGTGGTACTCCTAGAACTGGATGACCAAGTGTTCCTCCAACCATTCTGGCAACTGGCACAATGCATTTCTCTTAGATTGTCATCCATTTGCAACTGATTGAGGGAATTCGATGAAGACTTTTCACCTTTAGAGAGGTGATATGAACAATAATTATAAGCTATAGTTAGTGATGTAGTATAAACCCAGTGAGCATCAGGTACCAAGTCAGCAATCAAGCCCATTTCCTGAGAACAGTGAACTAATCAGTACTATGTAAACTGTTATCAAATAAACCCTAAAAATCAGGAAGAGATCATCTTACTGTTAGGAGCATGGGCTCAAAAGAAACCCATTCCCACCCCATAGGCATCTAGCGTCTTGAGACTAGTGTTTTCCTTCCAGACTTCTCTGCAAAACCTGTTAGCAGCAACCTCTGTCTGAAAGTATGGTATGTCTCCAAACTAGTCCCAGCCCACCTCTGGCAAAAACGCTCATCTGTGGGCACAAAGAAGCTCAGAGGAAATGGACCCTTTGGAGCTTTCTTCAATGAAACCAGAAAACGGTGGCGGGGACGGATTCTCTGATCAAGAGACAAGCTCAGGTACATAGGATATTTCGTTAAGGATTGAACCTCATTCTTGAGGTCATTGACCAAGTAAAGATACTTTGGCTTGAGATTGTCCTCCAATGACAAAGATAACACCTGACATGGAATGTGCAATGGTACATATACCATGAGACACATGTACATTGTACAATGAACATAATTGTACACGGAAAGCAAGAACAGAAAGAATGGGGAGTG
This sequence comes from Miscanthus floridulus, assembly GCF_019320115.1. Lineage (NCBI taxonomy): Eukaryota > Viridiplantae > Streptophyta > Magnoliopsida > Poales > Poaceae > Miscanthus > Miscanthus floridulus. Next base: position 111,062,482 of record NC_089583.1, on the reverse strand, counting down.
CTGACATGAGTGAAGTAATAATACCTGAGTAAGACTTGTCAATACTTTGAGAATGTCAGTGTTTCTCATACCAATGCTTCTTAGGAAATTTATTCGAGGTAAGATTCCATCCTCAATGCTGTAGTGAAGCAGCTGAGGGTGTTTTGTGACCATCTTAACAATGCTATCTTTGGGAGCACCCAGTTCTTTTGACAGGAAAAGCGATCGAGATTTCCATGCACTATCAATTTTCTGCACCAGAATCTGTGGGCTTAGCTGCACTACTTTCCCGACATCACTCTCCTCAATACCTACTTCCTCAATCAGATACCTTACAGTTGGCTTCAGAGACTGCTCCACACTGTAAGAAAACATCGAAGGGGCAGCAGAAATAATTTGTCCTATTCGTGTATTTGGAACTCCAATGCTCACAAGAAAATCAACATGAGATTTCAGATTGCCGAGGGCGTATTCAAGAATCTGTGGCTGCCTGACCAATATCCTCTTCATATCCTTGCTTTTAACCCCAGCATTTAGCAGGTAATCCAACCTTTCTTCTGCTGAAGCCTGACTGATTTGAAAGCAGGCCATGTGTCTCTCATAGATGTAAGTAAAATGAGATTCCTTTAGTCCAAATGTGCACAAGTAATCAATCAGCGGTAACCATTTGTCATCGAAGTCATATTCTTCTTGTAGTTTCTGGAACAGACTTCGAGAGATACTTGCATTTTTCAACTGCAATGACAAACAACCGTAACTTAGTGCACCTAAAAATCAATAATATGGGCAGGTTACATTTACATGCTGAGTAATTTACCTCAACTTCACTGTCCATGTTCGTAAGATCTGCTGATGACCGTCCCACTTTACTCCTAGGATGCAGGGACTTACTTTTTCCTGGACTGCCGTATTTATCACGGGTTTTGGGTTGTCTTCCTTCCCAGTTTTCTTTCACCAGTGGAGTTTGCAGTCCTGGAGAATTAGAGTTTAAGTACGAAGTAACCGCTGTTTCTAAATAGATTTAGCATAGCTCTTAAGATACCTGGTCTCTTGCTTGAAGCACGAGGGCTGTTTGAATAAAGTACACCAGGATATTCCAGACCCGACATGTCATCCTGAAAAGGAAACCAAGCATAAAGTTAGGATAGGAGATATAGATGAAAAGAACTAAATGATAAGATTCCAATGTCGCGTTCCATGGACAAATAAACAAAAGGATATAAAAACACAATGTTTTTCCATGTTCAACATTTGCCTGTCATGTAATTTGAACTCAGAATTCAAAGATCTAATTTTATGGGGTGCTCAGTGAAACATATGCATTTCAGGTTCGCAGTCAATCATTCAGTGGTACTGGAACACAGCGGAGAAGTACTACATACATAATATGTGCATATAATCTTTTTTTGGTGATGATATACATATGGACTTTGATGGACTGATTCAGTAAAAATGTGTTGTTGATCAGCTACAGCCATTCAGTTAAAATTTTAGCTAATCCTTTGAGCCATTATGGTGTTCCTTCACACTGCAGCAGTGCAGGAAGATCTGTTTCTAACAGAAGTAACAGATACGCTCGCTCCATATCATAGTTTTTACGGCGGCGTGGCGAGGCGCGGCGACCCACCACCTTCACACCTTTACAGCGTCTATGGCGCGCAGCGTGGCGACGCCATACACACATCGGCGTGGCGAATACATACATTATAGTCTAGGATATTAGGAAATTATATTGACAAATGGTAATGCAAATGTAGCTTAAAAGGTATAGTCTACAATATTAGCAAATCAAAATAGCAATGTAAATGTAGCACAAAAGACATAGAACTCTCTCATCTCTCAAACTTCCAAATCTCTCATCTCTCAAAAGTCGTCCAATGCATCTTGCATCTCTCGTGCAATAGTTGTTGTGGTTTTGACACATTTCTGAACATCTCCATAACCACCCACAAGATGCTTCTTGAGCCTTCTAATTCCTCCAGTTATTCTTCTATCACATAAGCAACACTGCACAACATCTCTATTGTCAATGGTTGGCCAAAATCCATATTTCCACCCAGGATCATTTGACTTTGCCGGCTTCCGCTTTGGATCAATCTTTGGATCAATATTTGATGCGACGTCCGAGGCCTCCGCGCTTCCAGTCCCTTGAGTAGCCATGTTCTGTACTTCTGTCCAAAAAAAAGAAGGGCGTTGAGGTGTTGAAGATTGAAGAACAGAGGCACAGAGAGAACCGAAGAGCAGAGGCAGTGAGGCACTTCAACTCACCACTTCACGTCTTCACTCGGGCTCAGATCACAGAGGCACAGAGAGAACAGAGGAACAAAGGAACAGGTGGCGGCGGCTCGGGCTCGGATCGGAGGCGGCTCCAGGCGGGGGAACAGAGGAACAGAGGCCGGCGGATCCGGAGGGCGGGGGAGGCCGACGGACGGCGGCCGACGGAGGGCGGGCGAGGCCGACTCTAGGCGGCGGCTCGGGCCGGCGGAGGGCGGGCGAGGAGATGCGGGGCGTTTCCAGGCGCGCAGGGGGGGGGGTCCTCTATTTGCACCCGGGCCCGGCTGTACCCTAGACTCGGCGTGTATGGCGCCCGCCACAGCGCACTACGGCACCACAGGACGCCATATCGGCGCCACGGGGACGCCACGGCGCTATGGCGGACACCATACACGCCGTAGCCGTGTCGTCGCCGTGGCGAGAGCCACAAAACCGCCACGGCGATATGGCGACGCCACAATAACTATGCTCCATATTCAAATGTCTTCTGAAGAATATAGTATTTGCAATATGGGTCATTGGGATAGGGGGGCAATCTGCCATTTATGCAACTTCATACCTTGAAGCCTTAATCTGTTGATGCTGATTTTGAGGAACACCGACCAGATGCTAATGATCAGACAACAATCACGCCACACTACCTATTATTCACAATATGGTGCAGCTTGGGGGAACAGAGAGGGCACCAGTAATGAAGACAAACAATTGCACACCAGAGAAACATGTTGGAAGGAAAGTGCAGGAGAACGCAAACAGCCAAACACTACGAAGTCAGTATTTCCAATCCTACAAGCCAAACCGCATAAGTGGCAAAATGGCAGCTTAAACCTTACAAGTCGCTAGAGTTTAGGTATTTGTTCCTCATGGTTCATGGCGTGTGACTATACAAGGACACCCGTTTAACTCGTTCAGCTCACCATGAGAACTGTGTATTGCACATGTGAACAGCAAAATAGCAAAAGTCTTGTTCAATTGATATTATGAATATGGCATTTCTAAGATGATATGATCCAATGCTGGCAGGGATCAAGTGTTCTATCAAGCAAACCTATGTGGACGATAAGTGAGGAATGACTACTAGCAAATTGGCAATGGGGTTAACTTACATCGCTCTCGTAGCCCTCGTCGTCATCGTCTTCATCGAACTCCGCCTCCTCCTCATCGTCCTCGTCGAGGTCGTAGTAGGGGTCCCGGGAGCGGCGGACGCGGCGGTTGGGCTTGAGGAGGCGCACGTTCGTCTGGAGCGAGAACGCGACGCCACCGGCGCGGGCGTGAAGGGCGGTCGCGGAAGCGGAGGCGCCATGGGCAGGGGAACGGAGGAGGATGGAGGGCCTGGCGGCGGCGAGCGGCCGCGGCAGCGCCATGGACCGAGCGAGGGGGGATTGTACGGCGCGGCCTTGGATTTTTTATTTTTGGATTATCTGCGGCGGTGGGGGTGAGGGATCGGTGAGGGGGGGTCCGTTTGGATGGGGACGAAGGAAGAATCTTGCGGGCGGACTGACACTGACGTGGAGCGCTGCGGGCAGCGGAATCGCACAGGGGGAGGGGATGTCAGGACTGCGAGTTGCGGTGACGTGGAGCGCTTCAGGAGGGTTTAACGCTACTGGGCCGAAACAAGATTGGGCTGCGAGTTGCGGTGATGGGCTGCAATTTGGGCGGCGGACTCAAGTCGCATGCTACGGCCTCTTTTATGCCACGGTCTAAAGTTTAATTTGGATGAAATTAAAAGACTAAATTTTAGATCACTTTAGCCTCACTTATTATGTAATTGAATAATCTAAAAAAAACTTATGTGATTTAATAAACTAATGGATTTTTGTGGAGTTGTCTAATTTTTAGACATAACATTTGACCCTTTTTTGGAGTCTCCAGAGCTAAAGTGGTTTAAAGTTGCCCTATATGATTTGTTGCATGTTTGGATTATGAAACAAATAATCTTCCTTTTCTTATACAAACACAAAAACCAAATCTATATCTATAATAACATTAAAGTTTTTTTTTATATAATAGACTATAGTTTTGGCTTCAGGCTTCTTCGGAAAGAAACATCGGTCCACGTAGGAAAACAAGAAAGCACACCCAACGTTAAAACTTTTTACAAGGTTCTGAACTAGAGACTGAGAGGGTACACAAAATAACATGCATTAGACACAAAAAACTACATGACACTCATTTCAAGTAATTTGCATGCCTCGCAAATCTTATATCTACAATCATCCGTGCGCTGTGAGCGAGCCCAAAATCGAAGTCGGCGCGTTCTCCTGAAGAGAACCTACAAAAAATGTTTCTGAGTGACCATGTCAAAGACAAAATCGTTCCTTGTGAACCAAATTGTCCAGCAAAGAGAAGCAACCCCAGTCAATAATAGGTAATTCTGTTTGTTGCCTCCCATTTTAAACCAACTATGGAACAAATGTAAATTGCTTGTTGGTTGTTTGAAGCCAAACACCAAATAACCCGCTTGCCATAGAATCGATCATGATGACACTCAAAAATGTTAAATCGTTTCAGACTTACTACATAAGCAATGAATCTTACTCTCTTCCAATTTCTTTTAGCTAATATTATCCTTTGTAAGTAACACAACATGTTTAAATGCCATAGAAAAATCTTGATTTTTAAGGGAACTATCATATGCCAAATTTCTTGCAGAACATTAAAGTCCATTAACAACATTAAAGATAGAAATAATTCTTCTGTTCGTGTTTTTTCTTCTCACAATATTCTCATTGTCCTATACGTGATCTAGACTCACCATTCATACTTATACAAGTTAGAATAACACACGTCTAGCCATGGTATCAAGTCCTATTCTAAGACGTATTGAAAAAGACAACTTCCAGTATAAGATGATATGGATGGCTTGCATGTGAATATAGAACTTTTAGTGAGAATGAGCTTTATAAGAGATATATAGATATAGATTATTAGGGTTTATTAAGCCACCATTTAGGATTGTAGCTACAAATATAGATATAGATTATTAGGGTTTATTAAGCCACCATTTAGGATTGTAGCTACAACTAAAGCTAGATGCGCCGCTACTACCGGCGGGCTATGGAAGAGGACCATGGCATTAATCTATGCTTCCTACAGGCTATCTAAATGCATCACGTACGGACCTATTTAGCATAGATCTATCTACAAGATCTGTAGAAGATTTAGAGTTTGAAATAAAATAAAATTTGCACTTTGAACATATTTGTTTCATTCAAACAAAATTGCTTAGCTAAATAATATATACCTTCAATGCTCATAGCTCTAGCTCCAAAAACATTTAGAACTATATATATGAGCAGTTTAAAAAATTCTCGACCCTGAAAGTGCCTCAAACATACCCCTTAGGTTTAACCTTGTCGAGAACCATTCGACAAGATCTTTCGAAAAAGAGAACCGTTTGACACTTCCTTTTTTTAAAAAAACTAACCATTTCCTTTACATGCATTTGTACCGTATTTTGTCATGGTACGCTAACCGAAAGCATCAACCATGAACCATTTATGGAGAAACATTTTATCACTTATGTTGAGAAGAAAACTCCTTTACATTTGTACTACTTTATCATGATACACTCAACCATGGCTATGTATGCATATAAAAACAAACTTATCTGAAATATAATAAAATAGAAAAGCTAACGTGCCAAATCGAGAGAACCGTAGTATGTCATCAGTAACGGTACAACCAATTGCTGAGTCATTAGAGCAGGAATAGTGACGACTATCAAGTTAGGTCATTTTGGATCTACTCCTCTAAACTTTAGAGGGTAGTTTAAAGTTAGCTCTAAATTTTAATTTGCCTCATATTAGAGCTATAGATTTCAAGACTGAGTTAAAGTGCTATAAAGTTTTTAGAGCTCTAAAGTTTAGAGGAGAGGATTCAAACAAGCCCATAGTGGCAGGGGTAGCAAGGAGGCTACTGTGGATGGGATATATATAGCCAGGCTAGGATCTCTCGGGTGAATGACAGCGAGGGAGGTGAGTGCAAGTACTATGTCTGTCCTGAAAAAAAAATGCAATCCTCGCATATCGAAAAAAATAGACACACAACAAAAGAATACACATGTCTCTACTCTTTTTTATCTCTACATATGTCAATGGGACGAAAGTAAATGATTGTATCTATAAATTTTATGTTTTGTTTCATCATATATCTATAGGCAAACACTTAGCATCTCTATAACGGTTTTTATTCTTTCTATATTTTTTTTGCTCTCTCCATGGAACTTTGTAACCTTCTCTATTAATAGAAATTGACACAGCTAGTGCCTATTCGTTAAAAAAACCATAAGGCTAGAGTTATATATATTTTTTGGACAATCTAGATGTCCTAGAATTACATTCTTTTCTAGGGGGAGTAAGAGAAATGACATGATTGGCAGAGGAAGAAGTTGACCAACAGAAATGGAAGAAAAAGACTAAGGTACTACAAGCAATCGCACATGTTGATATAAATAAATAACTACTTCTAATTTGCAACAACAAATTTAGGCAAGTGTGGCTAGAAAATGTAGAGCCACACTTCATACCATGCATATAGAACCTAAAAAATATTCTCTAAATATAGTTGCTAACTAAACATACCTGTCAACTTTGTCAAACTTGTCTAATGAAAAGTGTGGCAAAGTAACAACCAAACACCCACATATAAAATAGACCAAACAAAATACATTCCTTTCGGTCTCTCTCTCTCAAAAGGATTTCAAAACGCAAAGTTTCCTATGCGATGAGTCGCACTCGGAGCCGAGCGCGTGACGCCCACGCCTAACCACGCCCACCGGAGACGAAGAAGAAGACAATGGCGGCTAGGGTTCCGGTGAGGAGCTCACCGGTGTCGGTGTTTCGAACAAACACCAACTAGTAAATTTATATTTGTTGCATGTTAGGCTCGTATGGTATACTAAAGGATACAAGGTTTATATTGGTTTGGGCAGAATGTTCCTATGTCTAGTTTGCTGTTGCTCGTGTTATTAGTACTGAAAAAGATTCGTAGTAGGGGTACAAACGGTCGAGAGAGGGGCATGTCCCAAGTCTCTGATGAAAAGGTCGAAAGGATGCTAAGAGCTCGGTTGCTACTTGGTTGTGTGTTGTGTATTGAATTTTTTGTTTCCCCTTAGTGGGGTGCCCTGTCCTCCCTTTTATAGACCAAGGGGGAGCAGGATTATAGATGGGAGAAAAAGGAAAAAAACCAGAGGGTGGAGGAGGTCCTTCGAAGGAGCCAGGTCTTCCTTTCCCCCTGTGTCTGCTCTGCTGTCATGGCAGACTGTGTCGGGGATGGCATGTTCATTGATCCTTATAGGGCCATGCCCTGGCCTCATTCAGCAAGTGGGTACATCCCATCCCACACTGGCGGACGGTGCGGCGTGCCAGGGAGCGGAGTTGTGACCCTACGGGGAGTAGACGGGGAAGTGACCATACGTTCATCACTGTAGATGATGTGAGCTCTCTTCTGACTGTAGTGGTTGCTGTATGCCTGTGTTAGTATCCACGCCCGAGGGCTGATGGCGGCGCCTACAACACTATAGGACAAAAGTCGGCACCTACAATACTATTCAGGCTCTGCCATGCCTAGGAGGGCTTAAAGCACCCGTCCCATCATATCCTGACGGTACCTTCTCGCAGGTGCGCAGGGCATGGTCCTCGGTACTATGGTTGACATGAGTGTCCTGTCTTACCCTGTGCTCGTCATTATGAGAGTGCAGGGTGTAGACATTGGGCGGGGCAGAGCCTGCCCTAGGGCTCAGACATCAGGCGAGGCGGAGCCTGCCCTTAGCTATTGGGCGAAGCAAAGCCAACCCTTAGCCATCGGACAAGGCGGAGCTAGCCCTCAGCCATCGGGCGAGGCGGAGTCTAGCCCTTGGGGGTCGGGCGAGGCGGAACCAATCTTCCGTCATTCGGGCAAGAAGTGTAGTAGCGTTCTTGTCTAACCGGAAGCATTAACGTTCGATGGTTATTTGCTCTGCCTCATTGGGTACCCCAATATTAGGTCCCTGACAGTAGCCCCTGAGCCCCCAGGTGATTCAGATAGAATCACTCAGGGGGTATTTCGATTCGCCAGAGGGTGCGTGTGAGCGCACCCATAGGGTGTAACCCCCGAGCCCCCGGGTGATTCAGATAGAATCACTCGGGGGTATTTTCTTTTCGCTAGAGGGTACGTGCGAGCGCACCCATAGGGTGTAGCCCCCGAGCCCTTGGGTGATTCGGATAGAATCGCCTGGGGGGTATTTTGGACTCTTCACGGGTATGACTATGAGATTTGGTGCTTTGACAACTGGATAGCTTAAAGGAAACCCTAGTATCCCATTTACGGGGATTCATCCAGAGTCAGCCCGGTTGGGACTCGATTGCGGATCGAGGCTCCCTTGAGGCTCGTGTGCCTAAGTTCTGGCCGCTCGTGGGCCCATCCCTCGTTGGGATGGCCGTTGAAACTGTTGGGCCAGCCCTCGAACTCCTGGGCCTAAGCGGGCTGAAGAAATGCTTTTTGACATGTATCTCCTCTATGGGAAAAGAGTCCTTGTCTGCTAGGGAAGGTGAAACATTCGATGTGATTTTGGTGGGAAAGGATAGGGATCACGGGCGCATATCCCACGACATGATGTGGTGGCATATTGTGGCAGGCTCAGAGATCTAGGTGGTAGTTGCTCTTCTTGCATCCGTCACCCCTATAAAACCAAGAGGTTCGTCCCCAGGGTTCCGTACTTTGCCATCTCACCTTTGCATCTATGACTTCCGCCGCCAATCACCTAAGCCTCCCGTACCCACATCACAGCCACCATCAAGCTCGCGTTCACCCCCTCCCAATTGTTCAATGGAGCCATGGTGTAGATCTGACATCACCCCTCAGTGCCTGGAGGGCCTCATTCGTCGTGGCCTCCTTTGCCTACTGACCGCCGTCGAGGAGTGGCGGCTGCCCGGTAATGAGGATGAGCCATCACCGCCCAAAGGCTACGTGGTGTCCTTCGCTCGCTTTCATGAGCGGGGATTCGCCACCCCCACCCATAAGTTCCTTCGGGGGCTGCTGGATTACTACAAGGTGGAATTGTAGCACCTTACTCCTAATGGGGTCCAGCACATTGTGGCGTTCGTGGCCCTATGTGAGGGGTTCCTAGGGATTGATCCCCACTTTGACCTGTGGCGGTATCTCTTCGCCGTCAACCTTCTGAAGAAGCAGGCCAGGAAGCAAGAGCTGAGCGTGCCAGTGGGATGTACCGGCATTCATCTCCATAACAACTGGGTGAACGAATACCCATCGATGCGTCTATTGACCTACAACAAGGGGTGGCATTCACATTGGTTTTACGTCAAGGACAATGTTGCTGCCCCCTTGCCAGTGTTCTCCGGGCGCATCATCGAAGAGGTCCCAGAGTCATAGAAGTGGGGTGTCCCGGACAAAGATAAGAAGAAGATCAAGGACCATCTCGCCACCCTCCAAATTCTAAAGGAGAGGGGCGTGAAGGGGTCAGGGATCATTAGCACCTACTGCATGAGGAGGGTGGCATCGCTGATGGCGCGCATGCTTCCCCTACACCAGATGGTGCCTGAAGCATCGCTTGAAGGGACGATGCTCGTCGACGAAGCGCTCCCCCCTCCAAAGTGGCACAGCGCATCAAGGAGGCGATGGAGCCTTCGAAGGACAACACCGGCATCATCCTTGATTTTGTGTATCTGGTGCTGGGGCATCCCCCAATGCGGCCGGAACCGGGCTTCATCGACTTCGTAAGTTCTCTTTTCTGTGCCTCCTTTTTACTTGAATTCCTGACCCCTTGGTGCTGACATTGGGATAGTAGGACCTACCAAAGAAACTTGTCTTTATGGATTGCTTGACTCCGCTGTCGAAGGACAAGTTCATGGCGGTGGCCAACCACGCCATAGCTGAGTGGCAGAGGAAGATGAAGGAGTCCGAGCGAAAGAAGAAATAGCAGAAACAGCAGGCACGGGAGCAAGGAAAGGAGACAGACAGCGAAGACGATGAAGATGATGACGATGAGGTAGTTGCTGATGTGGAGTGGGATGTCCTAGAGGGTGAGGATACGCTGATAGGTACCCACTTGTCCATGCAGGGACCCTTCCCGTTCCATGCGGGGGGAAGTGAGTTTGTTGGGCCAATAGAGATGGGCCAAACCATTAGCCCATCCTCAAGACCGATGGGAGCGAGCAGATCTACCGCCACACCTAGGGTGCCGATGGAGGGGGTGGCTCCACTACCATGCCCCATGAGCTAATAGGGGCGAGCGGATCTGCCGCCGCGTTGAAGGTGCCGATAGAGAGGGGTGGCTCTGCTGCTGCGCCCTCAGAGGTAAGGGAGACGAGCCCCTCTGTCCGAGAGCAGGAGGTAGGTTCGAAATGGTCCTACCCAGACGAATTGGAGCAGGAATCAGGGGTTCGTCCCCAAAATGTTCCTACCACCCAACAGCGCCAGCGTAATTCACCTATTCCTCTGTTTTTCCTGTTTTAACTGTTTATCTATTTTTTAGTGTGACCTATGCCTTTTAACTCTTGCAAAATCTTGAGACAGGGCCACTCTTTAGTGCTGGTGCCCAAGAAGAGCGTTGCTCTTTAGGCGGGACAGGCGTGTCGCCCAATGTCACTCTTGTTTCGGGCAGGAGCGGAGCCGATGTTGTGGCCTCATCGGGCGGTCAGACGCCGCCTGTGGTGGTGCCCGTGCCCTCGGTGGGTCAAGCAGGCGCCAGGGCTGAAGAGGCGTCCTCAAGGGTCATCGAGCACACGGCGGCAAAGGTGATTCTACCACCTACGTCGGGGCGGATGGAGCCGTCGCTCACGCTTGTGGCGCCCTCCATGGTGGGCGCGGCGCCGCAAGCCGAGGCCCCAGCGTCACAAGCGAAGGTGGCTATGACCGTGACAAGCCAGGCGCCTTTGGACGTAGCCACAGTGGTGTCTGAAGGAGCGACACAATCCATGCTACCGGCGGCCCAGGCAACGGCGCCCAAGGCGGGCCGAACAGAGGGGGATACGACTGGAGGGTCCTCGGGCATCATGGTGGTGGTGGAGAGGATCAGCGGGGGGTCACCCTCGGCCCTGATGTTGGGGGGTAGCCACTTGCCTATGTGGGGTGAGCCATCGCTCCAGTGGATGGATCCTCAAGATCCAACGTCGACTCTCTTCTCGCTCGATGATGCTACCGAGAGCATAGAGCGGGAGAGTCTCAACGAAGGGATCTCGGCTATGATGGATGTCCTTAACTAGGCCAGGGGTGTCCTGCATGACGTCGTCGTTCCCACTGGCTAGGTATCCGCTTGATCTTTCCTCTCGCTTTCTTCTTTCTTCGTGTATTTTTGTATTTTTGACACTGATCTTCTTTTTAGTCCCTCATTGCTCATAGCCGGGAGAAGTCCCGGTTCCTCCATGAGTAGAAGGTGGAATCGAACCACCTCACCAAGTAGGCCTGGCTATGTGGAGATGTGAGCGCCCAGCTTGCTGCCACCCAATAGTGGGAAGCTGAGGCACGTCGAGACGCGGAGGAGGTCCATGGGATGTTCTAAGATCTATTGGTGAGGGTGCAGCAGGACGAGGAGGTGACCGCCAAGGTCCAAAAGGAGCGAGACAAGCTGCTCTAGAAGGATGCCAAGGCCTACCAGTGGGCCATCGACCTCCTGGCTAAGCTAGAGACAAAGTGAGATCTTAAGCTGGAAGCTGAGGAAAGGTCTATGGCCCTGCAGCAAAGGGTGAATCTGGATGCCGAGGTGATTGCCCGGCTACGCAGGGAGCAAGATGAGCTACGCTAGACTATAGAAAGACTTCGCTCAGAGCATGGCATGTCCCGCGAGGAGCGCGGCCAGGCCATCTAGGAACGTGATGAGGCGTGTCAGGGGGTCAGCTCCCTTTGGGTGGATCTTGGAGCCATGGTGGCCCAAAGGCTGGAGGCCGAGAGCATCTCTATGGGGCTAGGCACAGAGCTTGCCGAGGTTCGAGGGATTCTTTAGGTCGAGAGTGATGAGTATGATCTCCTGTGCATTGTCGTCGGGGTGGTTTTCGATGACCTAGGTGTGGCGTGGCCGGAGGAAACCGGCTCACTTGCGGCCCGTGTCGTGGATATCATGGCATGGGTGCGCTAGCTTTAGGAGAACGCCTTTCACACTAGGATCACCCAAGCCTTTGTTGTTGCCCTCTCTCATTATGATTAGGAAATTAACTTGGAGGCAATGAGCCTCGGCTTCGCGCCTGGCTACAAAAACTCTGAGCTGGATGAGATTGAGAAGGCGATGACTCCTATTGCACGGAACCTGGCCGACTAGATGAAAGACATAGTTCTCCCCCTGAGGAAGTAGTTAGTTGATTGAGTTTGATAAACATTTATCTGTAATCTATGGACAAGTATGGGTACTTTTGTGTCCGAAAACCGATTCATAATTTTGTTTCATAATTTTTGTTTGTCTAAACTTGTTTTCTTCCCTTTTGCATTTGAGATGAAAAGTTTTATGTGATCTGACCCTTCTGTTCATTAAGACCATCAGGCTCGAGGTGTATAAGGGGGAAATTTCGATTATGCTGGTGAGCAAAGTTGCCATAGCCATCGGGGCGTGGGTTTTTTGCGGTCTTACCAGGCTTGCTCGTTTATCTATTTCCACAAACCTTGCTGCTAACCTTAACACGAGGAAGAGGTCTGACGCAACGAGGTATACCTTTATTAGCCCTCGAGTGAGATCTAACCCCTTGCGGTCGCTGGGGCCAGATGTTACTGGAGATCGAAGCGAGGGTAGCGAACTTACTCTTGTATTTGCACGTACCCCTTACTTAGGATTTTAGCGATCATTTTGTGACCGTGCATTTGGTCTCATTGCTGGCCCGGCCTTCCCTAAGCCCCTGTGCGTGGCAGGGATTCGGTCAAGGGTCAACTCATTTTGTGACTGTTGCCCCATCCGTGGTTTTTGCAACTAGAGGGGTTGAGGCGATGTCACTTGCCTCGATGGCTTGAGTGACATGCTCGATGAGCTCGCTAATAGGGATGTTTGAACAGAATCCAATCCCGTTGCTTTGTGACAGGGTCAGCAAATCCCTTGGGTGGCATTCCATTGCTCCTTGACCTGCCTTCCAATAGATCCCCCCTCAATGGGGATTCTATGGGCTCGGGTAAAGGCCAGATTGAACTAGAAGGTTGAGATGACCCTATCCACTTCTATGCAGGTTGGGTAAAGGCTATTGAGGCTTATCTATGTTTTCTCCCCTGGCTCTTGTTTGACATGAGGCAGCCTTAGACCCTTTGCGGGCTAGCCTTCAAACCTCATTCTCCCGATCTTGGATCAAGCGGCTCGAGCCCTGAGCCCCTTGGGGTCTAATAAGGGTTGGCCATGTTTCATGCGTCAACCCATCCTCGGCTTTCGCAACCAGAGGGGCTAAGCTAATGATACTTGCCTCAACAGCTTGAGTGTCGCGCTCAATGAGCTCACTGATGGGCACATTCGTGTGGAATCTGGGTCTATCATTCGCTGATGGGGTCGACAGATCCCTCATGTGGCATTCCACTACTTCTTAACCTGCCTCCCGACAGATGCTCGAGCCATTTGATAGGCTTAGGTGGCCCATTGGCCTCTCCTCAATGGAGATTCTATGGGTTTGGCTTGAGGTTAGAATCGAACGAGAAAGGTCAAGATGTCCCTGTCCGCTTCTGAGCGGGGTCAGGCAAGGCCACTAGGGCTCATCTCAGTTTTTCTCCCTTGGCTCTATTGATGCAAGGCTAGCCTTCGAACCTCGGTTAGTTACCGCTCATATCGAATGAGGTGGGTGCCGCTTCGTAACGCGACATGAAGCGTTGAGATGCAGCGATTGCATATGCAACGTTTGGATGTATGGGATTAATGTATGATTTAATTGAAACGAAAGCGGGGATCGGTGATGTTACCTTGGTGGCATGAGCGATGTGAAGCTCTTACAAGACATGTTCATGCGGGGTTTGAGTCTAACATTCGCGACGGGGTTGGTGTAACCTGCACGAGCATCGCAATTTTTCATTTTCGTCTCTCGGTGGCGATCTGAGCCGTTTGATTGACTTTAGGTGACCTGACAGCCTCTTGTTGAAGGAGATTCTATAGGTGGACCCCTTCAAACCCTTCTTGAGAAGGCGGATGCTAAAGCTTGGGGTGCGAGGAACTGTGAATTCGATTATGCTGGTGAACAAAAATACTATAGCCGCCGAGGCGTAGGGTCTAGTGATTCCACTAGTTTTACTCAAAGTTTCACACCCGCACCCCGTGTCTCTAGTTTTCAACATAAGGAGGGGTTGGGTGAAGAGGATGTCTAAACAAGTAGACACTCTCGACAGCCCCCGAGCGATGTCTATGCCCCTGCCGTTGCTAGGGTTGGAGGCTTGGTAATGAAATTAACACGCAAAGTAAGTAAGCAGAGGTGCTTATCTTTCGGCGACCGTTTGTTCATCATTTTACCTAGGCCATCCGATCGACCTAGGAGGCCCATTGGGCCCCCTTGATGGGGGTTCCATCATTGGGTCCTTCTAGGTCCAGCCTAGGGAAGCAGAGAGTCGCCTGCATGCGGGTGCGCCCTGATTCTCATGCCCAGCGTGCGATAGTGGTGGGCCATGCATAGGCAATGTCCTATTTGACCAGGCAATGTCTCATCAATCAAAGCATGTCCCGTCGGTCCAGGTGTGTCCCCTCGGTTCCCCATCAGCATCGAATTCTCATCTGCATTGAATAGGGGAAGGGAGAGGGTTTTTCATCCCAACCTTTTGCCTTTCTCCCATAGCTGTGTCTTGTCCTTAAATAGGGGGGGAGAGGAGTTCTCATCTCATTCCTCTGCCTATTCCTGAGCTGCCGCTTCCCCTCCTTCTTCCTTTTCATCGAGCGCGTTTGCATGTCACGGTGGTTCCTAAGTGAGAGCAGGTAATGCGAGGGAGAGGAGAACTCATAGATCCGTTCGTGAATCTAGAGCACGATCTTGAGCTGGAGGTCATCCAACATAGATGAGATGGTGTCAGCTACCTTCGCACTGGAGGGTGCTGAGCATCGTCAGTTTTGCCATCGTTTGTGAGGTCTTCGTCGGGATGGAGCCGTACGGGAAGCTCTTCTGGCGGATCTTCTCTAAGCGAATCTTGTTGGTGGGGAAGCCGCCTAGGACTATGTCGGTGGGGGCTTCGCCCTTGCGGCCGCTCAGATCGGCCAATTCATGAAGCTTGATGAGATGTTAGAGACATCCATCAGCCATGACAGCCTTTCTTCGGCGGGAAGCGCCCCCTGTTCAGATGCCGTTGTTAGGGTTGCGGCTGATCACGATGGCATAGTCCCTGGATGCCCCGACGATGGTGCCATGGTCATCGACGTAGTGCTCGATGTTGCAGACGATGGCACCCTCAGGGATCCCTCAGAGCGGTAGGATGTTGCCGATGGAGAGCGTGGCGCGGCAACCGTGGTAGTACTTAGAGTAGAAATGGTCAGCAGATGTAATCATTTAATTTGTGGGGGAGCCCCCGTGTGAATTGTTTTATGTATTCATGAATACATCAGTCTCTTTTCATGATGGAATCACTTTGTAAGCGATGAATTTGTGCAAAAATGGACATGTTCTCAAATTTCATTATGGCAAACAGCTTTTCAGCTCTTCTCCCTCTTTTTGGCAAAAGAGGTTTTAATGCCTTCTGACTCTTCCCATAGTTATGGTCGCAAAAAACTGGGAGTGCGCGTGAGTCAATTCTGATCATGCTAGTGAGCAAAGAGATCGTAGCCGCTGGGGTGTGGGTTTCCTATAGTCCTACCAGTTATACTCAGATCTTGTCCCCAAAATGCTAGCCCTTAGGACTTACAGTGAGAAGAGAGGAAAAACACAAAGAATGTTTGCAAGATAACACAGAGAATGTTTTTGCAAGGTAAATGTGCTCATACCAGCCCCCGAGTGAGGTCTGACCCCCGTACTTGCAGGGGTCGAATGTCACAAAAGATTAGGGATTTTGATGACAAAACTGATAAGAGAAAGTATGTATTTATTTAAGGGTAAAAATAACGTAGCTGCTTAATGTTCTAGGCGTTGGTGAAGACCTCGTCGTCAATGGTTTTCAACTTGTAGGTGCCTGGTTGGAGTACTTTTGCGATGATGTATGGCCCCTCCTAGGGCAGGGAGAGCTTGTGGCGGTCCTTGTTGCTCTGCACAAGGCAGAGAACTAGGTCCCCGACGCTGAAGGCTCAGTCCCGCACACATCGGTTGTTACCATCACAGTGCCTGCTGGTACTTAGCCGAATGGAGGAGGGTGACGTCGTGGGCTTTGTCTAGCTGGTCCATGGCGTCTTCATGGGATGCCTTGGCTCTTTGCTCGTCGTATGCTCTAATTCTTGGTGCTCCATAGTCGAGGTCGGTTGGGAGGATGGCCTTGGACCCGTAGACCATGAAGAAAGGCGTGTAGCCAGTGGCTCGACTGGGAGTCGTTCTTAGGCTCTAGAGCACCACAGGGAGCTCAACGACCTAGCATGTGCCGAATTTGTTCAACCAGTTAAAGATCCTAGGCTTGAGGCCCTATAGGAGCATGCCATTTGTGCGCTTGACCTACCCATTCATTTAGGGATGCGCGATGGTGGCCCAATTGACCCAGTTGTGTTGTTCATCGTAGAATCAAAGGAATTTCTTGTTGGTGAACTGTGTGTCGTTGCCCGTGATGATGGAGTTCGGTACTCCAAAGCGATGGATGATGTCGAGGAAGAACAGCACAGCTTGCTCGAACTTGATCACGGAGATCGGCTGAGCTTCGATCCACTTTGTGAACTTGTCTATGGTGACAAGCAAGTGTGTAGCCCCTGAGGTCCTTGAGAGGCCCAACCAGATGGCTCGTGTTAAGAATGTTGGAGGAGGTCCTGGTGATGAGGATCCATGGCCCCCACCTCGCTAGCCTACAGATACAAAAGGCAAGGCGATGAAGAAGCTAGCGATGAGGAAGTGCACATACCCTGATGCTGATACAGCAAGAGCAGCCACAGCTGCAGAGGCCGTAGAGCACACAGAAAGAGGAGGTACTTGGAGTGGTGTTGTTATTGCAGATCAGCTTTCTCCATCTACGAGGACTGCACTTGAGCAGGTTGAGCACCGTCATGGTGGTCTAGCTGGGACTTTCATGGTTGGAGGATGGCATGTTGCTATTGATGAGAGTCAGCCTCAGGGAGAGTCACAGCAGCAGCCATAGTTAGTAGAGCAGACTCAGGAGGGAGAGTAGGCCGAGGAGATAGAGTAGCCACCTCAGCCACAGCTTCACCGCTCTAGTCATACCCATACTCCAATCACACCGAGGTCAGAGACACAGCGAAGGGGTTCTTATCCGCTGCCTAGACCACAGGGTCTGCCTCCAGTGACTCATCTAGATTTGAGGGCCACTACGGCCAAGCAGGTGCAATAGCTCAGATTTGTGGACTTTGAGCAGTGGTTCCCACTGAGGAGGGATGATAGAGCTTCAGAGGGCTTCTACACACCACTGCAAGAAGATTTTTATAATGCATACCTTAACAGTGGGGTAGTGTTCAGATCTCAGAGGGTATGCAATATTGAGTCCATTGTAGCAGTAGTGGGAGAGCATATTTGCCCTTACCTATCTTACCTATCAGGGCTAATAGATTTACTTGGATAGACAAGCTTATATGTTCCATCTTGGGTCCGTGAGTTCTATGCTACACTTTAGATTGACCCGCATCATAGATTCATTCACTTTGCTTTCAGAGGCAGAGATTATAGGCTAATGAGCTCTAGGGTCAGAGAGATACTCAGGCTTCAGGAGCAGCTATAACACCTCTGGTGTTTTGACCTAGCACTAAAACTTGACATGTCATCATATGCATTGCAAAACATTCATAAAGTAGAAAATTTTGAATGCATTCACTAAATAAGCTTTATTTCATAAGTTGTTATTTTATGTGATGTAATGTGATCCAAAACTCTAAATAAAGATCATGACCACAAGGGTCAAATTTCATGTGATCATGTGAGACCATGTGTCAATTGACTCAAATAACCCTAATGGGCCATGTGAATGGTCAAAAATCATAGTTAAGTAAAAAGGTAAACAAATCAAATGTGAATTCAAATTTAAATTATAAAAGTCCTTTTTGCCCCCTTTTGTCTATTTTAAAATCCATTTGGAATTTGGGGGTGTGAAAAAAAACAAAGTTGAAGCTTATTTTATAAGGATCAACTTTGGTATTCAAAGTTTTTAAAGTTTACATATAAAATTTGGAGTAATTTTAAAATGATTCAAATGCTCAAATGCACCCCAAATTTAAATTTCAAAATGGAGGCAGAATTTGAGAATGTTCATTTAAGCAAAGTTGTAGAACTTTTGATTTGAACAACTTTTATTTTTGGAGATTTTTGAGTTGTTATACAAATTTGGGAGTAATTTGAAATTTTAAAACGGATGGCAATTCTGTAATTTTGGTGAACAGTGCACGACCACCGCCCCACCGCCGGCGTCCTTTCTCCGGCCTTCCAGATGCGCCCGTGGCTGCCCTCGACTTCGCGCTGGCACGGGATGCTCACTATGTGTCATCCCCTCGCTCTCTTGGCCACGCTATAAAGCTCCGACGCCGTCGTCGGCTTTTCTTTCTCTCCTCTGTTTCCCGACGCCGCCGCCTCAGCTCCGACGAGCTCCCCTCACCTCTTTAGTGCAAGCCAGTCCCGGCAAAGCAGTGTCCCAGTTCTACCTGCTCCTTGCGCCTCCAACCGACCTATTGTTATAGCTTGATTTCGCCGAGAACTCGCTGTCCACGTTCTTCTTCCTCACGGCCGGCCGGACCACCATCGCATTCGCCTCACCGTGACCAGAGCTCCACGGTCTATCTCTGCTCGTGCTTGGTATGCTGTTAGCTCTGCCTTGTTCCCGTGATGCTCTATGACTAGTTGCTTGCTCGTTTTGCCCACTGCAGTCACCGAAACACCACCATCGGCGAAGTCTGCTCCGCCGTGATCGCTGTCACCGTCGAACTGCGTCACCGTAGCTCCTCCGGTCTCGTTCTTTGCTTCAACACGTTCAGGGTGAGCTGCTGATCCTTTCTAAGCCTTTTGTTTGATCTCTACCGACCTTGTTTCGTCGGCATAGCGCTGCCGTGCCACTGCGTCCGCCATGGCCGGTGTAGTGCTCGGTTCTGGCCGCGTAGGGTCTCGGTTGTGCCACCAATCATTGCGCCTTGTCATAGTGATTACGGTGGTGCCTTTGCCTTCGCCGTTAGACTCACCGTCGGTGAGTTAGCGTCGGTCAGCACCGTCATCACCGTGGTCAAAGCCGAAGGTTAGGGATGAAAAGTGGGTCCCGTATGTCAGCGACTGTGTAGTTCAAAATGGAATTTTTCTATTTTCAGAAATGGATGAATAGTGTATGTTTTTGTTATTTTTGTGTAGATTTATTTAGAGCTCCAAAAATTATGAAAATTTTTGTGTGATCTCTCTGTGATGAATATTATTTAGGAAAAATATGAAATATTGATTTACAGTACTTTTTGAATGTGACGAAAATTGCTCAATTAATTGATAAATGTAATTTCCATGATTTTTGTAGGCCACTGTATAACTCCAAAAATTATGAAATTTGTTTTGGTACACTAATTTGTCATGAGGAAGCTTACATAAAATTTGGAGGTCATTTGGAACAAGTTCATTTTGGGCTTATTTCCAAATTAATTAAAAAATGAATAAAAGCAAACCCTAAGTGTTAGGTTAGAGTTTGATTTTTGTTTTGGTCATGTTTTGTGACCAGTAGGGTTTCAAGGTCAATTTGGTCAAGTCACTTGTGTGGTCCTTGATGGTAGAATTGCAAGTTGGTTTTGTTGGCTTGCAACTGTACCGTGAAGGAAAGTTGTACTCAAGGTGTTATTATATTTCATGCACCATGAAAGCATCATGTTTACATTATCAGCATATTGAAGCATATGTTATTATTTCATGTAGAATCCGAGAGTGAACCGATCCTAGTTGAGCAAGTTGTGGAAGAATCCCCGGTTGTCTCGGGATTTGATATTTGTGGTACTAATCTGGAACCTGAGATCATCAACGAAGGCAAGCCCCGGATTATGCATTAAATCATTACCTTGTTTACATTGAAAAGTTTAGCACCAATGTTACCTATTGCATTAAGTTGATTATTTCAAATATTACCTACTTGATGCATTGCCTACCTTGTTAATTGTTTACCATCCTTGAAGATGATTTCATTTACAAAGGCGTAGAATGCTTAGTATGCTTTATGGTAGGCTTTCAAAATAAAAGTTTCTATACAATCGAAGATGGCATCCTAGCCAAAGAAAGAAAGAAGGTAGAATGAACTAGAGACTAGTCGGGTGACTTATCTTGAATATTGGGTAATGTTGTCGACTATGTCACTTAAACGCCACTCATTGTGGATCTTCTGAACGAGACACTTTGTAGTACTGGTCACATACTCCGGTAAGCCTACTTCGGCTAATCCGATACTAAGATGAATGCCCATGCACTGGGAGTGGAGAGATGGTAGGAGTAGCGTGTACCCTCGTGGCCAGAATGTGGCCGGATTGGAGGTGTGCTGTGCTCTCGGGTGGCATGGAGACGGCTTAGTATAGGAAGATCCGGTAGCGAGGTTGATATATGCAAGATTAAGTTCTACATATGTCATGTGATAAGGAATCCCTAGCTGGGACTTGAGTCAATTTGAATTGCTGGTGCTCCATGGATATGGAGACTCGTTTCATTACAGAAGCAATACAGAACTGGTGAATTACTAAAATTTGAGAAAAGGAATGGAATGAAAAGGATTGGAACATGGGATATGAACACTTAGTTTGAGATAATGAACTAAGAAGACTTAGAGGTAAAACTTGAAAATAGGATCAAGATTAGTAAGCTTTTGGCAAAGAACTTTTGAATCTTGCTACATCCTTACCTTGCCCCAACACCTGCATCTCTAAAGTCTTACACCCCCCTTTTACGTTAGGTCAGTCTTATTGAGTACTTTTATACTCAAGGTTTGTTAACCCTTGTTGCGGATGAGTCACATGCGTAGGCTTGTTTTGGTCCCTGCTGCATGTTAGTGTTCGAAGTCAATGATGATGAGGAATGATGAATGGCCTTTGGACAAGGCACTAGTTTGTATAAAAAATAAAGTTAATGTAATATTATCCTGCTACTATGGTTGTATGACACTTATGGTTTTGTAAGTTTGAAACAACTGGTTTGTAAACTATGTTATCATAAGATTTCCGCTATATTTTACTCTGATGTATATATTTGAATAAACTGTTGTAATTTGTAATGTCTATGATTGGGATCCTGTTTAGAAAAGATTCATGGATGATTCGGGTTTCCCGAGGACACCTGATAGACCTGTTAAGTTGTTGGGAACTCGTGTACGCTATCAGAGGTCTGTTGAGACAACGATAGATGCATGTGGGCCTGATTTCTTAGGAGATTCTGCCACAGTAGCCTATCTGGCTTTATGAGGTTTGCTATGGATAGACAGCGCCTCCTAGACGCCCTCATGGTGGTCTTGTGCCTCCTATAGATCTAGTCCACCATTTCTTCATAGAGCCTTTTGGTGAGGGGTCGAGCAAGACACCCAGTGATCTCACTCCTACTGCTAGAGTGCTTGATGCTATTATGAGGAGGACACTGCTTCCAAGGATGGGGTATCACGAGGGCTTGACTTGCATACAACTATGACTACTGAACTCTCTGATGTAGTAGACTATGTTTGACATTTGGGATCTCCTTCTATCAGAGATGAAGGATACTATTGCAGAGGGGTTTAGGGGTCACATGCAGCTGCCATATGCTCACTAGATTACATTCCTGATCCACAGGGCAGTTACTATGAGGCCACCTAAGATGCTAGCAGAGTATAGTGATGCTACTACAGAGTTCCCTACATACAACATGACTCAGATGATTTGCCATAGTGTAGTGAGGACACCTAGCTAGTCATGCCATTGTCCAGAGATGCCAGAGACTACGGCCTAGCAGGATAAGACTATTAGGGGCATTGTAGCTACCGAGAAGGAGCAGTAAGATGCTCAGTAGGAGGGGATGGTCGAGAGCGACCCCAGTGACAACACAAATGAGGACTATTGGGATATCCCTCAAATGCCTCCATGACGACATGATCATGAGGCCGGTAGCTCTAGTTCAGCTCCACCTACACCATAGACTAACTGTGCACTACTTGCTATACTTGAGCGGATGAGGCAGGATTAGGCTCACCAGGCTCAGGAGACCACTGCTACTTTTGCATAGTTTCAGACTCGGCAGGATGAGTTCCAGCAACAGCAATAGGCGATCCAACAGCAGCAGCAGGCTATACAGCAGCAGCAACAGGCCATGCATCAGTAGTAGCTTCTCATGTAGCAACTGCTACTTGGGTTTATGCAGTATGTTGTGACAGCTATTGGGGCTCCACCGCCATAGCCTTCACCCCAGCTTGGTCAGCCTGCCACCACTTCAATGACTCTAGCTTTATATCCCAGTGGGCTTCAGAGTTAGGGATAGCCACTAGCATAGTTTTCTTCTCCTATAGAGTAGGTGTCCCAGTGGTTTGCTTCACTAGTGCTAGCCTCGCAGTTCACACCTCTTCAGATGGGCTTCACACCAGCTCAGCCTTCCTTGCTGTTAGCGCTAGATACCATAGTTTCTAGGAGCCTTGGTGCTACCCTTAGCGAGTTGACAGGATAGCCTACACCACCATATCTTCATGTCCTAGGTCCTTCCACAGTTGCACCTATTATCGGGACTACAGAGATGCTCCCTTCTTCAATTACATCATCAAAGCCGCTTGCTACAGTCATACCTACAGAGTCTTAGGCCACACCAGTCCCTGATCCGACCCAGACCGCTTCAGCATTGCTTCTAGCTACAGAGGGTCAGACAGCTCAGAGCTCAGGATCAAATGATGATGGCGCACAGTTCTAGCTTGCTCCTCACACCTCAGCGCCTGACTCATTCGCTGCAGCCCCACCGACCGACCCTTAGGTTTTGGTGTTTGACGCCAAAGGAGGAGAGGGATCGAGTATGTTAGACTTAGGGGGAGTGACTTAGGGGGAGCTTAGTTTATCTATTATATTTGGTTTCTATGTGTGATACACTATTATGCATTTGTGTGTTTACTTTTATGTATCAAACTATATTTATGTGATAGTGATATCTACGTGATCGTGATATTTGACATGTGTGCTCTCTACTTTGAATCTTTTATATGTCATATCACTTGTGTTATGCTCATTTGCTTTGCTTTCACGTTTTACTCCGATGCAAATGAGCTTTATTACTTGTACTCTTGCTTATTTCATATCTTTTGAGTACATCATGTTGGCTTAGGTCATATAAGCTTGCCTAACACTTTTGTTCTTATTGTCAAAAGCTTATATGAACCAAGCATGTTAAAACCCTCATCTCTTTCACATACTCGAGGTGGTATTGTCATTAATCACCAAAAAGGGGGAGATTGAAAGCTTCTAGGCACCTAGTTGGGTTTCAATGATTAATGATAATATGTGATTATTGTGACTAACATGTGTTTTGCAGAGGCAATTAAGTTAGGTCACAGTAATGGAGATCGATTGGGCTATCATGGTGGTCATGCTCCTACGATGGAAATTGTTTCAATTTTCAAAGGATGGACTAGTTCTAAGTGTCGTTTGGTGTTGAGGAGACACTTATAGTAGTTTAGGACCTTGTTTTTCCTTTGGCCATACTATTAAGGAGGGTATGGATGGGTAGCTTGACCTAGGTGAGTCTAGTGGGTTAGGTGTGGTGCACATTTGCTAAATCTAGCACTAGATAGCTCCTAAAAAGCCCTTAGATCCATTGGAGAAAACTTCATTCACGTATGATCGAGAGTTGGAAGTGAATGGAGGGTCAAATGCTGACCGGACGCTAGTTCCTGAGTGACCAAACACTGGCACAGAGTCTGGTCAATTCATTTGATCAAGGTGAAATCGTCTGGTGCGACCGGATGCTAAGAGGTGAAGTGACCGAACGCTGGGTCCTAGCGTCTGGTCGACTCCAGTAAGGTTCCAGAGAGGAAAAATCATAACTAGATGCTGTCCAATGTCTGGTCACAACTTAAACACTAGAGATTGGGGAGAACTGACTAGAGCGTCCGGTCAACATGACTAGAGCGTTCGGTCACCCCGTAGAGGCACATAACGGTTCATTTTTCAGCCATGGTTATAAATACTTCCTCCATTCGTGTGTGGGGTTACTTTTGCTCATTCCAACATCTGAGAAACACCTTTGAGAGTACCAAGAAGAGCAAGGTCCTAGTGAGGTGATTGAGATTTGAGAATCCCAAAGATAGCCCTCATTAGTGAAAGCAAGAGTAGCAAAGTGTGCATCTACCCTTCTCATTAGGCAAGTCATGGTCAAGTGAGAGTTTGTGCTTGTTACTCTTGGTGATCACCATCACCTAGACGACCTAGTGGTGATAGGGAGTTTGGTGATCATCCAGCAGAGCTTGTGGATGACCCAACTTAAGTTGTGAGCGGTTGTGGGTGATTCACCACGACAGAGTGTCAAAGAATCAACCCATAGAGAGCACTTGATCCTTGTGTGGATCAAGGGGGAGCTACACCCTTGCACGGGTGCTCCAACGAGGACTAGTGGGAAGTGGCAACTCTCTGATACCTCGACAAAATATCGTCGCGTTCCTCCTTCTCTCTTTACTTTATGCATTTACTTAAAACAATTCAATTCTTGTCATTTACATTCATAGAATTGCCATATTAGAGTAGGATTGAAACATAGGTTGCTAAACTTTTATGTGGTAGATCAATAGAAACACTTTCTAGGCACAAGGGGTTAATTGGGCTAACCGTAGGACTTAATTATTACAAAGAAATTTAGAATTATCCCAATTCACCCCCTCTTGGGCATCTTGATCCTTTCAGTAGCATACCAAGGGCTTGTGTTGGTCGCTAGCAAAGACACCCATTGGCACCGGCTCTAGGTCGAACGCCGCTTTTGCAAGCGCATCGGCCACCTCATTGAGGCGCCTTGGGATGTGATTGAGTTCGAGGCCATCGAATTTGTCCTCCAACCATTGGACTTGATGGCAGTACACAGCCATCTTGGCATTGTGATAGCTCAACTCCTTCATGACTTGGTTGACGACCAGCTAGGAGTCACCCCGAATGTCGAGGCGTCGGATGCCCAACTCGATGGCGATTCGTAGGCCGTTGATGAGCGCTTCATACTCAGCCACATTATTGGATGAGGGGAAATAGAGGCGAACCATGTACCTTATGCAAACCTCGAGGGGTGATACGAAGACCAGCCCCACATCGGCGCCCTTCTTCATAAGTGATCCATCGAAGTACATCATCTAGTACTCTTGATCGATGACCGCCGGTGGTGTTTGGACCTCGGTCCATTCTACGATGAAGTCAGCCAACACCTAGGATTTGATCGCTGTTCGGGAGGCATACGTGATGCCTTGATCCATCAACTCGAGTGCCCACTTTGTGGTTCTTCCCATGGTGTCCTAGCTCTGGATGACCTCACTGAGGGGGAACGACGTCATGACCGTCATGAGGTGTGACTCAAAGTAGTGGAGTAGCTTCCTCTTGGTGATGAGGATGGTGTATAGGAGCTTCTAGATTTGGGAGTAGCGGGTCTTAGAGTCAGATAGTACCTCGCTGATGAAGTACATAGGGCACTGCACCTTGAGGGCATTCCCCTCTTCCTCCTGCTCTACTACCAGGATGGCACTGACCACTTGCGTCATGGCCGCTATGTATAGCAAGAGGGATTCTCCATCGCTTGGAGGAACTAGGATCGGAGGCCTTGTTAGAAGTAGTTTGACCATGTCAAGTGCCTCTTAGGCCTCAGATGTCCACTCGAAGCAGTCGGCTTTCTTCAAGAGTCGATAAAAAGGGAGACCTCATTCACCGAGGCATGAGATGAATCGGCTGAGGGCGGCGAGACACCCTATGATTCATTGAACCCCCTTTATGTTTTCAATCGAGCCCATCCTTATGATGGCTAAGATCTTCTCTGGGTTGGCTTTGATGCCATGCTCGAAGACGATGAAGCTGAGCAGCATGCCCCTTAGGACCCTAAAAACACATTTCTTAGGATTGAGTTTGATGCCATTCGCTCAGAGTTTCACAAAGATTTGCTCAAGATCAACAATGAGGTGGTCAGCCTATTTGGACTTAACCACGATGTCGTCAACGTAGGCCTCAATGGTCCACCCGATGAGGTCCCTGAAGCATTTGAGCATACAATGCTAGTACGTAGCCCCAGCGTTCTTCAGATCGAACGACATTGAGATGTAGCAGAACGATCCGAAGGGGGTGATGAAAGATGTCGCGAGCTGGTCAAACTCTTTCATCGTGATTTGATGGTAGCCAGAGTCGCATCAAAGAAGTAGAGGGTTTTGCACCCCAAGGTAGAGTCAACTTTTTGGTCTATGCATGGCAAAGGAAATGGATCCTTTGGGCATGCTTTGTTGATACCCGTATAGCCAACACACATCCTCCATTTCCCGCTCTTCTTTCGTACAAGAACAGGATTAGCTAACCACTCTGGGTGGTATACTTCTCTGATGAATCCGGCCATTGATAGTTTTGCTATCTCTTCACCGATGGCCCTATGCTTCTCCTCATCGAAGCAACATAGGCGTTGCTTCACCGGCTTGGAGCCTGGATGGATCTTCAAGGTATGCTCGGTGACTTCCCTCGGAATGCCTGGCATATCCGAGGGTTTTTACGCAAAGATGTCTTTGTTGCCACGGAGGAAGTTGATGAGCGTGCTTTCCTATTTGGAGGAAAGAGTGGTTCCAATGCGTACTGTTTTACCCTCGGAGCTGCTGAGATCTATGAGGACCTCTTTGAAGCCCTCTGCTAATTTGAATGACCTGGTCGATTTCTTCACGTCGAGCGCTTCTTCGGCGACCTCCTCCTTGAGGGCGGTGAGTTCTCTGTAGGCAATGATTGTTGTGGCGTGGCCACAGCACTCGACCTCGCACTCATAGGCCTGCTAGAAGGAGGTGTTGATGATGATGACCCCATGGGGGCCCAATATCTTTAGCTTGAGGTATGTATAGTTGGGGACGGCCATAAACTTTGCGTAGCATGGATGTCCTAGGATGGTGTGGAAAGTTCTAGGGAACCCAACCACCTCAAAGGTGAGGGTCTTAGTCCTATAATTGAACTGATCTCCAAAGGTAATGGGCAGATCGATCTGCCCGAGTGGCATGGACTGCTTCTCGGGCATGATGACATGGAAAGGTGCTCAGGTCGGGTGGAGGCATGTCCAGTCGACACCCATCTTGTCGAGCGTCTTAGCGTAATGATGTTGAGGCTGCTGCCTCCGTCCATCAGTGCTTTGGTGAGTCACTTTGGGCCGACGATTGGGTTGACCACAAGTAGATATCTCCCTGAGTGCAGGACGGTATCCAGATGGTTGGTTCGATCGAAGGTTATGGCGGGCTCTGACCACCAGAGGAAGGGAGGTGTGGTTGGTTAGGCTATGTAGACTTCGCGGCGTGTGACCTTCTGACGGTGTTTAGAGTCATAGGCCACTGATCCTCCAAAGATCATAAGGTAGCCATCCGGTGTTTGAAAGTCATCATCCTTCTCCTCGGCGTTGTCCGCAGTAGGGGCAAGGTCCTTCCCCTGCTTCCCTTTGTTGCAGCCTCTGGACAAGAACCACCGCATGAGGCTGTAGTCCTTGAGTAGATGCTTAATAGGAAAGGCATGGTTTGGGCACGGTCCCTCAAGTAAAATTTTGAAGTGGTTTGGAGTGCCCTCCATGGGCTTTTGACCACCCTTGCGGTCAGTAGTGGCCATGAGCGAGTCCTCGCACCGTTGCTTCTTATTCTTCCTTTTGGTGAAACGATTGAAGGCACCTTCGCCGGCACCCTTGTCCTGCCTTGCCTTGCCCTCGAGGCGATCGAAGATTGCTTCGACCACCTCTTCTCCTAAGGCATGGCTGGTGGCGATGTCCAGGAGTTCCTTGGTGGTTTATGGGCCCTTGCATCCTAGCTTATGAACTAAGGACTCATAGGTCGTCCCGGACAGGATGGCTCCTATCACGTCGGCATCGATGACTTTAGGGAGCTCATTACACTATTGGAGAAGCACCGGATGTACCCATAGAGGGTCTCACCGACCTTCTAATGATAGTTTTTGAGGTCCCATGGGTTTCCAGGGCGCTTGTATGTGCCCTAGAAGTTTGCCACAAAGATCTCCTTTAAATCCGCCCAACTCTGAATTACGTTGGATGGCAGGTGTTCCAACCACACCCGTGCCAAATCAGCCAAGAACAGTGGAAGGTTGCAGATAATGAAGTCATCATTATTAGCACCACCGGCTTGACAGGCAAGCCAATAGTCTTCGAGCCAAAGTCCAAGGTTTGTCTCCCCAGAATACTTAGGGATATTGGTAGGTGGTTGGTACCTTGACAGGAAAGCAGCGTTGAGGATGTGCCAGCCAAAGGCATGAGGGCCTAGTCGGCTAGTGCTCGGGCTCTGATCCTCGCCGCAGTCATAGCGTCTGCTGCGACAAGGATGATAGCCGTGGCGGGCTCCTTCTCTCGGGTCGCTATAGGTGCGTTTGTGGGCGTCAAGAGTGCTGCGTGCGTCATGGTTGCGATCGAGACATTGATGTATTGGGATCATAGCGCGCTGCCTACTATCTTGTAGTGCCTAGGGGACTGATGCGTCCCTAGCTGGGCGTACCGAGGGCGTGCACTGGCTGGTGTCGAGCTTGCGTCACCAAGACAACAAGCTTTCCGTTGCTACGTCGCCGCATGCTCAAGTAGCATGTGAATCTCATGATGGGCCTGACGATCCTCGGGCGTCATGGCCTCTAGAAGGCCATGGAACAAGGCCGTTGCGGCGACAATGTTTTTGCTTGCCCAGGCGAAGTGAGGAAGGGCTTCATCATCAGCGATGATCATTCGGTTCATGTCACAGGCCCTAGCGTGTGCACGCCCACCGTCTCCGCAGTGTTCGATCTCCCACTCGATCTCTGCGCATTCCCACACAAGCTAGATTTTAGCTTCTTTGATCTCCCACATTTGTGCTCTTAGCTGCTCCACCCCTATGTGAGGTGGGGCCACTGTCTTCCCATCGGTTTCATCGCTGAGGTTGCCTACCGGGGTGGCCTCCTCCGTGGAGATGCTTTCGACGTGCCCCTCGGGGGTACCCACCATGAAACATTCCTGGGAGGGGTGATGGCTCCCCCTGCTGGAGTCAGAGCCAGAGTCCAACCTCAGCCCCTCCACGAGGAGGCTGTGGAGGGATTCCATGATGCTTTCGATCATCCCCACGAACTCGTTGTTCGCGGGGGATGGGATCGTGCGCTACGTAACAAGGTGGCTAACGATCGTCGTGGTGTTGCGGAGACTGAATGGAAGCACCATCGAGGTGCTCCATGTAGAGTGTTCTAGAGAGAGGGTGAGGCGGCGCAGGTCCTCCCTAGATGGCTAGGGTCCAAGGGAGACGCCGACCGACGCTCAGGCCTCCCGTAGTTGAAGCCGATGGAGGGGAGAGATTAGAACGTGGTGTGGGCCAACGCTAACTCTTCTCCCACCGTGACGATGAAGTCTAGGTCACCAAAATGCACACATGCACCTGGGACCTAGCTGATTATGTGGCTAGCCATTCGAGGCCTGATTTGGAATGCACAAAGGCCCCTACCTGGCACGCTAACTGTCGGTGTTTCAAACAAACACCAACTAGTAAATTTATATTGTTGCGCGTTAGGCTCGAATGGTGTACTAAAGGACACAAGGTTTATACTGGTTCGAATAGAATGTCCCTACATCCAGTTTGCTGCTGCTCGTGTTATTAGTACCGAAAAAGGTTCATAGTAGGGGTACATACGGTCGAGAGAGGGATAGGTCCCAAGTCTCTGATGGAAAAGGTCGAAAGGATGCCAAGAGCTTGGTTGCTGCTTGGCTGTGTGTTGTGTATTGAATTTTTTATGTCCCCTTAGTGGGGTGCTCTACCCTTCCTTTTATAGACCAAGGAGAAGCATGGATTACAGATGGGAGAAAAATGAAAAAAAACAGAGGTGGAGGAGGTCCTTCGAAGGAGCTGTCGATGTTTTACCACCGACAACCCGTCACGGGGTACCCGGGACGGTGATTTGTTCAGAGGGGTATCAGCGTTTGCAGGAACTCAATGGTAAACATAGGGAGACAATGATTTATACTGGTTTGGCATGCTGGAAAGTCACGGCGCCCTATGTCCAGTCTGGTGTGGATAGTATATTGCGCCCTGCGCTATTTGTTGTGTTGCGAGGTATGTTGTGGTTGTGAGTTCTATCGGTTATGTGTAGGTGCCGATCTAGGGACCCCTGCCCTCCTTTATATAGTTCAGGAGAGGCGGGAGTCCTAGTCGGTTATAAAGTAGAGATCCTAGTAGGATTACGTGTAACTAGTTCTAGTAGGATTACATATAGGGAATCCTAGTTGGACTAGGTCTTCTTCTCTCTTCTCCGTGGAAAACCCCATGGGTCCCGCATCGACAAGCCCTCGAGCATCTCATGGATGAGCTTTGGAAGCCTTCTTGTTCTTCTTGGCCTTCATGACTTGGTTGATGACTAGCTGGGAGTCGCCCCGAATGTCGAGGCGTCGGATGCCCAACTCGATGGTGATTCATAGGCCGTTGATGAGCGCTTCATACTCAGCCACATTATTGGATGAGGGGAAATGGAGGCGAACCATGTACCTTATGTGAACCTCGAGGGGTGATACGAAGACCAGCCCCACGTCGGCACCCTTCTTCATAAGTGATCCATTGAAGTACATCATCTAGTACTCTTGATCGATGACCGCCGGTGGTGTTTGGACCTCGGTCCATTCTACGATGAAGTCAGCCAACACCTAGGATTTGATCGCTGTTCGGGAGGCATACGTGATGCCTTGATCCATCAACTCGAGTGCCCACTTCATGGTTCTTCCCATGGTGTCCTAGCTCTGGATGACCTTGCTGAGGGGGAACGACGTCATGACCGTCATGGGGTGTGACTCGAAGTAGTGGAGTAGCTTCCTCTTGGTGATGAGGATGGTGTATAGGAGCTTCTGGATTTGGGAGTAGCGGGTCTTAGAGTTAGATAGTACCTTGCTGATGAAATACATAGGGCGCTGCACCTTGAGGGCGTTCCCCTCTTCCTCCTGCTCTACTACCAGGACGGCACTGACCACTTGCGTCGTGGCCGCTATGTATAGCAGGAGGGATTCTCCGTCACTTGGAGGAACTAGGATCAGAGGCCTTGTCAGAAGTAGTTTGACCATGTTAAGTGCCTCCTGGGCCTTGGATGTCCACTTGAAGCGGTCGGCTTTCTTCAAGAGTCGATAAAAAGGGAGACCTCGTTCACCGAGGCGTGAGATGAATCGGCTGAGGGTGACGAGACACCCTATGATTCATTGAACCCCCTTTATGTTCTGAATCGAGCCCATCCTTATGATGGCTAAGATCTTCTCTGGGTTGGCTTTGATGCCACGCTCGGAGACGATGAAGCTGAGTAGCATGCCCCTTAGGACCCTAAAAACACATTTCTTAGGATTGAGTTTGATGCCATTCGCTCAGAGTTTCACAAAGGTTTGCTCAAGATCGACAACGAGGTGGTCAGCCTGTTTGGACTTAACCACGATGTCGTCAACGTAGGCCTCAATGGTCCACCCGATGAGGTCCTCGAAACATTTGAGCATACAACGCTGGTACGTAGCCCCAGCGTTCTTCAGACCAAACGACATCGAGATGTAGCAGAACGATCCGAAGGGGGTGATGAAAGATGTCGCAAGCTGGTCGAACTCTTTCATCGTGATTTGATGGTAGCCAGAGTCGCATCAAAGAAGTAGAGGGTTTCGCACCCCAAGGTAGAGTCAACTTTTTGGTCTATGCGTGGCAAAGGAAATGGATCCTTTGGGCATGCTTTGTTGAGACCCGTATAGTCAACACATATCCTACATTTCCCGCTCTTCTTTCATACAAGAACGGGATTAGCTAACCACTCTGGGTGGTATACTTCTCTGATGAATCCGGCCATCAATAGTTTTGCTATCTCTTCACCGATGGCCCTATGCTTCTCCTCATCGAAGCAACGCAGACATTGCTTCACCGGCTTGGAGCCCGGATGGATCTTCAAGGTATGCTCAGCGACTTCCCTCGGAATGCCTGGCATATCCGAGGGTTTCCACGCAAAGATGTCTTTGTTGCCGCGGAGGAAGTTGATGAGCGTGCTTTCCTATTTGGAGGAAAGAGTGGTTCCAATGCGTACCATTTTACCCTTGGAGCTGCTGGGATCTATGAGGACCTCTTTGAAGCCCTCTGCTAATTTGAATGACCTAGCCGATTTCTTCACGTCGAGCGCTTCTTTGGCGACCTCCTCCTTGAGGGCGGCGAGTTCTCCGTAGGCGACGATTGTTGTGGCATGGCCACAACACTTGACCTCGCACTCATAGGCCCGCTGGAAGGAGGTGTTGATGATGATGACCCCATGGGGGCCCGACATCTTTAGCTTAAGGTATGTATAGTTGGGAATGACCATAAACTTTACATAGCATGGATGTCCTAGGATGGCGTGGAAAGTTCTGGGGAACCCAACCACCTCGAAGGTGAGGGTCTCAGTCCTATAATTGAACTAATCTCCGAAGGTAATGTGCAGATCAATCTACCCGAGTGGCATGGACTGCTTCCCGGGCATGATGACATGGAAAGGTCTTCGGGTCGGGTGGAGGCGCATCTGGTCGACGCCCATCTTGTCGAGCGTCTTAGTGTAATGATGTTGAGGCTGCTGCCTCTGTCCATTAGTACTTTGGTAAGTCACTTTGGGACAACGATTGGGTTGACCACAAGCGGATATCTCCCCGTGTGCAGGACGGTATCCAGATGGTTGGTTCAATCGAAGGTTATGGCGGGCTCTAACCACCAGAGGAAGGGAGGTGTGGTTGGTTAGGCTGTGTAGACTTCGTAGCGTGCGACCTTCTGACGGTGTTTGGAGTCGAAGGCCGCTGATCCTCTAAAGATCATAAGGTAGCTGTCTAGTGTTTGAAAGTCGTCATCCTTCTCCTCAGCGTCGTCCGTAGTGGGGGCAAGGTCCTTCCCCTGCTTCCCTTTGTTGCAGCCTCTGGACAAGAACCACCGCATGAGGCTGCAGTCCTTGAGTAGATGCTTAACAGGAAAGGCGTGGTTCGGGCACGGTCCCTCAAGTAATTTTTCGAAGTGGTTTAGAGTGCCCTCCGTGGGCTTTCGACCACCCTTGCGGTCAGCAGTGGCCACGAGCGAGTCCTCGCACCGTTGCTTCTTATTCTTCCTTTTGGTGAAACAATTGGAGGCGCCTTCGCCGGCACCCTTGTCCTACCTTGCCTTGCCCTCGAGGCGATCGAAGATTGCTCCGACCACCTCTTCTCCTGAGGCATGGCTGGTGGCGATGTCCAAGAGTTCCTTGGTGGTTTGTGGGCCCTTGCATCCTAGCTTATGAACTAAGGACTCACAGGTCGTCCCGGACAGGAAGGCTCCTATCATGTCGGCATCGGTGACTTTAGGGAGCTCGTTACACTATCGGAGAAGTGCCGGATGTACCTATGGAGGGTCTCACTGACCTTCTAATGATAGTTTTTGAGGGCCCATGGGTTTCTAGGGCGCTTGTATGTGCCTAGAAGTTTCCCACAAAGATCTCCTTTAAATCCGCCCAACTCTAAATTGCGTTGGACGGCAGGTGTTCCAACCACACCCGTGCCAAATCGGCCAAGAATAGTGGAAGGTTGCGGATAATAAAGTCATCATTATCAGCACCACCGGCTTGATAGGCAAGCCGATAGTCTTCGAGCCAAAGTCTGAGGTTTGTCTCCCCAGAATACTTAGGGATATTGGTAGGTGGTCGGTACCTTGATAGGAAAGCAGCGTTGAGGATGTGCCGGCCAAAGGCATGAGGGCCTAGTAGGCTAGTGCTCAGGCTCCGATCCTCACTGCAGTCGTAGCGTTCGCTGCGACAAGGATGATAGCCGCGGTGGGCTCCTTCTCTTAGGTCGCTATAGGTGTGTTTGTGGGCGTCAAGAGTGCTGCGTGCGTCGCGGTTGCGGTCGAGACATTGATGTATTGGGATCGTAGCGCGCTGCCTACTATCTTGTAGTGCCTAGGGGGCTGATGCGTCCCTGGCGGGGCATACCGAGGGCGTGCACTGGCTGGTGTCGAGCTCACGTCACCGAGACAACAAGCTTTCCGCTTGCTATGCCGCCGCACGCTCGAGTAGCGTGTGAATCTCACGATGGGCCTGACGATCCTCGGGCGTCGTGGCCTCTAGAAGGCCATGGAACAAGGCCGTTGCGGCGACAATGTTTTTGCTCGCCTGGGTGAAGTGAGGAAGGGCTTCATTGTCGACGATGATCCTTTGGTTCATGTCACGGGCCCTAGCGTGCGCACGCCCACCGTCTCTGTAGTGTTCGATCTCCGCTCGATCTCCACGCATTCCCGCACAAGCTAGATTCCGGCTTCTTCGATCTCCCACTTTTGTGCTCTTAGCTACTCCACCCCTATGTGAGGTGGGGCCGCTGTCTTCCCATCGGTTTCATCACTGAGGTTGCCTACCGGGGTGGCCTCCTCCGTGGAGATGCTTTCGACATGCCCCTCGGGGGTACCTGCCATGAAACATTCCCAGGAGGGGTGATGGCTCCCCCTGCTGGAGTCAGAGCCAGAGTCTGACCTCGGCCCCTCCGCGAGGAGGCTATGGAGGGATTCTATGATGCTTTCGATCATCCCCACGAACTCGTTGTTCGCGAGGGATGGGATCGTGCACTGCGTAACAAGGTGGCTAACGGTTGTCGCGATATTGCGGAGACTGAATGGAAGCACCATCGAGGTGCTCCATGCAGAGTGTTCTAGAGAGAGGGTGAGGTGGCGTGGGTCCTCCCTGGATGGCTAGGGTCCAAGGGAGACGCCGGCCGACGCTCAGGCCTCCCGTAGTTGAAGCCGATGGAGGGGAGAGATTGGTACGTGGTGTGGGCCAACGCTAACTCTTCTCTCACCATGACGATGAAGTCCAGGTCACCAAAATGCATGCATGCGCCCGAGACCCAGCTGATTATGTGGCTAGCCATTTGAGGCCTGATTTGGAATGCACAAAGGCCCCTACCTGGCGCGCTAACTGTCGGTGTTTCGAACAAACACCAACTAGTAAATTTATATTGTTGCGCATTAGGCTCGGATGGTGTACTAAAGGACACAAGGTTTATACTGATTCGAATAGAATGTCTCTATGTCCAGTTTACTGCTGCTCGTGTTATTAGTACCGAAAAAGGTTTATAGTAGGGGTACATACGGTCGAGAGAGGGATAGGTCCCAAGTCTCTGATGGAAAAGGTCAAAAGGATGCCAAGAGCTCGGTTGCTGCTTGGGTGTGTGTTGTGTATTGAATTTTTTATGTCCCCTTAGTGGGGTGCTCTGCCCTTCCTTTTATAGACCAAGGAGAAGCAGGGATTACAGATGGGAGAAAAATGAAAAAAAAAACCAGAGGGTGGAGGAGGTCCTTTGAAGGAGCTGTCGATGTTTTACCACCAATAACCCATCATGGGGTACCCGGGACGGTGATTTGTTCGGAGGGGTATGGGCGTTTGCAGGAACTCGATGGTAAACGCAGGGAGACAATGATTTATACTAGTTCAGCACGCTGGAAAGTCACGGCGCCCTACGTCCAGTCTGGTCTGGATAGTATATTACGCCCTACGCTATTTGTTGTGTTGCGAGGTATGTTGTGGTTGTGAGTTCTATCGGTTATGTGTAGGTGCCAATCTAGGGACCCCTGCCCTCCTTTATATAGTTCAGGAGAGGCGGGAGTCCTAGTCGGTTACAAAGTAGAGATCCTAGTAGGATTACGTGTAACTAGTTCTAGTAGGATTACATGTAGGGAATCCTAGTTGGACTAGGTATTCTTCTATCTTCTCTGTGGGAAACCCCATGGGTCCCGCATCGACAAGCCCCCGAGCATCTCATGGATGAGCTTTGGAAGCCTTCTTGTTCTTCTTGGCCTTCGTTGAGTTGTTGTAAATCCGTTCTAGGTTCTTCTGAAGTGAAACCTTGAGATGGTCTTCTTTTGGTTGGTTCGTCATGACTGATGTGCACTTTTTTTTCTAAAAAAGTGCACTCAGTGAGTGTAGCCCCTGAGCCTCTTGCTTGTTGGGACAAGAAGCCAGAGGGTCCCTTTAGTCTTCTTGGTTGCTCCGAGTTCTTTTTCTGTGGGTGCAATTTTTCATAAAAATTGCACTCACTGAGTGTAGCCCCCGAGCCTCTTGCTTTTGCTTGCAAAAGTTGGAGGGTCTAGATTCTTGTCTTCAAAAATTTCTAGGGTTATGTATCCCGCAGCCCCCGAGCCTTCTCTGAGTACTTTTCTTTAGAATAGAAATCGGATGAAGGGTCTTGATGTGTTGTCATTGTTGTAGTCTTGAGTACTTGTATTCTTGGTCTTTCGTCCTTGAATTCGAGCCCCCAGGCGTAGTTGAAGCGAATGCCGAGCCCCCGAGCTTAGTGTTTGACTAAGCCGTGATGCTCTTCCGAGTTGTTTTTTATTCATCCAGGTTGTTTCTAGACTTCTCTGGTTCTTGATGTACCTCTTCCAGGTTGTTTGCACTTCGTCCAGGTTCTTTCTCAACTTGTATGTACCTCATCCGGGTTGTTTTCTGATCAATCCAAGTTCTTTTTTGTCTTGATTTCTGTTCCCAACTTATCTGGGTTGTTTTTCTTCAATCCGGGTTTTTTTTTTCTAATTGTCTTGATTTCTGCCCCAGCTCGTCTGGGTTGTTTTCCTTCAATCCGGGTTCTTTCTGATCTTGTCTTGGTTCTTACCGCACCTTGTCGAGGTTCTTTTTTGATCAATCCAGGTTCTTTCTGAGCTTGTCTTGGTTCTTGCCGTACCTCATCGGCGTTCTTTTTTTATCAAACCAGGTTGTTTCTGGACTTGTCTGAGTAAAATAGCTCTCAAGAGCGTGTTTTTCCCGATCTCATGGTATAGATGTAGCTCCCCTGCATGTTAAACATAAAAATATATTGTAAATGACATTTCGGATATAAAGTCGGGAGCATGTCTCATATTTGAATAATCAATCAGGGGCGTGCCCTAGCATTATGAAATGCATATAAACTTTTTGCGTCTTGCTCTTGCTAGGCCATGCAAATTCTTCAGGTAGTATCCTGTTACGTTTAAGCACTTGAATCTCTGACGTATGGTTCAGAGGTTCATGACGTGACCATGTGAGCCTGGCACTCGGTTCGTGACCGTCCATGTGAGTAGACAAGCTTCATGGATTAAGGCGTGTTCTACCTGAGGAATTCGGCGACCGTTAAGAGAAGACCTAGAGCACTATGTTTGCTCGCATGATGATTTGACTTTAGAGCACTATGTTTGCTCGCATGATGATTTTTGTGTCTTCCTAGAGACATATACGAATAATATCTAAAATATATAAAAAATGAGACATGACTTAGCTTGGTTCGTGGCCGCGTTGTCGATCGCCGTAGCCGAGTAGTCAATTACCACAGCCGGGTTGTCGTTCATCGCAGCCAGGTAGTCGGTCGGCGCGGCCAAGTAGTCGAATGTGTAGCCAAGTAGTCGAATGTGCAGCCGAGTAGTTGGCGTAGCATCCGAGTAGTTGTTCGTTGTTACGTCGAGCATAGGCGGAGTCGGTGGGTTGTTGTAGTGGTAGCCGGAATCCGTCGTCGTCGTGGACTACTCGGAGAGTGTTGCGCTATTACCGGGTTGTTGTAGTGGCCTGCTTGCTTCCCGTCGGATGGCTTGCTTCTTGGCCAACTTGGCCTTGCTTGCTTCTTCTCACGTGCTGGTTGATTATTTTTGATTGAGCTGAGTTGTTGTCATCATGTGCATGTAGTTGAACAACTCGGTGTAGCTTCCTTAACTGTTTTGCTTGATTGGTCATGATGAAGTCCCGTGCTTGTTTTGATACGCCTTCTTTCATGGAGCTGAACTCGACGGTAGGTGCGTGACAGTCACAAAACTTTGTATGCCTTAATCCATATACCCATATATGCAAGACAAAGCTTCTTCATATATCTTGATCCCATGGCTTGCTTGTTCATAGATGCATATATATACACACGTATATGTCGTGGTCCTTTTTTTCTCAATTGTTGGCCGTGTGTTTTTCCTTCTTGGTCAGGCCCAGCAGCCGAGTTGATCTATATTGTTCTTGCAGAGGTTTCCGTATCTGAGTTGATCTTGGCTTGTTGCGTTCGTGCGACTTAGGCACTCTTGGTTCGTGTGGGTGATCTTTGGAACTCATTGTCGAGTGCTCAGAAGCCGTCGTCGAGTGCTCAGAAATCATCATAGTTGATGTAGTCGTAGAGCTGTTGTTGTTCACTGTGGCAGAGTAATTTTGTCCGAGTAGTTGAAAGTAGCTAGACTTGGTGGCTTGGATGGATCGTTGCTTGACCCGATTTGATGCTAGGTCTAGAGCACGCTGCATGTACTGCCTTGTCCAGATTGAAATCGATCATGAGCCAGAAGCTTAGTGGTCGGACTCGAGTATGACTCTGATATTTGTCGGACTTGGGAGAAGTCAGAGTCGAACTCCGTCAAGATGGATTCAGCAGAGGAGAACGCTGTCGTGTCATTGCAGTCCGCCGAAGTACGATTGTCTGAGCTATTGTAGCCATGCTGATCTCGTGCTGATGTAAGGTTCCCTATAATATACGAGTGGCGCTGTAGATGCGCTGTTATCATCTCAAGCAAAATTCTGCCAGACGGATCGGACCCGAGTAGATGGATATTCAGCCAGCTGTGTTGATCTTGAGTTGATATTGACGATATTGTCGATGAGTCGGCGATGAAGGATACGACCAGAATCTCCATGGAAAAAGCAGAGTTGTTGCAGACAGCGTCATTGGAGATGCATGTTGATCCCACTGAGTCCAAGAATATGGCGTTGATATCAAGGTCCACCGAGCTCTCAAACGCAAAACGCCGAGAACCCCTACCTAGCGCGCCAGCTGTCGATGTTTTACCACCGGCAACCCGTCACGGGGTACCCGGGACGGTGATTTGTTCGGAGGGGTATCGGCGTTTGCAGGAACTCGATGGTAAACGTAGGGAGACAATGATTTATACTGGTTCGGCACGCTGGAAAGTCACGGTGCCCTACGTCCAGTCTGGTCTGGATAGTATATTGCGCCCTGCGCTATTTGTTGTGTTGCGAGGTATGTTGTGGTTGTGAGTTCTGTCGGTTATGTGTAGGTGCCGATCTAGGGACCCCTGCCCTCCTTTATATAGTTCAGGAGAGGCGGGAGTCCTAGTCGGTTACAAAGTAGAGATCCTAGTAGGATTACGTGTAACTAGTTCTAGTAGGATTACATGTAGGGAATCCTAGTTGGACTAGGTCTTCTTCTCTCTTCTCCGTGGGAAACCCCATGGGTCCCACATCGACAGGAGCCGGGTCTTCCTTTCCCCCTGTGCCTGCTCTGCTGTCATGACAGACCGTGTCAGGGATGGCATGTTCGTCGATCCTTATAGGGCCGTGCCCTAGCCTCATTCAGCAAGTGGGTACGTCCCATCCCACACCGACGGATGGTGCGACGTGCCAGGGAGACGACTTTGTGACCCTATGGGGAGTAGACAGGGAAGTGACCATACGTCCATCACTGTAGATGATGTGAGCTCTCTTCTGGACTTTAGTGGTTGTCGTATGCCTGTGTTAGTATCCGCGCCCGAGGGCTGATGGCAGCGCCTACAACATTGTAGGACAAAAGTTAGCGTCTACAATACTATTTGGGCTCTGCCATGCCTGAGAGGGCTTAAAGCGCCCGTCCCGTCATATCCTGACGGTACCTTCTCACAGGTGTGCAGGGCATGGTCCTCGGTGCTGCGATTGACCTGAGTGTCATGTCTTACCCTGTGCTCGTCATTATGAGAGGGTAGGGTGTAGACATCGAGCGGGGCGAAGCCAGCCCTAGGGCTCAGACATCAGGCGAAGTGGAGCCTGATCCCAGATGTTTGGCGAGGCGGAGCCAGCCCTCAGCCGTTGGGCGAGGCGGAGCCTGCCCTTAGCTATTGGGCGAAGCGGAGCCAACCCTTAGCCGTCAGACGAGGCGGAGCCAGCCCTCAGTCGTCGGGCGAGGCGGAGTCTAGCCCTCGGGGGTCGGGCAAGGCGGAGTCTAGCCCTCGGGGGTCGGGCGAGGCGGAACCAATCTTCCGTCGTTCGGGCAAGAAGTGTAGTAGCGTTCTGGTCTGACCGGAAGCGTTAACGTTCGATGGTTATTAGCTCCGCCTCATTGGGTACCTCGGTATTAGGTCCCCGACAACCGGCGTCGAAGACGAG
Source organism: Miscanthus floridulus (assembly GCF_019320115.1). Taxonomy (NCBI): domain Eukaryota; kingdom Viridiplantae; phylum Streptophyta; class Magnoliopsida; order Poales; family Poaceae; genus Miscanthus; species Miscanthus floridulus. Next base: position 111,022,002 of record NC_089583.1, on the reverse strand, counting down.
GAGTTTGTCAGTGTTAGGTTAGGAGATCTATTCCCCGGCGGCCTTAGAAGGGGGTTTGGGGTGCGGTGGCCGCGACATGGTGGTGGAGGTGGGCCAGATGGCTGCGGGGCGGGTCAATGGGAGAAGGTGGTTGGACGGGGCTGGTGACAGGGCAGTCGTCGGTGACATGTTTTGGTATTAGGGGAGGGCGAGGGAGGGGGTGGTGGAGGAAGGGTGTCAGGAACGGAGAAAAAGACGAGTGGAGAGAGCGTCGTGGCAGAGAAGATGGTCGCGTGATATCGGCCTCCATTTCGAAAGGATTTCTAAAGCAGCTCAATTCTCATGAGATATCGGGAGTATAATCACACCTTTTTTGGAAAATAAAAAGGGCTAAACTTATCGTCGACAGATTTTGGAAGATCCATACGGCCAATGTACAAATCGCATCAACATTGATTGCATGGACTCTCACATGGAAAGTACTCCGATTTTTCGTTCGGAAAATAAAAGATTTTTGAGGGATCACGCCACGGGATCATCACTCCACTCATCGGCTGCCTCGTTTGGCTGCTACCAACCATAGAGTCCACCGCGCAGGCGGCAGGCGAGCGCCGCACCACGGCTCACGAGTTGGGCACTTGGGCGCAGGCACCAGCCAACCAGGTGGTGTGGCCCACAGGGAGCCGCGAGAGGGTTCTCCGGCCCGGGTCAACAAAACCCGACGGCGCGGAGCAGCCCGGCGCTTCACACACCTCGCGCGCACAGTCACCGTCTCGCCTCGCAGTCGCCCGACTAGCACACACCCGTCCCCATCTCTCCCGGTCGCGCTCCCCTCCGCCGCCCGCCGCGTCCGGCCGCGGCAACCCGATCTGCGTCAATCACCATGGTGAGCTCGCCCTCCCTCGGTTCTCTGCCGTCGCGTATTCGGTCGGTTCTTTTTTCCCTGTCCCTTGAAGAATAAGAGCAGGGATGGGAAACGCTTGCTCGGCTTGGCTAGAACAATCCGCGTTTTCTCTCGCAGATCAGCGTGCGATTCGATCCTCGCTCCCTCTAAACGTCGAGTTGTCGTACTCTGTCGCTGATCCGTCCACGGCTGGACGGCACCTTTGGTGAATATTGTAATGCGTATGTAGTGAATGCTGTAATGCGTATGTAGAATCTAGGTTCTGTGTGCCTGTGTGGTGTATATAATTTTTTTTTTGGTGCTGAGAAGATTTTAGAAGGTTCGGCCAGAAGAATCTGGTCTGGATTTTTAGAAGGATCCAGTTTCTGCAATTTATTTATTGGCAAGGTATCATGTGTAAACCAACAACCTCTGTAAACTTGGAAACTACCGATCAGCACCACTAGATGCTGATTCAATAGATGAGGTGAGAATTTTTTGCGCTTAAGCCCCCCACCCGCCGGCCTTTTTTTTTGCGCTTAAGCCCCCTCACCCCATCCATTGGATCAGCATCTAGTGATCCTAATTGGTAGTTTGCACAGGTTGGTTGGTTTGCACCTGATACGTTGCCTTATTTATTTCTGGCAGCCTCTACCTTTCTGTCCCTTGTTTATGTTTATTATAGGCATGATTCTTATTCCGTGAGTATCAAAGGAATCCAGGTTACAATTCAAAGGTCAGGACACTTATTTTACGGGTAGAGAGTGGTTTCATCTTTGTGGGAACGTTGCATAAAGATCCACGTAAAAGTTATACATCAATGCCATGTGTATTCCTATGCATTCAGAGGGTGTTCGGCTGGCTGGCTGGCTGGTTGCCGGCTGGCCAGCCACCTCACAAAAACACTATTCATGTCCTGCCAGAACAGTATTTTTCTCTCACAACAATCAGCCGGAACAGTATTTTTCAGTCCTGCCGAACAGGCCCTCAGTTAGTCATCTACGCTCTTCAGAATTTTCTTTAGTTCAAACGTTGCCTTTTATGTCATGCTTTCTGTGTTCTTCCCATTCAAGGTTCAGAGAATTGGCGGCAAGTGGTAATAGGTCAGTAATTTCTGGCTCGCAAAATGCCAGGTTTGGCCGTTTGGGATACCGACTAGCCACGTGTTGGTTTTTCATATCATGAATCACGTATGCTGGCCAGCTGGTGTAGGATAAGTTTTGCATCATGTTTGCATGCAAACATATGATTCATAGCTATTATTGTTTTTTTATTGACAAGTTGATTTGCTTGGGCTTTTTTTGGGCTAGCCATTCTAATAGTCGTATATGATAGAACAATTTCATGATTTATGAAGATTTTTATTTGTCTCTCTATGACACTTTCCAGAGGTGATGGAGAGTACTAATTCGCCATGCTTTAATTAGGACTCCGTTATACTCTGAACTTGAAACTTGTTTCTGATAAGATGGAACGGTTACAGGTTCATTTTTGGCAGCACCAAAGAAAAGCTGTGGGCTCGATGTTCTTATTTCTCATAAGAGTTTGCAGTATATTTCTTCTAAGCTTTTAACAACGAATCTAAACTTGGTTAGGCTTTCAAATTCTAAGTTTCAGTAGCATACCAATTATTATCTTTTAGGAAAATGGAAATTGTATTGCCTTGACCAAGCAAATAGAAGAAACCTCTGATTTTCAAAATGATAGGACAGATCTGAGCAAATCTGCCAATGGCGCTGTAGGGCTTTGTACATCAGTTATCCTTTTTCTGAAGTAACTGAAATACAGGGTGTGTAACATATTTGTTTAAGTTACTGTTCCCTGTGCCATGTTAATTTGTATTTCAGTTCCTTGGCACTGCACTGACCAAACGCAGTGTTTCTTTCTATCATATCTTTGGACATGTTCTTGTCACATCATGTGGAATGATTTTTTTAATGATTCTGAACAGACTACCTTAAGGCTTCTTGCTGATAGGAAGATAGCACGTTTTGAGAAGAATATCACAAAGAGGGGCTCTGTTCCTGAGACAGTCAAGATGGCAAATGATTATCCTGTTGGGCCTATTCTTCTTGGGTTCTTTGTCTTCGTTGTTGTTGGATCATGTAAGTCCTTATGTTTCTGATGTTTTGTGGTTGATTGTCTTCCTGGATACTCTTTTGCCTTTAACAGTTGAGTGCATCTGCTGTCTGCCATCCTACCAAATCAGCTCGGAACCATCTGTTCCAATATTTCAATCATCATCAATCGTAAGTTCCTAACACAGTTTCTTGTCAGTTGTTATTTGTATTACAGTAACATGCTTATTATTTTGAAGGGTAATACTTTATGTGCCTTGGCCAGCTAAATTATGATAAACGACTAGTGGGCAGCGTTTCTTTTCAAAGTAATTAGCGCTTCTGTGCTTTGAATTTTGATTTTGGAAGTTTGCATGATTCAACCTAAAATGGTCTCATGGTTTACTCTAGATGTATTGGCTGAAAACCATAGGCATTAGTTGTTCCACTCTGATAACGACTTACAGTAGAATAGAGAAGAAGAAAAAATTGCGGGGGCAAGGGTTTTATGTCACCATAGTTATATACTTCCTCACTCTAATATGATGACTTCCAGAGAATTGTCAGTTTCATGTAGCCTGATCAGTATCTTACCCTTTTGTTAGAAGCATATTTATGGACTATTTGAATTTGCGGCTGAGTTGTTTACTCTCTTCATGCAGCTCTCTTTCAGATCATCAAGACAGCATCAAACGCTGGTCTATTCTGAGGAGAATTGGTCGTTTACTTATAGTCCCTCGTTAAAGTCGAGGAACAGGGTTGACATATGCAGTTTGTCAAACTATACAAGTGTATGGCGTAGCTGGTACTCTATAATGTCGCCTTTTTAATGTTGTACCGTGGAGAGTTTTAAGTTATAATAGACTCTCCATATATATGTAATGGAAGTGCTAATTTTAATCACTTGGCTGACAGGAAAGATGTTTAAGTAATCCCTAATACATATGGAGTAAAGTTATAGTTCGTGTTAAATATTTTTATGCTCAAATTGTCGTAGCATTGGGGGTACCGTACTCTTTAATTTATCGACTAATCTGGTAATCTTACCCAAAATTTCATCTTGGGTTTGCTCCCAGCTCATGAGAGCTTAGTATGGTCTGCATTCTGAATTTGTGTTTGTTATTATTTATATCGTAGGGTCAACCTCAAAGAACGGTTTGCCTAGCAGCAGACTTGCATTGCGACTTTCATTGCGTAGGTACAATTAATCTGGGCTTCGTAGGCAGCTTTGACTTTGCACGTGTTCGAAAGAACATTGTCAGTATAAATACAGTGCTCCATCTATTCTAAAATATCTTTCACTTTGGTTTTATTTTAAATCAAACTAATCTAACTTGTATTAAGTTTTTTAAACAATACATTAACATTTCTAATGCAAATATTTGATGTAGATGCTGGGTGTATTTTCTCTCTGTAAATTTAGTTGAAGTTGAGAAATTTTGAGTTTCTGACTAAAGACAAATACAAAGTGTACTGTAATGTGGAAGACAGACTAAAGGCCCTACGATAGTTACGTCCTCTCTGCGGCATGCTGCATGCACATTTTGTAGCAACAACTAAAACTCAGCAAGAATCGACGTGCACATGATCACTGTGAGAAACGATGTTGAGCACATGAGCTTGATCCACAACTCTCCTAGTAAAAGGCGAATATTGCGTCCTGGTCTCCTGGCAACATAATAATAGTGATCCACAACCCTGTTCGCTTGAACTTATCAGCCGTACCGCTCACAACAAATCAGCATCAGCATCGGCATTAGCTGTTTTTCAGCCAGCCGAATAGAGCGATGAAAGGGAGTTCAGATGCCCTAGTCTGTAAAATTTTGGCGCACCGAGGTTCCAGAGCCTGACCAGACTGACGATTTGTTCGCCCGTAACTCGGATACCTGTTACGGTGTTACCCCCGATGCCCTGATCAACAAATTGTCGAGAGTTTCTTGGGCGTGGTTTATGCTACCTCCTGCCGATCAATCTTGCAAACCCTAGTTCTTCATATTTGCAGCCAAGGCTCATAGAGTGACGCTGAAGGTCAATTAGAGTCGGGCAATTTGCAACTACCTTCAGAAAATGGAGAGTTGATCATTGTGGAGACTGGAGAGATTGTTTCGCAGCCAAAGCCAGGTAATTTTCATCTTGGGATCCAACAATCTTCATGAGGTACATGGTTCCCCCTTCCCTGTCTTTTGTTCTTCTGCATCTGCTGGTTCCTTTCTACGTTTGTGGAAAACGCCAATCAGAACTGCATCGCTTTCATCAGAACAATATGCAGGCTACCGGATTATTAGAGATATGGAAGTAGTCGCACTGCGTTCGATCAGCAGTTGCAGTTACAATCTCCTTCAAGATACCATCATGCAACTTCATACACTCGCTTCTTGTTCTTGATCCATCGCCTCACATGAACTCACGGTATGCAGAATGCCTGGCAAAAGTAGCACCAGAGACGGGCGTTCCCCAGATGCAGTGAAGCCCATGAGGCGTCTTCTTCTCAAAAAGTACCCCTTCGCCACCGCCGTGCTTTCGTCGGCCATTCCTCTCTTCTTGGGCTACGGTGAGTATCATATCAACTCATACAAGGCTGTAACGAACTCAGATTGAAATTCTGAATTTTGATACGATGATATCTGACTGAAACAAATGGTCTCATAACCCCAAAGCAGCGAATTTAATTTGTTTGTGCTATCTCATTTCATCTTGTTTTGATGCAGACCTCGCCGTCGTTTACAACAAGATCGTCAGGGCGCAGGGCAACCTGAAGCTCCTGGCGTGCACCGTCGCGCTTTCCTCTAGCCTCGGCATGATCGCGGCCGTGGGAGCGCAACGCCTCATCGGAGACCGCCGAACCGTGCTCCTCTCCGCCGCCGTGCTCTGCGCCGGCGCGATCGCCCGGGGCCTCGCCACCGGCTTGGCGCCCTTCACGGCCGGCGTCTTCGTCAACGGCGTCGGGATAGGCCTGGCGCTCACGGTCGTCCCAGCCTACGCCGCGGATCTCAGTCCATCCTCTGCGCGCCGCGTGCTCGCCGCGCACCCTGACGGATTAGTGTACCTCGGCTGCATCCTGGGGTCGGTCGTCTACTCCATGGGATTCTTGAGGGTTCCTGCTCACCACGCGTGGCGGCTGACAGTTGCCATCGGTACAGCCGTTCCGGCGTTGCTCAGCTCCGTCGTCCTCTTCATGCCCGACACGCCCCGTTGGCTCGTGTCCTGGGACCGGGAAAACAAGGCCCGGACACTGGAAGAGGCCGAGCTCCGTCTGCTCGAGATAAAAATCGAGTGCGGCAAACCGCACGATGGCTCGGACGAGCCGCTGGCGGTGACTAAACGATGCCGGTGGTGGAGGGAGGAGCTTGGGATCTTGAGGGAGCTCCTGGTGCGCCCCACAGAGCCTCTTCGCCGTGCGGTCCTCACCGCGCTTGTCGCCAAGGTCATCCAGCAGGCGTCCAGCATCGGGTCCATTCTCCAGTACGTGCAGCGCGCATTCCGCGACGTCGGCGTCTCGTCCAGGGCGGCGCTGGCGGTGTTCGTGTTCGTGTTCGTGTTCGTGGTGTCCTTCCCTATGTCGCTTGTGCTCGTGGAGATCGGCTGGCTGCTGGTGAGAGCGCTCGCCCGCAGCTGCCGCCTGGGCAGGCGCGTGCCGGCGGGCACGGTGACCCCGCGGCAGGAGCAGCTGAAGTGGGTGAGAGGCCTGTCCGCGACAATGCTTCTCTCGCTGATGGCGCTGGTGTGGATCGCGCTCGGGCCTGCGCCGTGGGCGGCGGACGCGTCGTCACGCGGCTGCCTTCGGTGGCTGCGGGCAGCGGTGGCGGTGGTGAAAGATTCTGTCATCTCGGCGATCTAGTCAAGCTTCGTAAGGTTTTATTGTGTTCCCCCAGTGTACGGCTACTTGGTCTTGTGTGCCATTTGATCATCGTCCTCGTCATTTTGTTCTCATGTGGTCGTCTTCTTGCCGCGAAGGTGTGGGTGCGTTCTAACGCAGGCAGTTTCATGGATCAAAACCCATCTACTGCCTTGTTTGTATGCATATATATTCGTCTCAATCTACGTGAAGTGAATTGGGGTGGAATTAAACTAAATTCTATTCCACTCCAATACATTTTGATTGAGCATGCATCCAAATAGAGCAGCTGTACTGCTGTACGGAGCAAGCACGCGCGGCTGCCGGGCATCCGCAGCGGCACGGCCGCCGAGCGATGCAGCAACACTTGCAGCCGCAGGGCACAGATGGCACGCTGCGCGGTCATATGGCGTTGGTTCGCGGCGCTGGCACGGCGCGCAGGCCGCGCGGCCGCCGGCTGGCCTGGCTCATGGGCGGCGATGGCCGCTGGCACGGAGCTGCAGAAAGGTGGCACGAGCATGGAGCGCGAGAGGCAATGGCCACGCGACGCACGAGCACTGCACGGCACGTGCGACTGGATGCCTTCGGGGCCAAGCAGCGGGGGTGCACGAGCGGCCAGAGTGCGGGGTCGGCCGGCGTGGTGCGGCAGAACGGAAGAAGGATCGTGCGAACTGCAGGCGGCGCACGGCTGGGCATGACCAAGGATGAGACGTGGAACCACAGCACGCGCCGAACGCAAAACCGCTCGCTTCCAGCGCCGAAATCATTTCCCACCGGAGAAACGATTTCTTCCTCTTTTCTTCTCTCTTCATTAAACAGAATGCCATATCAACTCTTTTCGATCATAGTATTTATTGCCATGAAAACCATCTCTAGTTTTAGGTTGGGTTTGCCATGCTGTGGTACTACTAGGACGAACAGGGGGGAATTTCTGTGTGCCATTATAAAAGATCGCAATGCCCTGTGTGTTTCTGGAAAAGTTTAGCGGTCTTCAGCGTCACTACTCTAACTTTTTCGTGTCCTTCATGCCACTTCCGTCAGTTTGGGCACTAACGTCGTCAAACTACAGGTATAAAAAGACAAAAATACCCTTAAGTCTAAATATGTTATTAATTTTTTTGAGCATCTTAACGACTTCAAATGAAAAAACTCAAAACTAGAAAGTTGTCGATCTCGTCGAGATCTATAATTTTCATATAAAAATTATTTTTTATTTAATTCCGTAAAAAAATATGATTTGATATGATTAATATATCTTAGAAAAATTATATTTTTTTTACGGAATTAAATAAAAATAATTTTTATATGAAAATTATAGATCTCAACGAGATCTACAACTTTCTAGTTTTGAGTTTTTTTTTTCATTTGAAGTCGTTAAGATGCTAAAAAAATTAATAACATATTTAGATTTAAGGGTATTTTCGTCTTTTCACACCTGCAGTTTGACGGCATTAGTGCCCAAACTGACCGAAGTGGCATGGAGGACACAAAAAAGTTAGAGTAGTGGCGCTGAAGACCGCTGAACTTTTCCAGAGACACACAAGGCATTGCGATCTTTTATAATGGCACACAGGGAATTCCCCCGACGAATAGCGTGCTTCGCCGGGGTGTTGAGCTTGTAATTTGTCCGTGTTAGTGCTGATATAAAATCGATAATGCTGAATCGGGCATCTGCTCCTCCACTCATTCCTATTCACTTGTTCCTTTTTCTATCGCTCCGCTCGCCTGCTGCCTGAGCATATGGCTGCTGCCCCTGTCAGGGCTGTGCTCGGCCGCCTCGGAGGCGCAGCCCTCGGCCGCGTGGCTGCCCTCTCCAAGTCACGCGGCAGCGGCCTCCCCGCCGCTCATGCAGCCGATACCTCCCTTCCGCGACATGCAGCCATTGCCATTGGCCTGCCACCTACAAGCGCCGTGCGTGTCGCTGCTTCCGGTGAATACCACACACCAACGAGCCTCTATTCTACCGAACAGCAAGGAGATGTTGCGTTGAAAACGTATGTAGCAAAAATATGTTTCAATTATTTTAGATGTTTCAGAGTTATGTTGCAAGTGTTTCATATGGATGTTGTAAAAATAGGGATGTTGCACATGTTGCAATGGTTGTATACGTATGTTGCAAGCGTCCGTTCCAAATGTTTTATCTGTTTTTTCAGACGTATGATGCAAGTGTGCTTATTTGGATGTTGCATATATTTCACACATATGTTGTAAGTTTTATCTGGATGTTTTATACGTTTTGCAATGGCTTTTTCAAGTGTTTTCATGTGTTTTTGCATGTGTTTCAGACGCATATTTTAAGTGTTTCATCTGTCTTCAGAAGCATGTTGCAAATGGTTCATCTGGATGTTTTAAAAGTAGATCAGATGTTGCTGCTAGAGACCCACCTGCCACAGCTACTGGGGCGCCACCGAGCGGGCACAGACGTCCGGGCAGGGGCAGGGGAAGTGGAAGGGGCACGAGCGGGCAGTCAGGCGATGAAAGCGATGTTCGGACGGTGTGGGCTCCACGAGGGCGCGTAAAATAAAATATATACGTGGGCGTCCGGGCTCTGGCACTTCCGATATAAAATTGAATTGGAACGCTTAGGATGGGTTGATTTGGGCAATTAGTACCGACGAAAACCAGGCCATACGGGGCTGTGGATATGCATCCCTATGGGAGAAAGTAAAATTCCTATGTATGTGTTGTTTGATATATTGCTCTGCACTTTGTGTATAAATTCCTATTGTTTTTAACATACATACACCTGCTCACATATAATTTGCCATTCACAGAATCACAAGTGCCAATGAGAGAATTTGATAGGCTAGACCAAGATCTTAAATTTGTCAAATTAATTCACCATATATTCACCTTCGACGACGGACATATCATCCTGGGAAGAAGAAAAATTTATAGTTTATTAAAAAGAAGCTAGTGTGCTGCTAGATCACGTTTTGTACTGCCCCATCTACAGCCATCACACAACAAATAGTGTAACATATGAATATATTTCAATCCAATAAGTAGAAACTAAAATATATCATTTCATCGTTTTTCAACCCCAACAACATAATCATTTCTAGTCATAACAAATTGAAATGTAATGACCAACAAATTAATAAAATACATAGTAACCCTAATGACCAACAAATAACTAACCCTAATGACACCTACAATAAACAAATAACCCTAATGACCAAAATAACTAGAAACCAAACTAACCTAACATGTTCATCACATATAACAGTTAAACAACAATGCACTCAATCATCCTAAGCCATACATTTTGCAAATGCAAACACAAATATACCAAATCACCAAACAACCATGATTCCAAATGATTAGGGACAATGTAAGCACATCTACGCGGATAGAATGGAGGAGGGGAGGGACCATTACCTCGAGGAACCTTCGGGAGCCGAGATCGTGGCACCGGGGGTCGATTTTGGGGGTTAGGGTTTGGTGGCGGCGCGGGGGAGAAGAGAAAGAGAGAGAGGCCGGCGGTTTCAGAATGAAGGGAGGAAGAAGAAGGGGCCTCGGCGCGGCCTAAAGGGTCCAGACCTCGGCGTTGAGTCGGGCCGCGCCGAGGTCTGGAGGCTCGGCGTTAAGTGACCCAACGCCGAGCTTCTGGGCCACCGTTCTTTGTTGGGCCGCCTGGGCCGCGCTCCGGATGGGGCCAGAGCTTGGCGCTGAGTCCGACCGCGCCGATGTTGGGTACTTGGCGTCGGCTGACACGACGCCGACGTCTCGGACCCACGCGCCAACGTGTCAACGACGACCCCGGTCTCCCGTGACGTGGCAGTACCTCGGCGTGGAGTGACACGACGCCGAGCCTCATATCTCGGCGTCATGTGCTAAGACGCCTAAAAATGGTCTATTTTTAAAAATTGTTTTTGCGTTGATATTTTTCTAAAAATTGTTTTCAAAAGAGACCAAAATACGAAAATTTCACCTTCCAGCTGCGGGTGCGCGCGCTGGGCTACGCGGTCGGCGTGGCGTGCAACCGCGTGACGAGCGGCGGCGTCTCCATGACCTTCCTGTCGCTGTCCAGCGCCATCACCATCGGCGGCAGCTTCTTTCTCTACGCCGGCATCGTCACTCTCTCGTGGGTGTTCTTCTTCACCTGTCTCCCGGAGACGCGCGGCCGGACGCTGGAGGAGATGGGAGAGCTGTTTGGCACGATTGACGCGGGCACCGAAGCAGATGACGCTTCTGCGAGACTCCTTGCGTCAGAGTTGACCACATGATACTCCTTTTTTGCTTTGGTTTGCCTGCACGTAAGTGTGCAATTATATGTAAAGTGTTCGTGAATGTACTTTATGGCTACAGTATATTCAAAAATAGAGTATGGCTTGAACCGTGTTATTTGAGGGTGGGGTGTGGCACGGTCTTTTGCTACGACACAGCACAATAATATTTTGGTCCTGCTGCGAGATGGATTGCATGGTGTGGCCCATATTTTGGGCCGTGCTTGTCCAACACATCACAAAAGTGGCACGTAAGTGTTTGGGCTAAAGTAAAGACTTGTTGTGTTATGCCAGCACGGCTCGACATACATCACATGTCTAAAAGTCACTATCCCAAATGCATGAACCATGATACGGCCGGCACGGCACAATCCAAGTCCACCTCTACTCAAAAGGAGGTTCGTGGGTCTGCACGCGGCCTGCTATTTCATCTCGGCCCAGGCACCAAATGGGTTGATGCTAATCATGCCTATGCCAGCTTGTCCCAACATGATTAATGGCCTGGCTCGATGTGACCCGTTAACCTTCCACCCTATATATGTTTTGCTCTTGCCGACCTTTCCTCCCTAACCATATCGCCATGCTCCCATCCTTGTAGCGGCGCAGGCGCTTCTGCTGTCCTGCATTGCCTCCTTGCTCCTCCTCTTCTATCAATCTCTCTTCTCATCCCTCTCTATCACTAGGTCTACACTGTCGGTCGTTGCAGTCGCTCTTTTTAGCCTTCTTTCCCGTATCCTCTCCTCCCCTGTCTTTTTCGGAAACATCTGGAACCTTCGGTTCAAAGCATATATTAGGGAAAAAATGAGAATTGACTAAGTTTATAAGGCAAAATGGGTCCAAAAAACATCTCTCGCCATCTTTACTCGTCGGTGGTGAGCCATGATCTAAACGTCGGATCCCTCCCCCTACACATAGTCTCCCTCTATTGTCGTAGATCTGTGGATCTTGTATATGAATGGTAACTTCATTGCTGCAGTCGTGCAAGTAAGCAAAACCCTAATCCTAACTCTTTCTTCGTCTTCTTCTCTGTCTTTAATGAGCAAGCTTAATAATAGAGGCAAATGTTTAGCTATTAGCCAAGCTATACAATAGTAGTATCTTATTTATCTATAAAAATTTAACACTTTTATATTGTTATTTTTAGCTATGTCCTATATTCCCTTTTCTAATCCTCCTCACTTTCACTTAATGTATGAGTCCACAACTGTATATGCTTTTCGTGCCCAGCTTGTTGCATATATGAGAGCCAAGCCCTCTTCTCTTCTCTCATCCATATCAGTATTTGCTTGGCTATAAGCCAATTCAGTGGCGGACCAGCTCGTGAGTCGAGCCTAGGCAAATCGTAGGGCGTCGATGAGACCATGTGTCTTGAAGCTTGCTACATACGGTGCTACAACAAAAACTCTAGCATGCACCGATGCTAGAGCTTGGGCAGACCTAGGTCCGCCATTGAGCCAATCATTATACTTGCTCTAACTCATCTAGGGTTAACTAGCTAGTTGGTAAATATTAAGTTAAATTTTTTGACTAGTCGATTTATTAGGCCTCATTTGAATAGGCTAGGACTAAAAATTAATTGGTTAACTATTACCCCTATACATTCAAACAGGAGGTCATTAACGCATGGTCATAGCAGACAAGCAGGCATTCATGTCCGTATACTCCCTGTGACTGCTGCAATGGACGGATTGGGTATAATATGAGCAGGCAAGTTTGGGTTTATTGTGGTCGATGTTAATAAATTTTAGATTTGCCATGTGCGCGCTCACTTTTAAAAGAAAGATGTCACTATTTATTTAGTGATAAATGGTTGCCTGGTGGGTACGCCGATGCGCTTGCGTATACATTTCGTGAAACAAATTATCGTGAAAATAAACTTCGCGGTCCAAGGCCACGTCCCTGTTGACCAGAATAGGGCCCAATGATCACATCTTCTACCAGACCCATTTCTCGTAATCCATATATACGGCGTTTCCTTCAACACAACACACCACCTTGTGTCCTTGTCTCTAATCGCTAATCAGAGACCACTGTTAATGATGGCTTCCGCCGAGCCCAGGAAGAAGAGCAACGTCAAGTATGCCTCCATGTGTGCCATCCTCGCCTCCATGGCCGTCATCATCGTTGGATATGGTACCCATGCATACGGCCCATATCTTTCGTTGTTTCCATTTTGCTTTCTATGAGTTTTGTAGGTGAAGTTTGTGTATGTGTATCCAACTATTTGCAGACATTGGGGTGATGAGTGGAGCAGCAATATACATCAAGAAGGACCTGAAGATCACGGACGTGCAGCTGGAGATAGTGATGGGCATCTTGAACATTTACTCGCTCATCGGGTCCTTTGCGGCAGGGCGGACGTCCGACTGGATTGGGCGCCGCTTCACTGTGGTCTTCGCCGCTGCCATCTTCTTCGCCGGCTCGCTGCTCATGGGTTTCGCCGTCAACTACGCCATGCTCATGGCGGGCCGGTTCGTGGCTGGCGTCGGGGTGGGCTACGCGATCATGATCGCGCCCGTTTACACCGCCGAGATCTCGCCGGCGGCAGTCCGCGGCTCCCTGACGTCCTTCCCGGAAGTGTTCATCAACTTCGGTATCCTGCTCGGTTACGTGTCGAACTTCGCGTTCGCTCGCCTTCCCCTCTACCTCGGCTGGCGCGTCATGCTCGGCATCGGCGCGGCGCCGTCCGCCCTGCTTGGGCTCATGGTGTTCGTCGTGCCCGAATCACCTAGGTGGCTCGTCATGAAGGGCCGCCTCGCGGACGCCAGAGCGGTGCTGGAGAAGACCACTGAGACGCCAGAGGAGGCCGCGGAACGCCTAGCCGACATCAAGGCTGCGGCTGGGATTCCCAAGGACCTCGACGGAGACGTGATCACCGTTCCCAAGGAGCGAAACGGTGGTGAGAAGCAGGTGTGGAAGGAGCTCATCGTATCCCCAACCCCGGCCATCCGACGCATACTGCTCTCGGCCGTCGGCCTCCACTTCTTCCAGCAGGCTTCTGGCACCGAATCCGTCGTCCTGTACAGCCCGCGCGTGTTCAAGAGCGCGGGAATCACCGACGACAACAAGCTCCTGGGCGTCACCTGCGCGGTGGGCGCCACCAAGACGCTCTTCATCCTGGTGGTTACGTTCCTGGTCGACAGAGTCGGCCGGCGGCCGCTCCTACTGAGCAGCGTGGGCGGCATGATCATCTCGCTCGTCGGCCTCGGGACGGGCCTCACCGTCGTGGGGCACCACCCGGACGCCAAGATCCCGTGGGCCGTCGCCCTGTGCATCCTGTCCGTCCTGGCCTACGTGTCGTTCTTCTCGATAGGGCTCGGGCCCATGGGGTCGGTTTACCCCTCGGAGATCTTCCCGCTGCGGGTGCGCGCGCTGGGCTTCGCGGTCGGCGTGGCCAGTAACCGCGTTACCAGCGGCGTGATCTCCATGACCTTCCTGTCCCTCTCCAAGGCCATCACCATCGGCGGCAGCTTCTTCCTCTACTCCGGCATCGCCGCGCTCGCGTGGGTTTTCTTCTTCACCTACCTCCCGGAGACTCGAGGTCAGACGTTGGAAGAAATGGGCAAGCTGTTCGGCATGGAAGACACGGACATGGCTGAAACAGAAAACACCGCTGCCAAGGAGAAAGTAGTGGAAATGCCCACGAGCTAGAAGGAAACCAAGAAACAGCTTCCGCAGCTTCAGTCTCACAGAGCCGAGCTATTCACCTCTCAGGTGCCGTGCTGCTGCAGCCTGCACGTAGGACAGTCCGACGGTGACGGCGAGGCCCAACCCGAGGACTCTTGTGCACGGTTTGATGGTTACAAGAACTTTCTTAATTCTTCTGCTCTTCTGTTTGTCCTGTTCGTCGTGTACTCGTTAATTCTTCTGCTCTTCTGTGTGGAGCGCGCGATGGTGTGAATTATTGGTGTCAGTGTCGCTTGTGCTTTACAGCCTGTTTGCCGTAGCTCCACGCAGCTTCAGATTCAAAAACAGCTTCGCTCTATATTTTTTTCGGCCAAACGGTTTTTGCTCCAGCAACTCCGACACAGATCTGCTTCACAAAAATGGTGGATCTATCCCCAGATCCATAGATTTCGTGGAGCACCTCAAGGGGTGTTCCACCAAATCCAAGTTTCGTGGAGTTGAGTGAAATTACCCACCGCTGCCACTGCTAAGTGAAAAATGACCGGTTCATTCTATTTTTTTCTTCTCGTTCTCCCGTCGCGAGTCTTCTTCACTGCGAGTTCGCGACCGGCCACCGCGCGCTGCCTGGCTGTGGGCGAGCCCGGCAGTGGCTCGCCGTCGGCCGCCCGCCCGCCCACCAGCGAGGTCGCGCTCGCCCGCCTAAGGCCCGCCCTCGCCACCCCGCCGGCGAGGCCGCGCTCGTCCGTCGGAGCCCCGCGCGGACACCCCCTGGCCGACCGCCGCCAGAGGCCGCACCAAAACCCCAAAACCATAGAAACGCGGGGGTGAAGAGTGAGAG